>NC_061786.1:9920454-10231136 GCF_022458985.1 Mugil cephalus
TGATGCAAACCAAGCAGCTGTTAGGTTTTTTTTTTTACACTCTTATTTTACAATGCCAAATACAAACCCCCTTAAATCTAATACGGTCATACAATGCATCAACAACACTCCACAACCCGCACTTACATCACCCATTGTCTAGTTTGGACTGTGATCGCTGCATTTGCATTTTCTGCACTCAAGATACCTTTGACAGTTTCCAAACAGAGAGGTCAGACAAGACTCCAGCTGCTGTGAACATTGGGATTGTGTAAAGCTGTTGTTTGGATGCTCTGTCCCACAGATTCCAGTACCGAGCGTGCCTACATACCAGCCTACCACCCCTATCCCACAGCGCCTGGAAGCCATACAGAAGTACATCAGGGAATTGCAGTATCCTTTGACCAGATGGTACAACCAGCTGGTTGGAACCGAAACAAAAAAAATGTTTGAACAGGATTCTATTTAGTTGGAAAGACAAGTTTCACACGCTGATCTTAGGCAGATGAAAATGAGAGAATGGGAGTAGCCGCCGGCCCAATGTAGGTCACTGTAGCTACTGTATTTTATATTAAGCTTGATTTCCAGTCAGGAGGATCATCCATAATTAAGCAGCAAGCTATGAACATCACACAGCGCTAAGAGGATCGGTCTCTTCTTTTCATTGTGTGGAGCAAAGGGCTCCGTTCTGCTGTACGACCTTAACCTTGTTTCACAGATACAATCACACAGGAACACAGTTCTTCGAGATAAAGAAAAGCCGTCCTCTTACTGCGTAAGCAAACCTCCCTTTGAATCAAAGACTCGTCCGCAGTGTTAGACTCTTAGAGGCTTCCGGCACCAGTCACGGGATGACATGGAGGTTGTTTGTGAGGTTGATTTCTTATGTTTCAGCCGTACTCACTGGTTTACCCCAGGGCTTTGTGAGTAGGAGCTAATGTCAACCAGCAGAGGCCTGGAACACACTTTCCCTCGCCTTACTTTATTAGATTTAGCAGCACAGATTTTATTTCCCCCGGGTCACGGAAAATGTTTTGCTTGTTTGTTTGTCTGCATGAAATCAATAACTGCGTGTTGATGTGATTAGTTCTTTTGAGTACTTGTGTCTAACAAGTTTCTTCTCCAACTCTTTTGCACAGGTTAATGGACATCGCTAAAGAAATGACACGGGAAGCTCTGCCAATCAAGTGTTTGGAGGCCGTGATCCTGGGGATGTATCCTTACTGCAGTGATTTGTGTTCCGATTGTGTTTCTGTATGCTCAATAGATGTAGTTGCTCAATGGAGTGGAAAATGTGTTGTTGTTTTTTTTTTGTTTTGTTTATTTTTTTTGGGCAGACTCCACATTTGGCTCATAATATTGTCTAATTTAGCAGGATAAAGCAGAAAAAAATCTGTTCATAATAAGGAAGCGGTAAGCTAAGCTAGATAAACTAAATCCACATTGATTTGACAAGTTTGTTTGTTTGTTTTTTGCCATGGCATGACATCGATACTTCCCTGACCCAGCTGGCTACAGTTACCTCACCAACAACATGCCCGGTGTGGAGCGCTTCCCCCTCAGCTTTAAGTCTCAGTTCTCAGGGAACTACTTCTACCACATTGTGCTGGGAGTTCACAGCGGGGGACGCTTTGGCGCGCTGGGCACGAGTCGCAGGGAGGACCTCATGTTCAAGCCCCTGGAGTTCCGAACCCTGATGGAGCTGGTTCAGGAATACGAAGGGGCCTACAGGGGCTACTGGCACACCCTGCGCAAGGTCAAGATCGGCCAGTACGTGTCCCACGACCCACACAGCGTGGAGCAGATAGAGTGGAAACACTCGATTCTGGACGTGGACAGGCTGAGCAAGGAGGAGCTTCGGAAGGAGCTGGAGAGACACACCCGGGACATGAGACTGAAGGTACAGTACGGTGGAAGCAACAGCATTTAGAAAGTGAAGTCTTTGTCCTTTGGTTTGCATAAAGCCTGCAAACGACACGACTACGTAAGAACACAAGAACATTTTTTTATGTAGAAAATGTGTATTTTTGACACATTATTTGGCAGCTGACGCTGAGAGAAGCTGCTGGAGCTCTTGCAGGGCCAAAGCTGGTAATGAGAGACATCCTCAGCAGATGGACTGCCCTTCTTAACCCGATTAGATGTCCTCTGACGTGCTTCCTCTTCATGCACAGCGACACCGAGCGGGTCTACCGTTTGACGAGCGATGTCTCTCAAACGGCGCTCCCTCATCACCTCTCATGCTGAGATAATGAAGGGAGCCTTGATGCTGAGCGCTGCGCGTAATAAAACTAATGCGATGACTTGACTCCGGTCTAGTGCGCTTCATGCGTGGCTGGCTCCGTCCGTCAATAGCTGATCTTTTACCACTGAGTGCTCTGCACAATCACATTAAAGGCATGAGCATATTTCAGCCACTGGCACTCGGGAGGATGTCGTTACGCCGACCCTGCAATGTTTTAAAGTAGTTCTGATTAAGATGGGTTTTTTTTGTGTGTGTGTGTGTGAGTTCTTCTAAAAACTTTTTTTTTTTTTTTTATTGCAGATTGGAAAGCCGGCACCTCCATCTCCCACCAAAGACAGGAGAAACAGCATGGGTTCACCACTCAGAGGGCCGAGCAGCCCCATACGGAGGATCAGCCGTGTTGAGAGACGGTATGATTAACCACATGTTCTGCGTTATTTAGTTGTGTAGTCACAGGAAAATATTTAGACTGCAGAGGTCTCATGAGGCAAAATAAATAGTGGAAGAACTGGTTACAGTTTCCTCACTATATGAATGAACCTCATTGTCTTTCCTAATGTTTTAATTGCAGCCCCTCCGGAGACAAGAAGGTCTTGGAACAAAAATCATCAACAGACATGAGCGGATACCAGATTCGTGTCTAAAGAAGAATCGTTGTAGTTTGGACTACAAGGCACCAGGCCAGTGATTAACTCTTAAGACTTCATTTTTTTTGGTACACATTGGCCTATTCAGAGGATTCCACAGTGAATAGGTCACCAGCAACTTTTCTTCCCAAAACAAATGCCTCATTCAGCTTTTCTATGTTACTACAGGCTTTTTTTCTGTAGCGGCTACTGTGCATAGTAATTGGTGCTGGCAGTGCTCCCGACTTCTAAAAACAGAGAGTAAAATGTAAACATTTTTTAAACAGCTGCAGAGTTTTGCTACCTTCACGTAAAACGCGGCCCTCGCCTGAAGCTGGGCGGAAGTGCCGCTCGGTGTAAATGTGCTCCCGGACATATCATGGATCTCCGCGCTGTCATTATGTTCAGCAAAAAGCTCTTAAGGCCCGTCTGCAATCCGTATCGTCGTACTGTATGTGTGCAAATACGTGTCATGTAATGTAAATCCACTTAGACGCCGCTGGGCACCCATTTCTTGTGTAGGGACTAGTTTGCAAACCACTACCCTTGTGCCTTGTATAAAAATTCAATGAGAAGAAAAATACTTCGTTAACACTGGATTGAATACACAATATACATACTTACATGCATATAAAAGTGTAAGGAGCCAGAGTTATTCTGGCTGCAGGATATTAAACCTTTCACATGAACCAACACAATTATCAAGGTGACTAATAGCAAAGCTGCTGGCTGATCTAGTCTGCATCTGACGCAGATGTAACGCAACAGGAATTTGTATGTAAGTATGTATTGTACAACTGCTTTATATATTGGTTTTCAATTTTTATTTGTAGCAAATGTATCCAGTATTTCACTTGCCTTATCCAAGCACCTGACTTCCATTTAAAGGCTAAGCAGTTCGTTTACAGCACTTTTACCTGCATTTTGTATTTTTTTTAATGGGAAATTCGGTCATTTTATACTTCTTTCGGTGCAGGCGGTCGCCAGTAAACACTTTACCACACAGTGTTTTGAACAGTGCCACGGTGGACATTTTTATCTGTACAGTCAGTATTGTCCGTTTTAATTTTGGTGTTCTGTAACGCACTTGTTTTGTAGGAAAAGTTGATTTACAGGATCAAAATAAAGGGGCACCATGATTGTGGCTACGCAGTTTCTGATTTTTTTTTCTTCTTCTTTTTTATTATTTAGGTTTATGCCTTTAGGGATTTTTAGAAAAGTGTGTGGTTTATTAAAATACTTTGAGCATGTACAAAAGTGTTTAACACGTAGGTACACTGTAATTAGTTGTGTGGGCGTCAGGCAGGGAATGGCGCCAGTTTTCTGTCGACCAATACTTCACATTGAGCACAGGGTGTCCTCAGCTGAAGGGCAGCGTTTAGCAACAAGGCAAACCATGACGGGAGCGGCCAGAGATCTATACAAAGGAAACAGACGGATTATGTACCTCTAATCTGACTACATGCAAGTTAAAATGAGACACCTCCTTACAATAAGTTTAATATTCTTGCCTTTAAATTAGGAGCATATAAATCCACACTGACCCTTCCCATAAATACCAAGCATCCAGTATCTTTTGCGATAGTGTTTGTGAGATGTAGAGACAGACGGCATGATGCCCTATTTGCTTAAAAACCTACTGACCTAATTCATTCGATGCTGCAGGGATAACTAAGACACAGTCTGCTCTACATCTCATTTTCTAATGAATGTATTACATGGCAAATATATTTATGCGATGAATCAACTTAGTGACACAAATTAAATGAAATATTGCGGTTGAATAACACCTTCGAAGACATTCCACCGCTAACACTTGCACAAGACTTCCTCACCGAGCACCGTCAACCACACACATGAATTATTCATTGATGCGTCAAGCAGACACACATGAACAGGGGCTGATGGAGCGCCTCAGTCAGTGCAGTAGGATGGAACATTAAGGCGACAGTCTCAGATGCTGGGTGATTAAATGCCATGGGATGCATTTAGCAGTGATACCTTAAAAAGCCAGGAAGAGTAAATTTAATTCTTAAACATATAGGTCCATGTACTGTACGTGTTCTGTATTGGGCTGAATAGCACAAAGGAGTCAGACATGAATGGAAAATATTTAATATTTTCACCATCTGAAAAAATACGTCTCATTTCAAAATTAAAATATAGCGTAACAAAGCGTTTGGCGTCAGAAAAAGAAACATATCGGTGTGTTACCGCAACAACAGGATTTAAAGCAGTGTCTTCCTTCATTTTTTAAGTGTATGATTACAGTATCCTTAAACAAGAACAGTCAGAGTCACTGATCTGACGAAAACCATGTGGAAGACGACTGAATATTGGCATCCATCATTTCCCTTGCTTTTTGAACAAAAACATTGACTTCAATTTACTTATGAAACTATAAACCATTACAAAGGAGTGAACTGCAAGTAAGGATATTCATAATAACAAAAATCATGTGCAGAGCGTCGTGATCTGAATGATCCTAACTGAAATGTACGTAAACTCCGACGTCCGTGTCACTTGAGTTCAACCACAGTCTTCCTTATCAAGCAGTGTCCAAGTCCAGCCGGAATTTGGCCAACAGGCTGAGATGGTCAGAGGGGAACAGGTGGTTGGGAAGGCCTTTCATTGACCACAAGACATCCTCAGACAGGAGAGAAAGGGAACCAATCAGATTCAGGCCTCGACTCGCAGGCTCACCAACAGCTAGAGAAAAGAGAAACACGCAACATAAGTCATGTATTTTGGGAAAAACAAAAAAAAAAAAAATGAGCTGCTACAAGTTCATACCTTTGGGACCAGCGTTGCGTTTTGGGGAGTAGAAGATGTAGTCAACTGTATGGCCCACTTCAGAGTGCAGGGTGGTGACTTCTGGGCTGCCAGAGCCTGGGAGAATGTGCTTATAGACCGACTCCAGGTGTAACCGGTGACTGATAGTTTTTGTGAAACTGTAGAACCATAAGATTAAAGGACAATGTCTCATTACCAGCTAAAGTCCCTGTGAAATGGTTTCCAGATTGTTATTTTTCTTTCTGTAAATTTTAAATGTTAACTTAGCAACATCCTCTAGTGCAAAACAATGAAGCCAACAAAAAGCACCAGAAACTAAAGTTCCTCAAGTTGCCAACTTAGTACATAGTGCCAGACATATTTAAAAACACTTAAACATTAAATTTGGCTTCATGGGGACTGTAATTATTTTTCTGTTTTCTTTTTTTGTACATCATCCATGACCTGCACAATGACAAGTGGCAAAATGATTAAACTGAGATCAATAAAGACGCCTTGTTTAGTGTCTCTTTACTGGTGTAAACTAAGTTACAAAGTTACAAGACAAAGACATGCAGGTGAACTGACCTTTTCTCATAAGACAGATTGTTTTTTAAAGGAACTGTGCACAAAAAAAGAAAGAAAAGCACGGTAAATTCATCAGGTGTTGTGAATGGTTAAATGACTGCTGTTACAGTTTCTGTGCCGTGTTTCACCTGGTTTCTTGTCAGTCGCGCCTGGAATCAGCGGCAGGTCAGGACGGACACATGAAGCCGGACAATAGCGCAGCTGGAGCATGAAGTCATGTCTGTACCGATACTTCGCTGCAAAAGATGAACAAATACATGAAGCGAGGGACGAAATGCGCCACTTAAAAACATTAACAGTCACAACAAATGTGCGTCACCGACCTGACTTCTGATTCAGGCTCTCAAACACCTCATTGGCATTGGTGTACTGGCAGTTGGCAGTGATTCCCACAGAGCTCGGCCATAGGGGCTGAGACAGCGTGTGATAGTGGGGCTTGTAGGACAGGTCCTCTTGACCTGATATCTGTTGGACATAAAAGGTTGGAGAGGTAACTGTAGCAACCGTTCTGGATGAAAACCCCACCTAGTTTGCAGTGAGTAATGTGGGAGCAGCTTGATATTTTCTAGGATTGTAGTGTCACCTCTCACCATCCATGCTGGGAGACCCTCGTAGGTAAGCTTGCCGGTGGTGATGAGCTGGTACAGAGGCATACCTGGGACAGAGTTAAAATCTCCGCACAGGATAACATTACAGTGTTCACCTTTGGCCCTACAGGACTTGACAGCGCGGTCAATTTCTGCCAGCATTATTGCCAACTGAGCCAGCTTCACGTCACCCCTCTTGGGGTTGAAGAGCAGGTGGGTGTTGGCCAAACAGAGGGGCGGGGCCTTCTCCTTGACCTCAGACCCCTGGGTAACCACTGGCCTCAGCAACACAACGATGCCTACGTTGTGCCGGTTTAAAAGCTCCGTCTCGGGCCTGAAGAACTCCACCTCGGTCACAGCCAGTTCAGTGAAGCAGCTGCTACGATAGCAAGTCGCACAGCCATCTGCCTTGGTCCCCGTACGCCGCTTGTACACACAGTTGTAGCCTGGGCCAACAACATGTACAGAATGTGAGTTAAGTCTTTTGTCACAACATCGCCCAACGTGACCGTTTTGTTTCAGGTGACCTACCCATCTGAGACAAGACAGGATGCAGTTGTTCGTGGTAGTGGTTCTCCTGAACCTCTTGGAGACACAGAATCTAGAAACGAAGACGAAACACAAATCCTTACATGTAATGAAGATTGCATGCAAAATGTTTCTAGCTTAAAGTTCTGACAAAAAGGTGCTTCTGACTCACGTGTGGTGACCATGTTTGTATTTCGCATAGAAGAAGGTTGAGGCGGTAGCTCCAGTCCAGCACCTCCAGGGGGCAGTGTGCGTACAGTTCCTGGTGGGCCTCCAGCAGGTCCTGAGCAAGAATGTTGTAGGACATGACAGTGAAATCCACTGAGACCTTTTTATGTGGGCTAGGTATCGGGGGAGGTATCGGGGCTGGCTGTGTCGCATCATCCCCGTCATCCAACTCATCCCATGCTCTCCATACCACTGGGTGGGAAAACAAAAGCATACACAGTGCAGGACAGTAAACTCCGTGTGAACATAGGCGAGTATCACCGCAATGAAAAAAACATTCTTATTCTCACCTTCAAAGGGAACTGTGGGCTCCACTGGAGGATAATAGCTCATGAAAGGAAAGTTACATGGAGGACAGTGCACCTCTTGAGCCAGACCAGGCCCTGTAGGAAAGTGCCAGCCAGTTTGAGAATCATGTTCGCTGCTAATGTCGGTCTGAGCGTTTGAAAGAAGGGAAGAAGATACCAGCTTACATGTGCTTGCTCCATCAGGAGTTTCATCTGCAGTGGCTATTGGATATTCATCCCAGCACTCAGTTACTTCAGGTGTAGTGGGTGACATCTCCATGTTTGGTATTTGGATTTGTTTCTCTACTGCACAGGCGATTTCTTGTATTTTGTCCTCAGTTGACAGCGACTCCTCCAAGGTTGGCATCGGCTCCTGTACTGGACAGGTGCTTTCTTGGCGACCCTCTGTTTGCAACGTCTTCATCTGCGCTTGCGACAAATCACATCACATCAGTACGACAAACATGTTTATTCTCTGCGACTTCCTTTCTTTGCATCACCTTAAAGAGCATAGTTATTTCCTCATCCTCCTTATCGGGACCTTCCACCTTCTCCTGCCGTGGCCCATCTCTCTTTTCTGCTCCTTCCTCTTCCTCCTTCCCCGCAGATCGCACCTCACCCATATCCGAAGTCGCATCAATCTTGGCGCCTTCACGAAAGACACCCATCGGCAGATCTCTGTCCATGTCAGGCCTTATATTTTGGTCTTGCTTATCCCGGCTCAGTTCTTTTACCCTTTCTTTCGTTTCTCCTTTCGATCCGCTGGCTGAGCTGACAAACTGGTCCACCAAGGCTGACTGGAAATGGGTGAACCTACTGGCTGGAGCACCAACACCATCCCGCACTGCTGTGCCATTAACTATTGCAGGAGGGAGACCCTTTTTTGAGGCCTCTGTAAGACAAGAGAAGCACAGGGAAACAGTGATGGATCCTTGCTTTGCTAAAACTCGCTGCGCTCTTTAGACTGGGAGACTGACTTCGCCAAAAGTGTGACATACACTGCCTGGCCAAAAAAAGCTGCCACCTGGATTTAACTAAGCAAAGAGGTAGGAGCCTCCTATTGGATAACTGCTGCAAGTACTGCAGGTCAGCTGACCACATGAATATACTGAATGACCAGGTTATTCCATCCATGTATTTTTTCTACCTTGATCGTATGGGCATATGATAATGTGACAATGCCAGGATTCAATGGGCGCGAGTTGTGTAGGAGTGGTTCAAGGAGCATGAGACATCATTTTCAGACATGGACCAGGCTTTGAGCAGTGGCCAGACTCTCCCATCATCAATACAAGATCTTGGTGAAAAATTAATGCAACACTGGATGGAAATAAATCTTCTGACTTTGCAGGAGCATATTGAAACAATGCCACAGTGAATGCTGCTGAAATCAAAGCTAAAGGTGGACCAACAAAATATTATATGTAGAAATATTCGCTACCACGTTGGTGTCTGTTCTTCAGTTTCAGTTTCTGTATTTACTTGGAATCGGGTAGGTACCAAATCTCGCGGTATCGCACACGCTCTTAAGACGGGGCGTCCAAGGTCCGAAACTCACAAACAGCTGCAAGCTAACACACAAAGTTATCAAGCTAAATTACAACAACATAATAGGCTCTTATTTAAATAAACTACGGGTATTAACCCAAAAAGAGAAGTCACGACTGCCGCACTGAGCCTGTAACGGGGATAAAAGTGTTTTGGGACAACAAATATCAAAACTGCTTAGTTGGCAGCAAACTAAATTTAACATTAGCCACGTTTAGCTCCCGTCAGCTGTGAAAACGCACACATGACGTTGACTTAACAAGATGCTGGGCCAACTCATTAACTTCAGTGTGATCTGAAACATGCGCTGGGAGATTTACCTGAAGCTCGGCTGCGGCTCAGGTACCGTGAGAAAGGGTAGAGAACATAACACAACAGGATGCCAATCATGCTTCTCCGCTGCGATCAACGCATGCGCGTTTTCGCACTTGGTGACGCAGGGTGGTGGGAGGAGCCGAGAACATTTTTTATATATATCTATAAATCTACTTCAAAATGAATAAATGAGCATGACGATAATATAAGTATTATTTTTAGTTTTGCTATTTTTATTGTTGCGCTGTGAAATGGACGCTGGCTTATTGTGTTTTTATTCCAGACTTTAAAGTTAACTTTAAAATTTTTTAAAAAACTTTAAAAAAAAAAAAAAAAAAAACACACGCACACACACTCAATATTTGCTTTATTTTATTGATGCATAGAAGAATGTTATTTTCCTTGTATTGTCGTGTTTTTTTTTTAAGTTTAACTGAACGGCTCAACTTCAAACGTTTCATTTTAATAGGAGAGGTTACCATGGCTGTGTTTTGCCTGTGAAGTGTAATAGACTGTGGCATATTTGTAGATTGTCTGAAGGGTATAAGGAATCTCTCCATTGCAGCTCTGCAAACTAGGGGCCGCTAAACAGAATTTTCCATAGGACCCTCACAAAGCTATAAACCAGTACAAAATTAACAGAAAATACAGTGATAAATATAACATTTTATTTTCATTTCTAACATAAGGTCTGTCATTTCACATATTCCTTCTTGGACTGACGTTCTGGTTGTGTGTGGGGTTGCTAAAAACACAGTAACACAGGCATAAATTGTTAATGCCACGATACATGACACATTACCTGAGGGTTACAGTTACCGGGTGCAAGGCACAGCTCTGTACCATTTCACAGCTCTTACAGGCTGCCTTAAACAGAATCTCAAATATCGTGCATTCCCCTTTTTGTCTCGGGAATGGTTTCAAAGAGGGCGTAAGGCTTGACATCAGAGTGCTATGTCCATACTGTCCTTTGAGTCCCTCTGCTTAAAAGATGAAGACTCCCTATCCCCAAATGAGCCTGGAGACTTGGAAGATGAATCTGACCGAGACCTAGAATCAGACGGTGAGTACAGTATGTTAGATCAATTCTTGGATTAATTCTAGCAGTTATACAGTGTAAAACATTCTGCAGCCGAATGGTATGTCTTGACATAGAGTTGTCTATTTATAGGCCCTTACAGCGGTAATTATATGGTTTTACTTGTTTTCAGAAAATGAGAAGAATAACAAGGACATGTCCATAGCTGAAGTGTATATGGAGGCCTGTAAGTTGGTGGGTGTGGTGCCAGTCTCTTATTTTATTCAAAGCCTTGACTTTCCAACCATGACACTCAGTCACCATGGGCTAGGACCTCTGGGGTGCAAGGCACTTTCCATTGCCTTAGTGGTAAGTTTAAATTTCAAGAGCAAAACTCTTCTGAGATTTCTGAGCATTTCTGGTTACTTTTTTTCTGTATTAAGACTGACATGCACATAAACACCCTGGAACTGGCGGACAATCACATTCAAGCTGAGGGGGCCAAATACCTTGTGGAGATGTTGAGGGCTAACTTCACCATCCAGCGCCTAGTATGTAGGACTGCAAACTGAGCACTAGAGGGCACAAGTGTCTTTCAGGTCCTAATTCAAACTTGAGAACTTCACAGCGGCCTTCTGCTTTTTGCTTTTAGGATTTATCAAACAACTATCTCAAATCTGCCGGAGCGGAGTATGTGGCCAAAATGTTGTTGGACAATATTTCCTTAAAATCTTTGAAGCTTTCAGGTAATGTGTTCATTGACAGCGTATGGATTGCGACATTCATTTTTTGTTGGATTCTCAGACAGCTTGTAGTGGTGGTGGTGCTGTGAGTGACATAGGGAAAAGCTCAGTATTTTTACTTTAACATTTACAGATTTATCAATTCTAATAATGCCTACTTTGCATAATTAATCAAGAAATATGCTTTCCCTGCAGGAAATAGATTCACTGATGATGATGCTAAATATTTTGCGGATGCCTTGTCGGTAAGTTACTAATGAGCTAACCCCTGATGTTTGGCAAATTACATCTTGGTTATGCTTTGTCATTTTGTAATGGCATCATTATTTTCACATTCAGACCAACTCCAGGATAAAGGAACTGGACCTGAGTCATAATGAGTTTTGTGGAAGAGGAGGGGAGCATCTGGGACAGCTGCTGGGTTAATTTACTAGTTTTTAATATCACTGTGTTTCAGTGTTTTTAATTGTGAATGTTATGTCATATATATATTATGTGGACACAAGGGCCTTGTCTTTTTTTGTTACAGCAAACAATGAAGGTCTTGAGGCGCTGGACCTCAGCTGGAATCATCTCAGAATGAAAGGAGCTGTGGCTTTTTCTGCTGGACTGAAGGTTTGGCTGTTAAATTAATGTAATTCGATCACAGATGTTGTACACAGCACCCCATCACTATCTCCACGCTTAGGTGAATATGATGTTAAAACATCTCGACTTGTCTTGGAACGGTTTTGGGAATGAAGGAGCCCTGGCCATGGGAGAGGCCCTTAAATTCAACAACACTCTGGTGTACCTCAACCTCAACAACAACCGCCTAACCAATGAGGGCGTCAGCATGCTGTGCAGGGGTCTTGAGTTCAATGACACGCTCAGAGTCCTGCTGGTGGGTGGATACGTTTGTATTACTGTAACATAAATCACCAGTATGGCCTGAGAGGTTTTTGAAATGATGTTTTACTGCTTTACCCTTGAAGCTGGCTTACAACTCTTTAACAGTAGAGGGAGCTCTTGCTCTAGTCAATGTGGTGAAGAACACACCCAAAACTGCCTTAGAGGAGATCAACATATGTGTGAGTGATTGTACCATGACCTGTTATTTGCTAAAAAACAATATTACGAGCTAAACACTCCATGGTTTCTGTTTGAAGTAGAATGCATCATCTGTAATATGTATGTTGTCTTTCTTCTTAACAGAATGTGCTTGTAAATGAGAACTTTGTGCATCTCTTGGAGGTCACATGTCAGGAGCATCCTGGTCTGGATGTACAATATGGAGGAGTAGGAGGCTTTATTGCTAAGAAGCCACCGAAACGCATTGATCCAATGAAAGTCATCCAGGTTGACCAAAAAGATGACCAGTTGCATCCAAATGTTTACATATTAATTTATTAAAAATGACATATATTCACAATTCCTTTTCTGAATAAATTGTCTAAACGTTTTCTACCAACGTTTCTTTAGGATTATCTTGATCACCGCAAGCTGCGCCTGTGGGACTTCTTTCGGAACATAGACAAAGACGGCACCATGCGAGTCCCTGTTGCTGACTTCAGAAGAGCTGTTCAGGTTTCCTGTCATATTGATATATAGAACAGCACAAACTTTGCAGGAAGTACACCACAACTGAATGTCACTTCCCCTGCAACCACTCATGAAAAATATAAAAGGGACAATGAACTGATTCTTTTTCTTCTTTTTGTGTGAAACTATGTTAGCAATCTAGCATTCCGTTGGATCGATACCAGATTGAGGAGCTGATTCAGAGGCTTGATCGTGACAGGACAGGAATGGTGGACTACAGGTGAGCATTTTCCCTGTACTGTCTGATAATACGCACAGACTGATTATCTAAATTGCTTTAGAGAGCAGAGTTATGATGTCTTTATCTCTGGAACATGTTGCCTTGTGTTTTTACAATCCCTGGGCTTATCTAAAAACTAGCATAACACTGGCAATTTGTTCAGATCTTTACCCTAAATTATGCCCTCAAAACGGCAAAAGTGTTCACTAAAGCAGTTTATTAGGCTTATCTGATGCTTCTGTGCAGGGGACTGGCGGATACAAGAAAACAAATGATGAGAGATCACCGCCGCCAGCTGAAGAAGTTTGAATCCCGTCAGAAAAAAGAGAAGCAGAAAAGTGACCGCATCCTTAAAACCTTCCAGAATGCTGTGGAGGCAGTTACACCTCACAGCTCCATGGTCATATCTCCAGGAGCCACCAAAGAGGACTCAAGTGGCCCCCAGCACTTTTCTGCCACCCCTCTCAGCTCCTGGCACCACATTGTCATGTCCAACAGCAGCCGCTACTCTGTCACTAATCTGAGCAGTGTCCACCTGCCCATGTTAGGGGGCACCACACCTTACCGTCCCACCAGTTCCCCAGCAATGCGCTCCTACTCCCAACCCAACCTGCTGGCTGACTCCCCTCGCTCAGCTCCAGGCAAGTCCATCTCTGCTCAGGGCATTCGCTCTGATCCGGAGATGGGCCACAGCAAGCTGAGCCCGAGTGCTAGCAGCCTGACCAGGTCCAGGCCTGCGCTTAATGCCAAGCAGCCAGAGGGTAAAGTCAAAAGCAAGAAATTGAAGAAAAAGAAACCAAAGAAACATGCAGATAAAGGCTCAAAGGATCCTACACAAACTGTCACATGATGTGTCTTGTGTCTTTTCGACTGGTTTCTTTGTCACACACAGTTAATAAAGGATTCTCATTGTTTTTGTCTTATCTCAAAAAAATGAAAAATAAATAAATTAAATAAAAGTTGTGTACAATTCATCCCAGCTCTTGAATCTTTTAAGCAATTCAGCCAACTCCTGTTCAGAGGTCAAGCTTTTCCTGGTAACTTTGCCAGACCTCAAATACTGGTTTATACCCAGGTACTCATGGATGAATTCAAACAAAGAGTCATAGTTTCTGAGTTCTGTTTGCTTAAGATAACAGTACGTATGTCTTGCTTTGGCTAATAATGGTGTGAACATGGACAGGTGTGCATGTGGTATTATACTGAGATAGGATATATAAGTTGTGGACTTCCAGGTATCTCGGTCATAACCACTCTGACAGCACCAGAATGATCGGCACTCTGTATTTCTTAGTGCTGCTGAGCTCCGCAACGGCCTGGGGGGTATGTATGGCATGACTTAGATGCAACCGATTCATCTTTGTTCTTTGAAGATCTACTCACGTTAGAGGTAAGATGATCTCTGTCCATCTGACTCCTTACCCCCCCTCCCCCCCAGCGTGTTGGCCTATGGAGCAAGGGCAGTGCAAGGAATGGGACAGGAGGGGACATGTGTACCTGTGATGCCTTCCTGCCCAGTACAACCTTTCCTATTAAAGATCTGGTGGTGGTAGAGCAGACAGCTGTGGAGATCTCACACAAGGTGGAGCTGGAGATGGGCAAGGTATTCAGATCTTAGAACCATTTACAAATGAAACAAAATACATATATTAAATTATGTGGCAAAATAACTTAAGTTCCTTTTTCTTTACACAATTCCAGCTGGAAGACTATGAAATCAAGCTGACATCATATGCTGAGAAGATCATACAATTGTCAGCTGAAATTAATGTAATGGAAAAGAACCCAGATGACTACAATGACGCCAACTTTGAGGACAAAAAGGTGGAGATTAAGCAAATGGAGGCCCTGATTAAAGAACTGCAGCTCTCCATCAAAAGCTCCACCACTGTCTTTGAGTCCCTGCGTGTACAGGTATGTCCTGGACTGTAGATATGTGGGAGGTTACCGCAGCAACAGATGCACTGTTGATCTTAGGCTTAAAAAACGTGTAATATTTCAGATCACAGCCATGGAGGAGACCTTGACGAGGCTGGAGATTAGCTACGACAAGAACATGGTCCTGAAGACCCGCCGAGAGTACTTGAAGGTGCAGCTGGAACTGGAGGAATGCGAGAGACGCCACCAGGAGATTTTCAGCCCCGACATTGGTAAGCTATTCACACTTATATGTAAACTTCATTTCCCCTTTGGACTCATTCAACTAATATTTGTCTCTCTGCGCAGGCTCTTGTGCTCACACTGGTATCATCAAGGTCAGCAAACCCATTGTAAGCCAGCTGAATGCTCATCTAAGCACTGGCTATATATACGGAGGCTGGGGGAAAGATTCGAAGCCCATTCCAGATAGAGAGTCTATGTACTGGTACTCTGGCTACTCTAGTGCTCAAATTCCTGACATTAGGTTTTACGTCGACTACAAGAACCTCATCTTGAGAAAACCCTTCCAGCATTACACCTTACATAGCAGCTGGATTGGTAAAGGGAACAATTTCGTCATGCGTGATAATACTCTCTACTATCAGATAAACAGTCCATTTGCAGTGGCCAAACTGAATTTCACCACCATGAGTTATCAAAACAGGGTGATCCCCGGAGCTAGCCTCAGCTTTTCTTATGCTGGTTCCCCCAGTCAGAACTTGGACTTAAGTGCTGATGAAACTGGCTTGTGGGTGACCTATGCCACAGAGGAGTCTAGCGGTCGGTTGGTCATTGCTAAAATAAATGAGGCTTCTTTTGGAATAGAGGAGGAGTATGTGACTAGTGTTTACAAACCAAGCCTGAGCAATGCCTTCATGGTGTGTGGTGTTCTGTATGCAGTCAGGACAGTTGATATCCTGAACGAAGAGATATTTTACAAGTATGACACCAAAACCAAAGAGGAAAGCTACATGAGTGTTCTCTTTGAGAGGTTCCAGGATAAGTTCTCCAGCCTGGACTACAATCCAACTGACCAGAAGCTCTACATGTACAATGATGGCTACTATGTTAACTACCATCTGTGGTTTAACCACACAACTAAAGCCACCATGTAGCCTCCTTATCTTGTGAGCTACATCATTTTCTGTGATTCAGTGAAATGTTATACCTTACAAATGAAACAATCATTGTCTATCTCCCTTTTTCCTTCTCCTTGATGATTAATAAATGATTTTAAGCATTACAAAGGTGTCATATGTGTTTTTGTTTCTACTGACTGTAAAAAAAAAATGAGTACATCAATAAGTCACTCAACAGAAGTAGAAATGCCTCTGTATGTAGAGTGTAATAGAGAAATCCTCTTAAAAATCTTGTTTATGTAACTGACCCAAAAACATTGGGTTCCATTACTGTATATGCAAAAGGGCGGCATTGCTTCCACTTCAGCATTTTTAAGCACTGTCCTTTTATTATTCATTATTTCATTGTTTCAGCAGATGGAACAAAAACCCACTAATGAAAATTCATGGACAACGGCTCATGAGCCAAAACATCACCTGTGAAACACTGTGGAGGCAGTGTGATGTATGACCATGCCTTGCTTCCAAAGGAACTGGGCCAGTGGTGTGTGAATTGAAATGAAGTGTACATAGACATATTCCGTCTGCTCAGACTCAGTCAAAGGAAGCAAAGGCAGGGCTGAACAGGACTTCACAGTACACTGGACAATGTACATACTGTAAAAGCAACCCAGGTAGGCATAGAATATCTGCAGCATCCAAATAAGACTAGCATTGGATATGGATTCAGGACTTAAAAGTATTAAAAATGAACATTTTACTTTGATTAGGATAAACTGTCTGAACTGGGACTGCATACACAAACAGTTGCAATACATACTCCTTTGACCTAATTTAGTTGTGAATGCCCTCAAATTAAAAATAAAATCAAAATAAAATTAAAAACTAGAAAATTCCCTCTGGGACATTTTGAAAGGGCTACGGGGGGCTGCTGCCGGGGGTACCATCTCTGTGTGTGTTTTTGTAACATAAATTTATGGGAGACAGGGATCAGCACTATTAACAACAGATACATCAAGAGTATGGAGTTATATTAAAAATTTAACTTGAGCACAAAAAAAAGGTGTTGAGCAAGAAGGAATCTAATTGTGAGTTGCAGCAGCTCCCTTTTATACAGTTTGTCTCTATGCTTTTGTTTTTGTAACATAAATGTATGGGACACAGGGATCAGCTGTATTAACAGCAGAGACAACAGATAAATTAATTGGTCTCAGCTGTGGCCCAGAGCTGGCTCAGGGGTTGCCGTGGCAACTCACAGTGGTCATCAATGACTACGGAAGCGCGCGGAGCCGGGACACAGAAAAGAGCTCGATTTTCACGCTTTTCGCTGGTCTCACATTTGGGCATACTGTGAAACAATGGTAGCTCCTATAAGAAAAACAAGCAGACCATGGGCGTTGTAAGACCTTCCTGAAGACTTTGGTATGTTTTTTTGTCCTCCTAAAGTAAAGATTTTGGACACACTCGCAACTTAAAAACAAACATCTCTTCTCCTTCTCTCAGAAAATCTTTGCATTGGAGTGAATGGAGAGCAGACAGGTACTTTACCCCGAACAGAGGCTCGCAGTTTAAATTCTGTAAGTCTCACTGCTTTGCCGAGCACGTTGTGAGAGACACAACAAGTTTCTCTACAACTGTGGAAAAAATCATGTGTCTAGTGTGTAAATTGTGGCCGGGACGAGCGTGGAAAGAGAAAAAATTCAGGCAATTTCACACATGTTCTCTCGCATGCGCCACAACTCTAAAAAGCCCGCATCAATAGAGCCCCGATTCAACGATTCACCATAGTAACGGGGAAGCAGAAGGCTACAAAGTGGAACTCGAGTCATAATAATATTACTGGGGAAAACTGCCTGAATGGTAGCCTATTCATTTATTTCATACGTGCAATCCTGCGGGGGAGTAGCGCACTTGGCAGCAGTTTAAGATGAAATATAATGTTTTCGTACACATAAATATCTTCTCATATATATCATGTTCTGTTAAATACTTAAGCCTGTTTAAACTAACACAGACTTCTACTCAGCCAACAGAAAGAAGGCAGATGGGTGGTGGCCCAGCACCACCACCTCTAACGGAGGCAGAGGAGCCCTAAACCAGAATATTGGAAGGCCACTGGCTGAGGGAATCCCTGGAGGGAGCTCATCCTCTGAGACACAAGCGCCTTCATAAAATGTAATAGGCCTATAGATATATTTTTCTAAGTCAATTTATACAATTAATTATTTATCTTTTATGTCGTTTTCTTTCTTGTGTCCCAACAGATTCTGATAGTACCGCTCCAAAAGATAATTGTCTGGAAATGCTAAAACATCTATGTGTGGTCTGATGCCGCACCTTCATCCAAGGGATCGTTGTCAAAAGGACATGCCATGTTTGTGAAAAAAGTCGCCTTCTGCTGTGCCTAATGGACTTCTGATATGAAACTCCCTTTGTGAAACGGAAAACTCATAGTTTCCCTAATTTCAGGGTTAATAAACTCAGAGTTTTTACTAAACCTGCTTTGTGAAGCGAACCCCAGGTCTAACTTATATATATAAAGTCAAGGGACAAACAAAGGGAGGAAGGGGAAAAATAAGAAACACACGGTATAACAATAGGGCCTCGGGCGTTGACCCGTTGCCCTAATAAATAGTTGCCTATTTATTTATATGGCGTTAAGATATTCAGACTTCAATGATCTATAAATCAGTGAATATTGGGTTTGCTCACTGGCTGATCACTGGAATTTCTAACATGAAAATCTAAATTAAGATCAAAATAAAGAAAATAAAAAAGTAAAAGTTTAAATATCTAGAGTCAAAGCAGTTGGGTCTTGTCAGGCACTGACATTCATCAAGTTGAAGGGATGATTATTTTGGTGGTGATGTTGGAGATTGCTATCTGGCAAGTCTAAAATCTAAAATGTGCCATGACTCTTAAATAAAACATTTTCCACCACTGACAGTTTCATTTGTTTTTATACTGCCCTGCATGGAGGTGTCTCCACTCAATTATAGATATTGTTGCGTCTGTTTATTTATCACCTGCCTGTGTAGATGGTAAACAGGTATGCACTAACTGGAGAGCTGTCACAGACAATACTCTGTTCATAAAGCAGACTCCACAAATCCCACGACATGTGCGTCAGAGTTTTGTTAATGTGCATGTTTCTCATGTACTATCAGAGGTTCAGTTTGAGGCATGGGTGTGTTCGTACATAATCAACACAGCTGTAGGTGGGGTGTGATACCCTGTCAGGCTCACAGTATTAAAAAGCGACAGCATTGTCATGCTTATAATGCCACCTATTATTTTTTATTGACCATCTTGTGACAATTCAATGTTCTGCTGGGAAACTTGTGGACCTGACATTATTGTAGATGCTACTTAGATGTACCACCCGCATAGACCAGACCAGGTATCCCCATCCGATACAACTCAAAAAACATGAAAAACAGCAACGTGTTAATTTGTGTTCATACCTGCGCGGTCATAATGTTGTGCCTGATTGATGCATTTTGACATGTTGAATTAAGATCACCTACATTTCATTCAGTCACAATCACGGGCTTATAGCTATTCCAGATGAACTGCACACTGTCCATTACAGTATAGTTTTGAAAAAGTAGGGATAGTAGAGCAACAAGTGCAGATGTACACTCATAGCTTGACTTACAGCTCTTTGGAGCATATGGCTATGTAAAACGACTATTTTCAGTTTTAATGACTTCTTCCTATCATACAGTATAACACTTGCAAGACTAAATTATCAGTCCATAAACATTAACATAAGGTGCATACAGTACGAGGTGCGTAACAACTGCATATGGCTTCTTTCTCACCCACACCTCGTTCACATCAAACTTCAAGTGATGATTCCTCTGTGCTTATTGTGAGCAAATAAGGACCCCGCCTTGACTTGTGAACTAACATCTGCTCATGCGTTGAGCTCATAATAAATGTGCAACATCAGAAGGTGAGGAGCTGATAAGAGTTGTCTTTAAAAGCCCTCTGATCAAGCCACCAACGGAGACAATTGAGAGGTGAAGATAGACAAAATGCTGCCAACTCTGCTGCTGCTGCTCATACCCACCCTCAGTCCTGCTTCAGCCTGGATTGTAAGTGACTCCTGTCTTCTATCTTGAACTATGCAGACAGACTGATCATCTATTAAAATTAACTCTCTCTCTTTTTTTTATCATTAGCCAGTGGAGGATTGGGAGTCTGGAAATGTGACTGTGTCAGTGGGTGAGTCTGGTCAGTGTGTTTGTCATGTGTATACGCCCGACACCAACTTCCCTGCTGACCGCGTTCAGAACATGCAACAAACCAGCAAGGACCTAATCCTGGAAGTGAAAATCCAAACAAACAAGGTGCAGTAGGTCTCAATCATGATCTGAAAAAATTTGCTGAGACATCATTATACTAATGCCTGCTTTTTCATTCTTTCAGTTGGTGAGCTATGGGGGTAAGCTGGAGGTCTATCTAACTGATCTGTCGGACCTGACGGTTAGAGTGGTCATGCTGGAGAGCAACCCAGACAAGTACATCAAACTTGACTTTGAATTGCTCAGGGTTGAGCTCGAAGAGTTTAAGGCTCTCGTGTCTCAGCTCAAAGGTTCCCTCAACTCCACCTCGCCCGTTTTCGACAGTCTGTATGCTGAGGTGAAAAGCCCGTAGCCAACCATACTGCAAATGACATCACTCTTCCCTTCTTTGTTGCATTCCTGGATTTCAACATCCGCTTTTGTTTGTAGATCCACAACATGACTCTTGTTGTGAACCAACTCGAGACTTATGACAAGAGCAACCTGGATGTGATCCGCATTGAGTTTGCTAAGCTGCAGAAGAAGCTGGAAGAATGTCAGAAGGATCAGGAGTTCATCAAGCCAGATATTGGTAAGACAATCAACCTAAGAGGCTGGAAAATACTGAACACCTTAGACACTGCCAATCATTTCCATCATATTTTGTTTCTTTCCAGGCAACTGCAATCACACAGGCATCATGGGAGTCAGCAAACCAATGGTGGTGCAACTGAACGCTCATTTGAGCGCAGGCTACATATATGGAGGCTGGGGCAAAGACTCCAAACCTCTTCGGGGTCTTGAGTCTATGTACTTCTACGGTGCATACACCGGCCCCGCCGTGCATGATTTCTACTTGTACTCTGACTATGAAAAGCTCATTCTGAGGTCTGCACTCAAACGCCATAATATACCAAGTGGGTGGGAAGGTACCGGTAACAATTACATTGTACACAGTAACACAATTTATTACCAGCACAACTCACCTTTCAGCATGACCAAACTGAATCTGACCAGCGCTGCATATGACTCAAGAGTGATCCCAGATGCTAGTCAAAGCTTCTCGTACAGTTACTCAGCCAACCAGAACCTGGACTTTGCAGCTGATGAAACTGGATTGTGGGTAATGTATGCCTCAGTGGAGAACAATGGCAAAATTGTCCTTGCTAAAATAGATGAGAAATCATTTGGCATTGTAGATCAGTGGAACACTGCTGTGTTCAAGCAGTCAGCGGGGAATGCTTTCATGGCCTGTGGAGTCATGTACGCCACCAGGTCAGCGGATCTCAACACTGAGGAGATCTTCTATGCATTTGACACCAAGACGGGGCAGGAGAAACACCTCAACATCCGCTTCCAGAAGTTCCAGGAGAAGTACACCAACCTGGACTACAATCCCACTGATCAGAAGCTCTACATGTACAACAACGGCTATTACGTGACATATGGTGTGAAATTTAACTATGAATGATTTTATCTTTTAGGATCTATCGTATTTGTGATTGATGCGATTGATCTGTATTCCCTTTGTTGTCACTGAAGTCATATGAAGCTATGTTATGTAATGCATAGACTTTTTACTGTCTTTTCCTGAATAAAATCAAACTGAAGCATTCAAATAATGTGAAATGTCTTCATTTTACATGTATGGAAATAATACAAGGCCGAGTATAATATAAAACAAATATAGTAGGTAGGGGGTCCTTACTTAATCTCTCCATCAGTTTGGGGGTCATTGGCCCACAAAACGTTGCCAGGTATAATATATATAGGTGTACACTTTTCAATGGGTCAAAGTTTTAGGATTTACATGCCGAAGAATCCACATATTGGTATCTGCGACATACATAAAATTAAAATACAAATACTGTAAAACATTGATCATTGTGAACTAAATCAGGATTTCTTGCATAAGCAGCAAATACTGCAGTGTTACTCGGGGGAAAAAACACTCATAATAACATGCACTTTCCCACACATTCAAATTCAGGTTTTGGGTGTTAGGCAGTTGTTGTAGTTTGTAGACTTATAATAATCTTTCTCCAGGGTTTAATGAAAACTTCTGCGCAGACAGTGCAATTACATGAATTTGCTTATTGCTGATTTGTTGCTTATAAATGTGCTTTGTATTTAAAATTGACTTGACTACTCTTGAGTGGACGTGATCTAATGCATCTGGCAAACAATACATAGCACACTGCAACAGGAAGTAAATTTTCATCACATAATACGCTAAGATATGATACCATACCAGACCATAACGATACGATCTCTCCACAGAGAAATCTGATGCACATATGTAGCTGCTGGCATAGCAGCAATATACTCAATACAGTGACTTTCAGGATTCAGTGGTGTGACAGTTTTTGTCAGTGTTGTAGTGTTTTACAAGATCAGTGTCACAGTTTTATCCACAAACTCCTTCCTATTATCCGAAGATATTCGATCAGGAAGCCCCCACCTGCTTATGACCTCCCTGCACAGAAACTTGGCAACTGACTGAGCATCCTTCCACTTAGTTGGACAAGCCTCAGGCCATCGTGAAAATCTATCCACGACAGCTAACATGTACCTTTTACCTCCAACCGGTTTTATCATATCAACAAAATCCACCACCAATTCACGCATTGGACCCCTTGGTGTTGTAACATGACCTGGAGGAACCATCACACTCCTCCGAACATCATCTTTCAAACAGATAGCGCAACTGCTTTTAATATGATTAATCTGCTCAAGCAAATATGGTGCCCAAAATCCATACACTTTCATAATTTTCCTTCTAACTTTTCCCCTTGCAACATGGGCTAACCCATGTGCCTCCTGAATCATTAATCCCAACAAATCTGGAGGTGCTACTATTAGCCCCTCATGATTTCTCCAAAGACCAGTAAAATCCTGTGTTGCACCACGATCTACACACAACTGTTTATCCACCTGAGAGACAGCTTCCTGCATCAAGACCACATCATTCTACGTAAACTTATCCTACAAATCTACTTCATGTGTGAGAAAAAAAAACTTTACCCAACTTCTCAGCTCATCTCTCCGCTTTTGCAGCTTCATCAGTTGCTTTATTACCTTGAGTGACTCTTGACACATCCTGCACATTTAGCTATTGCTATTTCTTTAGGTTTCATCATAGCATGGAGAAGTTTCATTATCTGAGTGTGACGCTGTATTGCAGAACCATCTGTTTTCTTAAACCCTCGATTTTTCCATACCGATCCAAGCAAATGACACAGATTATGAGCATATGCAGAATCTATATAGATTGTCACACGCTTACCTTCCACTAAAAGACATGCTTCAGTTAACCCATCAATTCAGCATGCTGTGCTGATGCAGGCTGTGGTACCACTTCAGCTTTCTCAACAACAAATCCTGTTCCCTGGGCTTTTAGCACTGCATAACCAGCACTCAACTTATCCCCCACACAGTAACAGGACCCATCAGTCCAATACTCTAAATCTGTCTCGAATATTTCTCTGCTTCTTGAACACAATCATGTGTTTCACCATCCTCTAGAGTTGGTAAATTCTCAGCTGGATGGTGAATCATGTGGTTCACCATCCTCTGGAGTTGGTAAATTCTCAGCTGGATTTACTCTAACACACCTTACTAATGTGACATCCTCCTGTTCTAAAAGCCTATTATAGTCTCTGGATTTGAGATAACAAAGTATGTGAACAGACACACAACATGGAGGTGTATAGCATCTTCAGGCAAAATACAGGTGAAAGCCGCTCTGCTATCTACCATCACTTCTAATGGTCGATCATTTACTTTCACCATTATTGTTGGATCTTCTTCTGGTCCTGACACCCCCCTTTCAAGTTTTCCGTGCACCCTTAAATCCAGGCTCTTCCCCCCTTTTTATTCTTATAATTAAATTTAACCATATTAAAAATTTTCTTAACTTTGTTTTATCATTATTTTGTTTTACAACTGGATAAATCTGCCAACTTCAGAGGATTCAAAAAACAGTCCACCAGATATAAAAGGTGAACAACGCCGAGTCCGCACACAATATCAACCAAATACACACAACCAATCAAATTGCAAGGTAAAGCTTCACCAACTCAGCACAAATCAAACTTTATTATTGGAACGGTCAGTCATTGCCAAGCCTCAAACTGGGACACATATATGTCATATGCATACAAATGAATATACTCTTATTACCCCAAAACTGGAAATTATCTTATTACTAATCAAACTATATATGTATCATCAATATCAACCATTAATAAATGCATAAAGGTCTAAAAGCAGGTAGATTAGAAAGAGTCTGTGGATTAAAATCACACTGGCCTTAATTGCTGGGTTCAGATGTGTGTGATGTCGTCTGCAAGCCTCAAGTCTGTTATGAGGTAGACCAGCTGGCCTCTTGTCTGCTTCCAGACACCCTCCGCGTCCTTTTGCTTCCTTTTTTAAACTCTCACCCCATAAAAGGAGAAAACAAACAAACAATTTAATGTTTACAAAACAAATAAATACAATAAACTATTTAGCAAGGATCCACAAACAACAAATACAAAACATACAAATTTAAAGTGATCACACATTTCTCTTCCAAATAATTAGGCCTCTAACTTCTTTTAACTTCTAACTAACTTCTTCTAACTAACTACTGTCTTCTATGTGTCTATTAACCTTTATTCCTATTTTCTTCTCTTTTCTTTTTAGGCGATTCTTTATAGGGGTCCTAGACCTGCCTTAGTAGCCTCAAACTATAGAATAAATTTACCTCTCTTTTGAAAAATTCTAATTTTCCAAATTTCCCCTGGGCCCAGGGGTTCTCTCTCTCTCTTTCTCTCTCTATATATATATTTATCCTATTTTTCACTTTAAGCCTATCCCTTTAAAGTCAATAAAGCCAATTTTCACACAGCAACTAAAATACATGTCTTACTAGTTACAGCAGTAAAGGGCCCATCCTCTTAACTTTGCACAATGTGAGTTTAGCGCAACATGTTACTAATTAGGCTTTTCTACTCTTATTTCTTCGAATCTTTTTCTATTCCTTGATACATTTCTTCACTATTTTCCCTATTTGCTGTCCTGTTTTTATTTCCTTTTATTCCTTAATCCTAACTTCTTAGTTTCTTAACTTCTCATTTCCTTCAATCTATTTTCTCTATTTCCCCCCCTTTTGCTTTGCCAGCAATGCAAACAAATCATCAAATTTAGAAATTTAAAATGATGAACGTCTAACAGCAGCACAACAACCACCCCACAAAGAGTCTCCAATGGTGTGACCCAACAGCAACACAAAACAGGTCCAACGAGCGAACCAGCGCATGATAATGTGAAAAACTCACCCTTTGTATAAGCCTGCTGATGCGGGAGTCAGCTCGTCAGAACTGAGAGCAGATGCAGAAAGGTCACAAACACGTCCAACTTCGTGACGCCAAAAATTGTTGTATATTGATGTGCTGAAGTGTGCTGAAGAAAGAAGTGATCACTGCTGACAAGTCTTCTCTTGCATTCAAAAAGGTTTATTACAAGAACGATCAGTGTCATACTCTTGCCAAATCTGAGAGAGCTTCCAGTCAATTGTCAAATCCTCTCTCTCGTTCAGCTCCCACAGACTCCTTATATATGGTTTCCAACTCGTCTCCTTACGTCTAATGGTTTTACGAGCTGATAACTGGTACATGACATGACTTTGTACACATCCCAAAAACAGAAAAGAGACGCTAAGAGAAAAAGGGGAGGACCATATACTACATCAGAATGTACAGTGCAAACAAAAGAATACAGCCATTAACTATACAACTGTAATAGCCTATGTACAGTATGTATAGTATGCACACCTGCACTGATCTCATGGACGCTAAAGGCTTTGAAATGACTGTCACACAAATCAGCTGTGCTAATACGAGATGACCACAGCTATCCCTTGTGAATTAGTCAGACACACTACGGGCAGAGACACAATGTCTTTGACTTTACTGCTGATCTTTGCCTTACCGAGTCCTGCATTGGCTTGGCTGGTAAGTTCAAATTATGTTTAGTATAGTGAGTTTGTATCATACAATAGCTGAATGACGGAATTTACTTTCAGGCAGTGGAGGACTGGGAGACAGGGAATGTGACCATTTCTGGTGATGGACTGGAGTGCGTTTGCAGTGTGTTCCTGCCTGACAGCGCCTTCCCTGCAGACCGAGTACAACACATGCAGCAATTAACAACTGATCTAACGCTGGAGGTGGAGATTCAGATGAATAAGGTAAGAATGAAACAGAAAACACCCTCTGCATTTATCTTTAGAAATTTTGGAACAAGATTTGTAAAATCTCATTTATACAGTGAATATTGCTATACACAGTCCACTGAATCACAAGATTACACAATACATCCATTAAAAGGTACGTTCCTAAATTGTTACCAAAATTTTTTTTTATTTCGACCATTTCAAAGTCAAAAATTTAAAAGTAACCAAACTCTTTTCTCCAGTAATAAATGCATGCATCACGATTGGATAAAAATATTATTACATTTCCTATAGGTATTCACATTATTCACTTTTTTCTTTAGTGTAAAATTAATACAGAATACATTTGAAGCTGTCTGTTATTTTTTCTCTCTTTCTTTTATTTATTTATTTTTTTTTTCTAAATCTAACTGCATGACTGTGTGTGTACCTCTCAGATTCTACACTATGGGGGCAAACTTGATGTCTTCTTAGGAGAACTGTTGGACCTGACAGTCAGAGTGGCCCTAATGGAGAGCAGCCCTGACAATTACATCACACTGGATTTTGAGCTGCTCAGAGTGGAAATCACAGAGTTTGAGTCCCTGGTGTCTCAGCTCAGAGACTCCCTCAACACCTCTTCGCCCATGCTGGACAGTCTGTACTCCGAGGTGAAGACAGTTTGCAGCGGAACTTCTTCTGCTGTTTTATTGATTGTGCACTAACCTTGTCTGTTTCTATCAGATTCACAACATGACCCTGATCGTGAATCAGCTGGAGACGTACGACAAGAGCAACTTGGAAGTGATCCGCATTGAGTTTGCTAAGTTGCAGAGGAAGCTGAAAGAATGCCAAGAGGATGAAGATTCATTCATTAAGCCTGACATTGGTGAGTTTATTGGACAGTCACATGGACTAGCTGGTCAACAGCTGTGTGTGACACTGATCAACATCTCACCTTTTACTTTTCTTTCCAGGTAATTGCAACCACACAGGAATCACTGCTGTTAGCAAGCCCATAGTTATCCAGCTAAATGCTCACTTGAACCCAGGTTACAAATATGGCGGCTGGGGTAAAGACTCCAAACCAGTCCGAGGCTTTGAATCAATGCACTGGTATGGTGCATACAGCACTCCCTCAGTGTATGTATGAATTCTACTTGTATTCTAACTATGACAAAATCCTTCAGAGGTCGTCCTTCACGCACCATGGTCTGCCACAAGGGTACGAAGGTTTCATGGCGTGTGGAGTCATGTATGCCACAAGGCCAGGGGGTCTGAAGACAGAGGAGATCTATTACTCGTACGACACTGCCACTAAAGAGGAGAAATACATGAGTATCCCCCTCCAGAAATTCCAGGAGGAATTTGCCAACCTGCACTACAATCCCACTGACCAGAAGCTCTACATGTACAACAACGACTACTACATGTCCTATCGTGTGAGGTTCAATAAAGGATGAGGCCTCCTGTTCTCGATCAGCTGTATTGTAATTAATACAAATGAACTCTGCTTTTTGGATAAGGCTGCAGCGGCTGATCTGATCTGGTCCTCATTTCCTTCTCTCTCAGGACAATTCTGTAGTTTCCCCCTTCTGTAAGCCACCCTCCCTTAGAGGGCGGCTCTCCTTTGTGCTGTGGCTGGAGCCTGGCTCCATCTGGTACGAACACCAACTCCCTGGAGATTAAGAATTCTGGGCAGGGTGATCTCTCCATTCACAGGGACATAAAACAAATCCAGTAATTATTATATTGCGAGGGTCACTCTGAATGGGATTTGTCAATAGTAAGCACCAAAATATGAACACGGCCCCTTTTGAATCGAAAAGTCAGAGTTAAAATGGCCTTCTGTCAGCGCACACAAAAAACAGCACTGTCTCTTTAAACCCTCCAGCATCTGTCAGGATGAGAAGAGGGGGAAGTGAGAGCTGTGTGTGGAGTGGTACCCTGAAGTGACATCATGCTCAGCCAATCAGCAGCCTCGCCTGAGCTCTCTCCTCCTCTCCTGCTCCAAGGATGACTGTGTCCTGGCCTCTGAAGAGACGGGCTGCTGATACTGCTGCTGCTGCTGCCAGGGCGGAGGATCCAGGCCATGCTCGCCTCTCATCAGGTGCAGTGTGTGTATCTGTGCGTGTACACGCGCTTTTATGTGCTATCCGCGCACTAATGTGTCATTATGAGCTGCCACCTCACCAGCTCATGTGAGCTGCTCGTTGAGAAGACGGTAAGTAATGATGGAGGAGGCTGAAGATGGCTTTGTGTCTTTCATCACACTCCATGGCTGTGACCAGGATGATGTGTGTGGACTGAATGTGTGATATTTTGTTTTTGGTTGAAAGAGGAGAAAGGGGAACATGACCTTATCATATTTTGAGAGCTATAGTCAGCTGTAGTCTTACATGGGAGACTTGTTATATATTTGTGTCATGTAACACATACTTGTGGCAGAATAGGAGTGATTTTGGCTGTTCTTGGAAATAGGACATTTCATGAGATTTTTGTCAGTGTGTGGTTAAAAGTCTATAGGAAATCAGTGTGTCTACAGTGTGGCATACACAGACACGAGACAGTGCTACATGATTTGGGTGTCTGCACCTCTCTTCCCGTTTATACAGGTTTTTAGTCATGCTGTATAAATAACACAATTATCCTGAGACTGAGTGTCTTAATGCTCTGACTCATCCCTCTATCATCGTGGACACTTGCTTCTTTCCAGTAGTTCCAAATATTATGCATAATTGCTTTCACTTCCTGCTCTGGCGGAAATGTTAACTCTTTGTTTCCAACGGCTCAGATGATCATGTCTCACTGCAAAGACCTGCGCCTTAGAGTCACTGGGGGCAGACGCACACCGAGCCTAGTGAGGACAGACAGAGATGTGTCCTGCTGTTGATAAGGCCAAGGAGCAAAGGTGAGTGCTAAAATAACCAGTTACAGCGACTGAAACCCCTTTAAGAGCTGAAAAGAGCTGTGATCCACTGAGAAATTCAGTTTCTGTTTCTACTTTAAGAAACAGCTTATATATCTTAGCTATGTCTGCTAAACCTGCAATGATTTGAACTTTTGATGCCGTGCACAGGTCCATCTGGACCTTGACGGGTCCAAAATAAGGCAGCGATGGCAAAGAGAGATTATCTGGTGGAGGCGGCCAAGCAGATCCGCATGGCACTGGACAGTGAGGTCAACGAGGACTATGAGGCGGCTTTCAGCTACTATAAGAATGGGGTGGACTTACTGCTGAATGGGGTTCAGTGTAAGTGGAAAACATTTGGTCTTTAAGGTGGCGTGACACACTCAATGAGGAATGTAAAGAGGCACTTTACGCAAGGCATGTGACAGGACCAGAATAAAAACAGGAAGTCACAAACCAAAGGTTAAACACAGATTTGGCTGTTAACCAGAGGGTTTTCCTCAGTGTGTCAATAGTCAGCTGTGTGTTACTCTGTCTGATCAAAGGCTGAAAGATTTACTCAGGACGGGGGCTTGTCTGAGACACATTATACTCACAGAGCTTCACTGAATTCTTCTTCTCTGTTGGTGTCTGAAAGAGCTGTTTTTTTATTTTTATTTTTTTATAGTGGACCCAAACAAGGAACGGCGGGAGGCTGTAAAAAGAAAGACAACCCAGTACCGGAAGAGAGCTGAAGAAATCTTTATAACACATCTACAGGACAATCTGGGGAAGGGGAGCTCTCATTTGGGAGTAAGACGGTCATCCTTTATGATTATCACTTGCAAAAGAGGATCTCGTTAATCTTAATGTAGCGTTCTACACATAGCGGCAAAGTTGCGTCAAACTCGTTCTTAGCTTACGCTCTTGGCGTCTGAGCACAAACACGTGGTTAACTATCCATTTGGGCTATTCATTGGCAGGGCTACAGCAGTCTGAGATTTCGTTCAATCAGACACCTGAGTTCACCCGTGGAGGATCTGGAGATGTGTAAGGGGGTGGGAGTGACTGATAAGGTAGATATGTTTGGACTCTTAATACATATTAGATGCATATTTGTTTCGATACAAGTGCTTAAAGACAGAATTAAAATGCAAATGATCAAATTCCAGTACAACCATTAAAGCTGTTTATGACTAAATATACTGTAGTAATTCATGTTTTTATTCTTTTATTACAAAGGTCTTGATTGTCCAAAGCATGGTCAACAAAGAGATGTTTGTCGTAAAGGTGAGTGTGCATCTCACTGTACTTTAAGACACGCCCAACGGACAGCAGCAGCTATGCATTGAAATTGGAGATGTTTTGGGGGTTGTCGTCTGGCACCAGGCCAGACCTTGTATTCTGTGGCAAGCCAGTCGATGGGAGATCTCTCTGTCCTGTCTCCCTGATTTTCGCCCCTGAGCTCTCCCCCTTTTAGCCAGTGCAAGTGCACCTCAAATTTCAGTGAGAATATGGTATCAGAATGACACTCATTGTGTATAAGGCCTATCCAGGCAATAGTTAATTCATTTTTTTTCCCTGTAACCATGATTGAGTGAATATTAAATATTTTATATTATCGCACACATTTAGCAGGATTTATTCATTATATGCGTTCTTGCAGAGCCTGGTCAAATCAAGCTGGGAGAGCAGGGACCAGCCAATTATCATTCCTCAAGGCGTGCCATACATGGTCAAGCTGCTATGATATTATGTCAGTGAGTTGGAGAATGACCTAGAGACTTCATGTGAACTTTAAAATGTAGACACAAGCCTTGTGTATCTGTGTATTAATCCTCGTGTCGATAGGTCTTATAGTTTTTGATCAATCACTGTTCAATGACCATGAAAATTTCTGTCGAAATTCATTCTAGAGTGCGTGATGTCACTACTCAGAGTGAGACAGCATGTGTGAAATTGCTTGAAAGTTTTCTCTTTCCAAGCTCGTCCCGGCCACAATTTACAAAATAGTACACAGTTGTAGACAAACTTGTTCTGTCTCTCACAATGTGCTTGGCAAAGCAGTGAGAGGTACAGAATTTAAACTGAGAGCCTCTGTTTTTAACTCGCACGTGTCTCCATAATATTTACTCTCGAAAGACCAAAAAAACATATCAAAGTCTTCAGGAAGGTCTTACAACGCCCACAGTCTGCGTGTTTTTTTTCTGATAGGAGCTACCGTTTTGTCACAGTAAGCCCAAATGTGAGACCAGTGAACAAGGAGAAAATCCACCTCTTCTCTGTGTCCCGGCTCAGTGCGGTTCTGTCATCATTGACAACCACCTTGGGACCAATTCATTAATCAGGGACTCTTTTGATGTCTCTGCTATTAATGCTGCTGATCCCTGTCTCCCATACATTTATGTTACAACATAGGGTGGAGATTAATGTGTTGTTGTAACACATGTTGTAAACCCCCCCCCCCAACTAACTGTGTGACATGTTGGTTAACTGTACTAAATGTAGGCTAACTATGCAAACTGTAACCTAACAGAGCTAAATGTGGGTTAAGTGTGCTAACTGTGGGTTTACTGTGATAACGTTAAGCTAACTGTGCTAACCGTAAGCTAATTGTGCTAAATGTAGGCTAAGTGTGCTAAGTCCCATGTTGACAGAGACAGTACCTCCGGCAGTAGGAAGTAGGCCCTTCCAAAATTTCCCAGAGGGAATTTATTAGCTTTTAATATCGCTGTGTTTCAGTGTTTTTACTTGTGAATGTTATGTCATATATATATTATATGGACACGAGGGCCTTGTCTTTCTTTGGTACAGCAAACAATGAAGGTCTTGAGGCGCTGGACCTCAGCTGGAATCATCTCAGAATGAAAGGAGCTGTGACTTTTTCTGCTGGACTGAAGGTTTGGCTATTAAATTAATCTAATTCAATCACAGATGTCATACACAGCACCCCATCGCTCTCTCCATGCTTAGGTGCATATGATATTAAAACATCTCAACTTGTCTTGGAACAGTTTTGGGAATGAAGGAGCCCTGGCCATGGGAGAGGCCCTAAAGTTCAACAACACTCTGGTGTACCTCAACAACAACCGCCTAACCAATGAGCGCGTCAGCATGCTGTGCAGGGGTCTTGAGTTCAATGACACGCTCAGAATCCTGCTGGTGGGTGGATATGTTTGTATTACTGTAACATAAATCACCAGTATGGCCTGAGAGGTTTTTGAAATGATGTTTTACTGCTTTACCCTTGAAGCTGGCTTACAACTCTTTAACAGTAGAGGGAGCTCTTGCTCTGGTCGATGTGGTGAAGAACATGCCTAAAACTGCCTTGAAGAGATCAACATATGAGTGAGTGATTGTACCATGACCTGTTATTTGCTAAAACCAGTATTATGAGCTCCATGATTTCTTTTTGAAGCAGAATGCATCATCTGTAATATGTGTGTCGTCTTTCTTCTTAACAGAACGTGCTTGTAAATGAGAACTTTGTGCATCTTGGAGATGACATGTCAGGGCCATCCTGGTCTGGATGTACAATATGGAGGAGTAGGAGGCTTTATTGCTAAGAAGCAACCGAAACGCATTGATCCAATGAAAGTCATCCAGGTTCACGTAAAAGATGACCAATTGCATCCAAGTGTTTACTCACTAATTTATTAAAAATGATTCCTTTTCTGAATAAATTGTCTAAATGTTTTCTATCAATGTTTCTTTAGGATTTTCTTGATCATCAAAGCTGCGCCTGTGGGACTTCTTTGGGAACATAGACAATGACCGCACCATGCCAGTCCCTGTTGCTGACTTCAGAAGGGCTGTTCAGGTTTCTACTGATATATAGAACAGCCCAAAATTTGCAGGAAGTACACCACAACTGAATGTCAATGATAGATCGAGAAACTTCCCCTGCAACAACTCATGTGAAACTATGTTAGCACTCTAGCATTCCGTTGGATCGATACCAGACTGAGGAGCTGATTCAGAGGCTTGATTGCATCAGGACGGGAATGGTGGACTACAGGTGAGCATTTTCCCTGTACTGTCTGATAATACTCACAGACTGATTATCTAAATTACTTTAGAGAGCAGAGTTATGATGTCTTTATCTCTGGAACATGTTACCTTGTGTTTTTACAATCCCTGGTCTTATCTTAAACTAGCATAACACTGGGAATTTGTTCAGATCTTTACCCTAAATTATGCCCTCAAAACCGCAAAAGTGTTCAATAAAGCAGTTTATTAGGCTTATCTGATGCTTCTGTGGAGGGGACTGGCGGATACAAGAAAACAAATGATGAGAGATCACTGCCGCCAGCTGAAGAAGTTTGAATCCCATCAGAAAAAAGAGAAGCAGAAGAGTGACAGCATCCTTAAAACTTTCCAGAACGCTGTGGAGGCAGTTACACCTCACAGCTCCATGGTCATATCTCCAGGAGCCGCCAAAAAGGACTCTTTGAGAGGGGTGGCACTTTTCTGCCACCCCTCTCAGCTCCTGACACCACATTGTCATGTCCAACAGCCGCCGATACTCTGTCCCTAATCTGAGCAATGTCCACCTACCCATGTTAGGGGGAACCACACCTTACCGTCCCACCAGTTCCCCAGCAATGCGCTCCTACTCCCCTCGCTCTGCTCCAGGCAAGTCCATCTCTGCTTAGGGCATTCGCTCAGATCTGGAAATGGGCCACAGCAAGCTGAGCCCGAGTGCTAGCAGCCTGACCAGGTCCAGGCCTGCGCTTAATTCCAAGCAGCCAGAGGGTAAAGTCAAAAGCAAGAAAGTGAAGAAAAAGAAACCAAAGAAACATGAAGATTAAGGCTCAAAGGATCCTACACAAACTGTCACATGATGTGTCTTGTGTCTTTTCGACTGGTTTCTTTGTCACACACAGTTAACAAAGGATTCTCATTGTTTTTGTCTTATCTCAAAAAAATTAAAAATAAATAAATTAAATAAAAGCTGTGTACAAATCATCCCAGCTCTTGAATCTTTTAAGCAATACAGCCAACTCCTGTTCAGAGGTCAAGCTTTCCCTGGTAACTTTGCCAGACCTCAAATACTGGTTTATACCCAGGTACTCATGGATAAATTCAAACAAAGAGTCATAGTTTCTGAGTTCTGTTTGCTTAAGATAACAGTACGTATGTCTTGCTTTGGCTAATAATGGTGTGAACATGGACAGGTGTGCATGTGGTATTATACTGAGATAGGATATATAAGTTGTGGACTTCCAGGTATCTCGGTCATAACCACTCTGACAGCACCAGAATGATCGGCACTCTGTATTTCTTAGTGCTGCTGAGCTCCGCAACGGCCTGGGGGGTATGTATGGCATGACTTAGATGCAACCGATTCATCTTTGTTCTTTGAAGATCTACTCACGTTACAGGTAAGATGATCTCTGTCCATCTGACTCCTTACCCCCCCTCCCCCCCAGCGTGTTGGCCTATGGAGCAAGGGCAGTGCAAGGAATGGGACAGGAGGGGACATGTGTACCTGTGATGCCTTCCTGCCCAGTACTACCTTTCCTATTAAAGATCTGGTGGTGGTAGAGCAGACAGCTGTGGAGATCTCACACAAGGTGGAGCTGGAGATGGGCAAGGTATTCAGATCTTAGAACCATTTACAAATGAAACAAAATACATATATTAAATTATGTGGCCAAATAACTTAAGTTCCTTTTTCTTTACACAATTCCAGCTGGAAGACTATGAAATCAAGCTGACATCATATGCTGAGAAGATCATACAATTGTCAGCTGAAATTAATGTAATGGAAAAGAACCCAGATGACTACAATGACGCCAACTTTGAGGACAAAAAGGTGGAGATTAAGCAAATGGAGGCCCTGATTAAAGAACTGCAGCTCTCCATCAAAAGCTCCACCACTGTCTTTGAGTCCCTGCGTGTACAGGTATGTCCTGGACTGTAGATATGTGGGAGGTTACCGCAGCAACAGATGCACTGTTGATCTTAGGCTTAAAAAACGTGTAATATTTCAGATCACAGCCATGGAGGAGACCTTGACGAGGCTGGAGATTAGCTACGACAAGAACATGGTCCTGAAGACCCGCCGAGAGTACTTGAAGGTGCAGCTGGAACTGGAGGAATGCGAGAGACGCCACCAGGAGATTTTCAGCCCCGACATTGGTAAGCTATTCACACTTATATGTAAACTTCATTTCCCCTTTGGACTCATTCAACTAATATTTGTCTCTCTGCGCAGGCTCTTGTGCTCACACTGGTATCATCAAGGTCAGCAAACCCATTGTAAGCCAGCTGAATGCTCATCTAAGCACTGGCTATATATACGGAGGCTGGGGGAAAGATTCGAAGCCCATTCCAGATAGAGAGTCTATGTACTGGTACTCTGGCTACTCTAGTGCTCAAATTCCTGACATTAGGTTTTACGTCGACTACAAGAACCTCATCTTGAGAAAACCCTTCCAGCATTACACCTTACATAGCAGCTGGATTGGTAAAGGGAACAATTTCGTCATGCGTGATAATACTCTCTACTATCAGATAAACAGTCCATTTGCAGTGGCCAAACTGAATTTCACCACCATGAGTTATCAAAACAGGGTGATCCCCGGAGCTAGCCTCAGCTTTTCTTATGCTGGTTCCCCCAGTCAGAACTTGGACTTAAGTGCTGATGAAACTGGCTTGTGGGTGACCTATGCCACAGAGGAGTCTAGCGGTCGGTTGGTCATTGCTAAAATAAATGAGGCTTCTTTTGGAATAGAGGAGGAGTATGTGACTAGTGTTTACAAACCAAGCCTGAGCAATGCCTTCATGGTGTGTGGTGTTCTGTATGCAGTCAGGACAGTTGATATCCTGAACGAAGAGATATTTTACAAGTATGACACCAAAACCAAAGAGGAGAGCTACATGAGTGTTCTCTTTGAGAGGTTCCAGGATAAGTACTCCAGCCTGGACTACAATCCAACTGACCAGAAGCTCTACATGTACAATGATGGCTACTATGTTAACTACCATCTGTGGTTTAACCACACAACTAAAGCCACCATGTAGCCTCCTTATCTTGTGAGCTACATCATTTTCTGTGATTCAGTGAAATATTATACCTTACAAATGAAACAATCATTGTCTATCTCCCTTTTTCCTTCTCCTTGATAATTAATAAATGATTTTAAGCATTACAAAGGTGTCATATGTGTTTTTGTTTCTACTGACTGTAAAAAAAAAATGAGTACATCAATAAGTCACTCAACAGAAGTAGAAATGCCTCTGTATGTAGAGTGTAATAGAGAAATCCTCTTTAAAATCTTGTTTATGTAACTGACCCAAAAACATTGGGTTCCATTACTGTATATGCAAAAGGGCGGCATTGCTTCCACTTCAGCATTTTTAAGCACTGTCCTTTTATTATTCATTATTTCATTATTTCAGCAGATGGAACAAAGACCCACTAATGAAAATTCATGGACAACGGCTCATGAGCCAAAACATCACCTGTGAAACACTGTGGAGGCAGTGTGATGTATGACCATGCCTTGCTTCCAAAGGAACTGGGCCAATGGTGTGTGAATTTGAAAGTGTACATAGACATATTCCGTCTGCTCAGACTCAGTCAAAGGAAGCAAAGGCAGGGCTGAACAGGACTTCACAGTACACTGGACAATGTACATACTGTAAAAGCAACCCAGGTAGGCATAGAATATCTGCAGCATCCAAATAAGACTAGCATTGGATATGGATTCAGGACTTAAAAGTATTAAAAATGAACATTTTACTTTGATTAGGATAAACTGTCTGAACTGGGACTGCATACATAAACAGTTGTAATACATACTCCTTTGACCTAATTTAGTTGTGAATGCCCTCAAATTAAAAATAAAATCAAAATAAAATTAAAAACTAGAAAATTCCCTCTGGGACATTTTGAAAGGGCTATGGGGGGCTGCTGCCGGGGCTACCATCTCTGTGTGTGTTTTTGTAACATAAATTTATGGGAGACAGGGATCAGCACTATTAACAGCAGAGACATCAAGAGTATGGAGTTATATTTGAGCCCCGTTCATTAGCACTTTCATCCACGGGATGCGGGCTTTCTGCTGTGCCTAATGGACTTCTGATATAGCCTACTGACTTACTTTTTAAAAAAAAAAATTCAGTGATTTTTGACAGACGGCAGAACAAGGCTACGCCAAAACTTGCCTGCTGAATGAATGAAAGGACGAGGAAATCAAATGGTGTGTGTGGCTGAAAGGGGGCAGAGACAGAGAGAAACTCGAGGTTCATTGAGATAAACCTGGTCCCGACCATGTTAGGTTCATGGAGTCTGTTACTACAGTAACTGACCGAGAGCTTAAGTTACCTCTCTCTTTGAAACAGGCTAGAGTCATCCCACTTTCTCTGGTTTGAGTTAACTCCCTTTGTGAAATGGAAAACTCAGAGTTTCCCTCATTTCAGGGTTAATAAACTCAGAGTTTCTCTCATTTCAGGGTTAATAAACTCAGAATTTTCACTAAACCTGCTTTGTGAAACGAACCCCAGGTCTAACTTATATATATAAAGTCAAGGGACAAACAAAGGGAGGAAGAGGAAAAATAAGAAGAAACACGCGGTATAACAATAGGGCCTCGGGCGTTGCCCCGTAGCCCGAATAAATAGTTGCCTATTTATTTATATGGCGTTAAGATATTCAGACTTCAATGATCTATAAATCAGTGAATATTGGGTTTGCTCACTGGCTGATCACTGGATTTTCTAACATGAAAATCTAAATTAAGATCAAAATAAAGAAAATAAAAAGTAAAAGTTTAAATATCTAGAGTCAAAGCAGTTGGGTCTTGTCAGGCACTGACATTCATCAAGTTGAAGGGGTGATTATTTTGGTGGTGATGTTGGAGATTGCTATCTGGCAAGTCTAAAATCTAAAATGTGCCATGACTCTTAAATAAAACATTTTCCACCACTGACAGTTTCATTTGTTTTTATACTGCCCTGCATGGAGGTGTCTCCACTCAATTATAGATATTGTTGCGTCTGTTGATTTATCACCTGCCTGTGTATATGGTAAACAGGTATGCACTAACTGGAGAGCTTTCACAGACAATACTCTGTTCATAAAGCAGACTCCACAAATCCCAAGACATGTGCGTCAGAGTTTTGTTAATGTGCATGTTTCTCATGTACTATCAGAGGTTCAGTTTGAGGCATGGGTGTGTTCGTACATAATCAACACAGCTGTAGGTGGGGTGTGATACCCTGTCAGGCTCACAGTATTAAAAAGTGACAGCATTGTCATGCTTATAATGCCACCTATTATTATTTATTGATCATCTTGTGACAATTCAATGTTCTGCTGGGGAACTTGTGGACCTGACATTATTGTAGATGCTACTTAGATGTACCACCCGCATAGACCAGACCAGGTATCCCCATACGATACAACTCAAAAAACATGAAAAACAGCAACGTGTTAATTTGTGTTCATACCTGCGCGGTCATAATGTTGTGCCTGATTGATGCATTTTGACATGTTGAATTAAGATCACCTACATTTCATCCAGTCACAACCACGGGCTTATAGCTATTCCAGATGAACTGCACACTGTCCATTACAGTATAGTTTTGAAAAAGTAGGGATAGTAGAGCAACAAGTGCAGATATACACTCATAGCTTGACTTACAGCTCTTTGGAGCATATTGCTATGTAAAACGACTATTTTCAGTTTTAATGACTTCTTCCTATCATATAACACTTGCAAGACTAAATTATCAGTTAATAAACATTAACATAAGGTGCATACAGTACGAGGTGCGTAACAACTGCATATGGCTTCTTTCTCACCCACACCTCGTTCACATCAAACTTCAAGTGATGATTCCTCTGTGCTTATTGTGAGCAAATAAGGACCCCGCCTTGACTTGTGAACTAACATCTGCTCATGCGTTGAGCTCATAATAAATGTGCAACATCAGAAGGTGAGGAGCTGATAAGAGTTGTCTTTAAAAGCCCTCTGATCAAGCCACCAACGGAGACAATTGAGAGGTGAAGATAGACAAAATGCTGCCAACTCTGCTGCTGCTGCTCATACCCACCCTCAGTCCTGCTTCAGCCTGGATTGTAAGTGACTCCTGTCTTCTATCTTGAACTATGCAGACATACTGATCATCTATTAAAATTAACTCTCTGTTTTTTTTTATCATTAGCCAGTGGAGGATTGGGAGTCTGGAAATGTGACTGTGTCAGTGGGTGAGTCTGGTCAGTGTGTTTGTCATGTGTATACGCCCGACACCAACTTCCCTGCTGACCGCGTTCAGAACATGCAACAAACCAGCAAGGACCTAATCCTGGAAGTGAAAATCCAAACAAACAAGGTGCAGTAGGTCTCACTCATGGTCTGAAAATGGTTTGCTCAGACATCATTATACTAATGCCTGCTTTTTCATTCTTTCAGTTGGTGAGCTATGGGGGTAAGCTGGAGGTCTATCTAACTGATCTGTCGGACCTGACGGTTAGAGTGGTCATGCTGGAGAGCAACCCAGACAAGTACATCAAACTTGACTTTGAATTGGTCAAGGTTGAGCTCGAAGAGTTTAAGGCTCTCGTGTCTCAGCTCAAAGGCTCCCTCAACTCCACCTCACCCGTTTTCGACAGTCTGTATGCTGAGGTGAAAAGCCCGTCGCCAACCATACTGCAAATGCCATCACTCTTCCCTTCTTTGTTGCATTCCTGGATTTCAACGTCCGCCTTTGTTCGTAGATCCACAACATGACCCTCGTTGTGAACCAACTCGAGACTTATGACAAGAGCAACCTGGATGTGATCCGCATTGAGTTTGCTAAGCTGCAGAAGAAGCTGGAAGAATGTCAGAAGGATCAGGAGTTCATCAAGCCAGATATTGGTAAGACAATCAACCTAAGAGGCTGGAAAATACTGAACACCTTAGACACTACCAATCATTTCCATCATGTTTTGTTTCTTTCCAGGCAACTGCAATCACACAGGCATCATGGGAGTCAGCAAACCAATGGTGGTGCAACTGAACGCTCATTTGAGCGCAGGCTACATATATGGAGGCTGGGGCAAAGACTCCAAACCTCTTCGGGGTCTTGAGTCTATGTACTTCTACGGTGCATACACCGGCCCCGCCGTGTATAATTTCTACTTGTACTCTGACTATGAAAAGCTCATTCTGAGGTCTGCACTCAAACGCCATGATATACCAAGTGGGTGGGAAGGTACCGGTAACAATTACATTGTACACAGTAACACAATTTATTACCAGCACAACTCACCTTTCAGCATGACCAAACTGAATCTGACCAGCGCTGCATATGACTCAAGAGTGATCCCAGATGCTAGTCAAAGCTTCTCGTACAGTTACTCAGCCAACCAGAACCTGGACTTTGCAGCTGATGAAACTGGATTGTGGATAATGTATGCCTCAGTGGAGAACAATGGCAAAATTGTCCTTGCTAAAATAGATGAGAAATCATTTGGCATTGTAGATCGGTGGAACACTGCTGTGTTCAAGCAGTCAGCGGGGAATGCTTTCATGGCCTGTGGAGTCATGTACGCCACCAGGTCAGCGGATCTCAACACTGAGGAGATCTTCTATGCATTTGACACCAAGACGGGGCAGGAGAAACACCTCAACATCCGCTTCCAGAAGTTCCAGGAGAAGTACACCAACCTGGACTACAATCCCACTGATCAGAAGCTCTACATGTACAACAACGGCTATTACGTGACATATGGTGTGAAATTTAACTATGAATGATTTTATCTTTTAGGATCTATCGTATTTGTGATTGATGCGATTGATCTGTGTTCCCTTTGTTGTCACTGAAGTCATATGAAGCTATGTTATGTAATGCATAGACTTTTTACTGTCTTTTCTTGAATAAAATCAAACTGAAGCATTCAAATAATGTGAAATGTCTTCATTTTACATGTATGGAAATAATATAAGGTTGAGTATGATATAAAACAAATATAGTAGGTAGGGGGTCCTTACTTAATCTCTCCATCAGTTTGGGGGTCATTGGCCCACAAAACGTTGCCAGGTATAATGTATATAGGTGTACACTTTTCAATGGGTCAAAGTTTTAGGCTTTTACATGCCGAAGAATCCACATAGTGGTATCTGCGACATACATAAAATTAAAATACAAATACTGTAGAACATTGATCATTGTGAACTAAATCAGGATTTCTTGCATAAGCAGCAAATACTGCAGTGTTACTCGGGGGAAAAAACACTCATAATAAAATGCACTTTCCCACACATTCAAATTCAGGTTTTGGTTGTTAGGCAGTTGTTGTAGTTTGTAGACTTATAATAATCTTTCTCCAGGGTTTAATGAAAACTTCTGTGCAGACAGTGCAATTACATGAATTTGCTTATTGCTGATTTGTTGCTTTTAAATGTGCTTTGTATTTAAAATTGACTTGACTACTCTTGAGTGGACATGATCTAATGCATCTGGCAAACAATACATAGCACACTGCAGCAGGAAGTAAATTTTCATCACACAATACGCTAAGATATGATACCATACCAGACCATAACGATACGATCTCTCCACAGAGAAATCTGATGCACGTATGTAGCTGCTGGCATAGCAGCAATATACTCAATACAGTGACTTTCAGGATTCAGTGGTGTGACAGTTTTGTCAGTGTTGTAGTATTTTACAAGATCAGTGCCACAGTTTTATCCACAAACTCCTTCCCATTATCTGAAGATATTTGATCAGGAAGCCCCCACCTGCTTATGACCTCCCTGCACAGAAACTTGGCAACTGACTGAGCATCCTTCCACTTAGTTGGACAAGCCTCAGGCCATCGTGAAAATCTATCCATGACAGTTACATGTACCTTTTACCTCCAACTGGTTTGATCATATCAACAAAATCCACCACCAACTCACGCACTGGACCCCTTGGCATTGGAACATGACCTGGAGGAACCATCACACCCCTCCGATCATTATTTTTCAAACAGATAGCGCACCTGCTTTTAATATGATTAATCTGCTCAAGCAAATAAGGTGCCCATATTCCATACACTTTAATAATTTTCCTTCTAACTTCCCCCCTTGCAACATGGGCTAACCCATGTGCCTCCTGAATCATTAATCCAAACAAATCTGGAGGTGCTACTATTAGCCCCTCATGATTTCTCCAAAGACCAGTAAAATCCTGTGTTGCCCCACGAACTACGCACAACTGTTCATCCACCTGAGAGACAGCTTCCTGCATCAAGACCACATCATTCAATGTAATCTTATCCTACAAATCTACTTCATGTGTGAGCAAAAAAACTTTACCCAACTTCTCAGCTCCTCTCACTGCTTTTGCAGCTTCATCAGTCGCTTTATTACCTTGAGTGACTCTTGACACATCCTTCTTATGTGCTGCACATTTAGCCATTGCTGTTTCTTTAGGTTTCATCATAGCATAGAGAAGTTTCATTATCTGAGTGTGACGCTGTATTGCAGAACCATCTGTTTCCTTAAACCCTTGATTTTTCCATACCAATCCAAAAAAATGACACAGATTATGAGCATATGCAGAATCTGTATAGATCATCACACGCTTACCTTCTACTAAAAGACATGCTTCAGTTAACCCCACCAATTCAGCATGCTGTGCTGATGCAGGCTGTGGTACCATTCAACAACAAATCCTGTTCCCTGGGCTTTTACCACTGCATAACCAGCACTCAACTTATCCCTGTTTGTTGGCTGACAAACAACTGCACATGCATACCTTCCTACAACTGAGATAGATACATACAACAGAAAATTCTTAGAATAACGCTGGAGCTTCCTGTAGCCTCTGTTTAATTGTTTCAAAAGCTAATAGACTATCCTGTGTCCAAAGAAGATTACAATGAAGTTGTGCATTTTCAATGTCTTTAATCATAGCCCTTAAAGGTCCCATTAAACGAGCATAATCTTCAGTAACCAGTGATACCAAGAAATGTCATCATCTCTCTGATCGTTCGGGGCTTTGGAGACCAATAGCCTCAAAATCACTATTAGAAATACTTTTGTGTCCCTGTGTTATAGTTTGACCCAAATAAACTACCTTCTCCTGACAATATTGCAACTTTTTCTGTGAGACCTTGTGACCATTTTTTGCCAAAAACAAAAACTTTATTGAAGAAAGAGGACTATGTTTAAGTCCCTGGGGCAATCTTTTATACTAATGGTTGATTATTTACTTTAACCATTATTGTTGAAACTTGTTCTGGTCCTGACACTACCAGCTGACATCCCCCTTTCGAGTTTTCTGGGCACCCCTAAAATCCTGGCTCTGGCCCCCTTTTTATTCTTATGATCAAATTTAACCTAATTAAAAAAATTCTTAACTTCCTAATTTTATCATCATTTTGTTTTAATTCATACATTATCATTATTACTACCTATATGCCTCAGTTTGTCACACTCAAACAACTGAGTAATTTACAAACTTCAGAGGATTCAAAAAACAGTCCACCAGATATAAAAGGTGAACAACACCGAGTCCGCACACAATATCAACCAAATACACTCAACCAATCAAACTGCAAGGTAAAGCTTCACCAACTCAGCACAAATCAAACTTTATTATTGGAACGGTCAGTCATTGCCAAGCCTCAGACTGGGACACATATATGTCATATGCAAACAAATGACTATAAACTAATTACCCCAAAGCTGAAAATGATCTTATTTCCAATCAAACTATATATGTATCATCAATATCAACCATTAATAAATGCATAAAGGTCTAAAAGCAGGTAGATTAGAAAGAGTCTGTGGATAAAATCACACTGGCCTTAATTGCTGGGTCCAGATGCGTGTGCTGTCGTCTGCAAGCCTCAAGTCTCTTGTGAGGTAGACCAGCTGGCCTCTCGTCTGCTTCCAGACACCCTCCGTGTCCTTTTGCTTACCTTTTTAAACTCTCGCCCCATAAAAGGAGAAAACAAACAAACAAACAATTTAATGTTTACAAAACAAATAAATAGTATAAACTATTTAATGTGACTAACACATTCCTGCCAAAACTATTTATTTCTCTAAATATAACGTCCTTTTTAGGGCTCATATATTTTAACAGTTTCCAAAGGTTCATACTATTTTTACCAAAAAAGTCCCCACAAAACGCTCATACTATTTTCATCAAACGTCCTTTGAAGGCTCATATATCTATCATATGTCTTTAAAAGGCTCATAATATTTTAGCACATACTAAATATGTAAGTGTATTATTGTTCTTATCAACTAAATCTCTTCTTCCAAAATTTTATTAACTATTGTTTTATTCAACATAAAGTCTAACATATTAGTTCATGATACCAGTTCACACATACACAGCAAGGATCCACAGACAACAAATACAAAACATAAAAATTTAAAGTGATCACACATTTCTCTTCCAAATAATGAGGCCTCTAACTTCTTTTAACTTCTAACTAACTTTTTCTATTTCTCTATTAACCTTTATTCCTATTGTCTTCTCTTTTCTTTTCAGGAGATTCTTTCTAGTGGTCCTAGACCTGCCTTAGTAGCCTCAAGCTATAGAATAAATTTACCTCTCTTTTGAAAAATTCAAATGTTCCAAATTTCCCCTGGGCCCAGGAGTTCTCTCTCTCTCTTTCTCTGTATATATATATATTTTATCATATTTTTTTACTTTAAGCCAATACCTTTAGAGCCAATAAAGCCAATTTTCACATAGCAACTAAAATACATGTCTTACTAGTTACAGCAGTAAAGGGCCCGGCCTCTTAATTTTGCACAATGTGAGTTTAGCGCAACATGTTACTAATTAGGCTTTTCTACTCTTATTTCTTCTAATCTTTTTCTATTCCTTGATACATTTCTTCACTATTTTCCCTATTTGTAGTCCTGTTTTTATTTCCTTTTATTCCTTAATCCTAACATCTTAGTTTCTTAACTTCTCATTTCCTTAAGTCTATTTTCTCTTTTCCCCCTTTTGCGTTGCCAGCAACGCAAACAACACCTCAAATTTAGAAATTTAGAACGATGAACTCCTAACAGCAGCACAACAACCACCCCACAAAGAGTCTCCAATGGTGTGACCCAACAGCAACACAAAACAGGTCCAACGAGTGAACCAGCGCATGATAATGTGAAAAACTCACCCTTTGTATAAGCCGGCTGATGTGGGAGTCAGCTCGTCAGAACTGAGAGCAGATGCAGAAAGGCCACAAACACGTCCAACTTCGTGACGCCAAAAATTGTTGTATATTGATGTGCTGAAGTATGCTGAAGAAAGAAGTGATCACTGCTGACAAGTCTTCTCTTGCATTCAAAAAGGTTTATTACAAGAACGATCAGTGTCATACTCTTGCCAAATCTGAGAGAGCTTCCAGCCGATTGTCAAATCCTCTCTCTCTTTCAGCTCCCACAGACTCCTTATATATGGTTTCCAACTCGTCTCCTTACGTCTAATGGTTTTACGAGCTGATAACTGGTACATGACATGACTTTGTACACATCCCAAAAACAGAAAAGAGATGGTAAGAGAAAAAGGGGAGGACCATATACTACATCAGAATGTACAGTGCAAACAAAAGAATACAGCCATAAACTATACAACTGTAATAGCCTATGTACAGTATGTATAGTATGCACACCTGCACTGATGTCATGGACGCTAAAGGCTGTGAAATGACTGTCCCATGCATCAGCTGTGCTAATAAGAGATGACCATAGCTATCCCTTCTGAATCAGCCAGACACACTACGGGCAGAGACACAATGTCTTTGACTTTACTGCTGATCTTTGCCTTACCAAGTCCTGCATTGGCTTGGCTGATAAGTTCAAATGATGTTTAGTATAGTGAATTTGTATTATACAATAGCTGAATGACGGAATTTACTCTCAGGCAGTGGAGGACTGGAAAACAGGGAATGTGACCATTTCTGTTGATGGATTGGAGTGCGTTTGCAGTGTGTTCCTGCCTGACAGCGCCTTCCCTGCAGACCGAGTACAACATATGCAGGAATAACCCTCTGCATTTATCTTTATAAATTTTGGAACAAGCTTTGTAAAATCCCATTTATGCAGTGAAGATATATAATATGTTATTCATTGCTATACACAGTCCACTGAATCACAAGATTACACAATACATTTCCTATAAGTATTCACATTATTCTTTGGTGTAAAATTAACACAGAATACATTTGAAGCTGTCTTTTATTTTTTCTTTCTTTTATTTATTTGTTTATTTTTTTCTACACCGAACTGCATGACTGTGTTTGTGCCTCTCAGATTCTACACTATGGGGGCAAACTTGATGTCTTCTTAGGAGAACTGTTGGACCTGACAGTCAGAGTGGCCCTAATGGAGAGCAGCCCTGACAATTACATCAAACTGGATTTTCAGCTGCTCAGATTGGAAATCACAGAGTTTGAGTCCCTGGTGTCTCAGCTCAGAGACTCCCTCAACACCTCTTCGCCCATGCTGGACAGTCTGTACTCCGAGGTGAAGATAGTTTGCAGCGGAACTTCTTCTGCTGTTTTATTGATTGTGCACTAACCTTGTCTGTTTCTATCAGATTCACAACATGACCCTGATTGTGAATCAGCTGGAGACGTACGACAAGAGCAACCTGGAAGTGATCCGCATTGAATTTGCTAAGTTGCAGAGGAAGCTGAAAGAATGCCAGGAGGATAAAGATTCATTAATTAAGCCTGACATTGGTGAGTTTATTGGACAGTCATATGGACTACCTGGTCAACACCTGTGTGTGACACTAATCAACATCTCACCTTTTACTTTTCTTTCCAGGTAATTGCAACCACACAGGAATCACTGCTGTTAGCAAGCCCATAGTTATCCAACTAAATGCTCACTTGAACCCAGGTTACAAATATGGGGGCTGGGGTAAAGACTCCAAACCAGTCCGAGGCTTTGAATCAATGCACTGGTATGGTGCATACAGCACTCCCTCAGTGTATGAATTCTACTTGTATTCTAACTATGACAAAATCCTTCAGACGTCGTCCTTCACGCACCATGGTCTGCCACAAGGGTACGAAGGTTTCATGGCGTGTGGAGTCATGTATGCCACAAGGCCAGGGGGTCTGAAGACAGAGGAGATCTATTACTTGTACGACACTGCCACAAAAATGGAGAAATACTTGAGTATCCCCCTCCAGAAATTCCAGGAGGAATTTGCCAACCTGCACTACAAACCCACTGACCAGAAGCTCTACATGTACACTGACGGCTACTACATGTCCTATCATGTGAGGTTCAATAAAGGATGAGGCCTCCTGTTCTTGATCTGTTGTATTGTAATTATTACAAATGATAAGGCTGCAGCGGCTGATCTGATCTGGTCCTCGTTTCCTTCTCTCTCAGGACCAGTCTGTAGTTTCCCCCTTCTGTAAGCCACCCTCCCTTAGAGAGGGCGGCTCTCCTTTGTGCTGTGGCTGGAGCCTGGCTCCATCTGGTACGAACACCAACTCCCTGGAGATCAAGAATTCTGGGCAGGGTGATCCCTCCATTCACAGGGACATAAAACAAATCCAGTAATTATTATATCAGGACAGTCACTCTGAATGGGATTTGTCAATAGTAAGCAGCAAAACATGAACATGGCCCCTTTTGAATGGAAAAGAGTTAAAATGGCCTTCTGTTCAGTGTCAAATCAGTGTGTCTACAGTGTGGCATACACTGGTCTGGCAAAGTTTTATATTAACGCACACATTTAGCAGGATTTATTCATTATATGCGTTCTTGCAGAGTCAGGTCAAATTAAGCTGGGAGAGCAGGGACCAGCTAACTATCATTCCTTAAGGTGTGCCATACATGGTCAAGCTGCTACGATATTATGTCAGTGAGTTAGAGAGTGACCTAGAGACTTAATTTAAACTTTCAAATGTAGACACAAGCCTTGTGTATTGGTGTATTAATCCTTGTTTTGATAGCTCTTATAGTTTTTGATCAATCACTGTTCAATGACCATGAAAATTTCTGTCGAAATTCATTCTACAGTGTGTGATGTCACTACTCAGAGTGAGAGAGCACATGTGAAATTGCTTGAAAGTTTTCTCTTTCCACGCTCGTCCTGGCCACAATTTACTAGACACACGATTTTTTCCACAGTTGTAAACAAACTTGTTCTGACTCTCACAATGTGCTCAGCAAAGCAGTTAGACGTACAGAATTTAAACTGAGAGCCCCTGTCTCTTCTCCATTGACTGTAATGCAAAGATTTTGCAAAGAAGGAGAAGGGACCCTTGTTTTTAACTCGCACGTGTCTCCAAAATATTTACTATAGAAAGACAAAAAAATATATCAAAGTCTTCAGGAAGGTCTTACGACGCCCACAGAAAATCAGCCTATTCATCCACGTCTCTCTGTGTCCCGACTCAGCAGGGTTCTGTCATCACTGACGACCACCTTGGGTTGCCACGACAATCCGAGGCAACCCTAGGTGGTCCAATTCATTAATCAGGGGCTCCTCTGATGTCTCTGCTGCTGATCCCTGTCTCCCATGCATTTATGTTACAACAACACACACCAGCACACACAGCTAATTGTACTAAATGCAGGTGTGCTAAGTCCCATGTTGACCGGCAGTAGCCCCCATGGCCCTTTCAAAATTTCCCAGAGGGAATTTACTAGTTTTTAATATCACTGAATGTTATGTCATATATATATTATGTGGACACGAGGGCCTTGTCTTTTTTTGTTACATCAAACAATGAAGGTCTTGAGGCGCTGGACCTCAGCTGGAATCATCTCAGAATGAAAGGAGCTGTGGCTTTTTCTGCTGGACTGAAGGTTTGGCTGTTAAATTAATGCAATTCGATCACAGATGTTGTACACAGCGCCCCATCACTATCTCCACGCTTAGGTGAATATGATGTTAAAACATCTCGACTTGTCTTGGAATAGTTTTGGGAATAAAGGAGCCCTGGCCATGGGAGAGGCCCTAAAATTCAACAACACTCTGGTGTACCTCAACCTCAACAATAACCGCCTAACCAGTGAGGGCATCAGCATGCTGTGCAGGGGTCTTGAGTTCAATGACACGCTCAGAGTCCTGCTGGTGGGTGGATATGTTTGTATTACTGTAACATAAATCACCAGTATGGCCTGAGAGGTTTTTGAAATGATGTTTTACTGCTTTACCCTTGAAGCTGGCTTACAACTCTTTAACAGTAGAGGGAGCTCTTGCTCTAGTCAATGTGGTGAAGAACACACCTAGAACTGCCTTAGACGAGATCAACATATGTGTGAGTGATTGTACCATGACCTGTTATTTGCTAAAAAACAGTATTACGAGTTAAACACTGCACTCCATTCATCTGTAATATGTATGTTGTCTTTCTTCTTAACAGAATGTGCTTGTAAATGAGAACTTTGTGCATTTCTTGGAGGTCACATGTCAGGAGCATCCTGGTCTGGATGTACAATATGGAGGAGTACAAGGCTTTATTGCTCAGAAGCCACTGAAACGCATTGATCCAATGAAAGTCATCCAGGTTGACCAAAAAGATGACCAGTTGCATCCAAATGTTCACTCATTAATTTATTAAAAATTACATATATTCACGATTCCTTTTCCGAATAAATTGTCTAAACTTTTTCTACCAACGTTTGTGTGGAACTTCTTTGGGAACATAGAGAATGACTGCACCATGCAAGTCCCTGTTGCTGACTTCAGAAGAGCTGTTCAGGTTTCCTGTTATATTGATATATAGAACAGCACAAACTTTCCAGGAAGTACACCACAACTGAATGTCAATGATAGATCGAGAAACATCCCCTGCAACCACTCATGAAAAATATAAAAGGGACAATGAACTGATTCTTTTTCTTCTTTTTGTGTGAAACTATGTTAGCAATCTAGCATTCCGTTGGATCGATACCAGATTGAGGAGCTGATTCAGAGGCTTGATCGTGACAGGACAGGAATGGTGGACTACAGCTGAGCATTTTCCCTGTACAGTCTGATAATTCTCACAAACTGGCCATCTAAATTGCTTTAGAGAGCAGAGATATGATGTCTTTATCTCTGGAACATGTTACTTTGTGTTTTTACAATCCCTGGTCTTATCTTAAAACTAGCATAACACTAGCAATTTGTTCAGATCTTTACCCTAAATTATGCCCTCAAAACCGCAAAAGTGTTCAATAAAGCAGTTTATTAGGCTTATCTGATGCTTCTGTGGAGGGGACTGGCGGATACAAGAAAACAAATGATGAGAGATCACTGCTGCCAGCTGAAGAAGTTTTAATTCCATCAGAAAAAAGAGAAGCAGAAGAGTGGCCGCATCCTTAAAACCTTCCAGAATGCTGTGGAGGCAGTTACACCTCACAGCTCCATGGTCATATCTCCAGGAGCCACCAAAGAGGACTCAAGTGGCCCCCAGCACTTTTCTGCCACCCCTCTCAGCTCCTGGCACCACATTGTCATGTCTAATGGCAGTTGCTACTCTGTCACTAATCAATGTCCACCTGCCAATGTTAGGGGGTACCACACCTTACCGTCCCACCAGTTCCCCAGCAATGCACTCCTACTCCCAACCCAACCTGCTGGCTGACTCCCCTCGCTCTGCTCCAGACAAGTCCATCTCTGCTCAGGGCATTCGCTCCGATCCAGAAATGGACCACAGTAAGCTGAGCCCGAGTTCTAGCAGCCTGACCAGGTCCAGGCCTGCGCTTAATGCCAAGCAGCCATAGGGTAAAGTCAAAAGCAAGAAAGTGAAGAAAAAGAAACCAAAGAAACATGCAGATAAAGGCTCAAAGGATCCGACACAAACTGTCACATGATGTGAACTTATCTTGTGTCTTTTTACCTGGTTTCTTTGTCATACACAGTTAAAGAAGTATTTTCATTTTTGTCTTGTGTCTGTCTTATCTCAAAAAATGAAAAATAAATAAATAAAATAAATAAAAGTTGTGTACAATTCATCCCAGCTCTTAAATCTATTAAGCAATTCAGCCAACTCCTGGTCAGAGGTCAAGCTTTTCCTGGGAAATTTGCCAGACCTCAGATACTGGTTTATGCCCAGCTACTTATGGATGAATTCAAACAAAGATTCAAAGTTTCTGGGTTTTGTTTGCTTAAGATAACAGTATGTATATCTTGACATGTTGCTTTGGCTAACAATGGTGCGAACATGGACAGGTGTGCATGCGGCATTATACTGACACAGGATATATAAGTTGTGGATGTCCAGGTATCTCAGTCATAACCACTCTGACAGCACCAGAATGATCGGCACTCTGTATTTCTTAGCGCTGCTGAGCTCCGCAATGGCCTGGGGGGTATGTATGGCATGACTTAGATGCAACCAATTCATCTTCGAAGATATACTCATGTTACAGGTAAGATGATATCTGTTCATCTGACTCCTTTTCTTCCCCCAACCCCAGCGTGTTGGCCTATGGAGCAAGGGCAGTGCAAGGAATGGGACAGGAGGGGACATGTGTACCTGTGATGCCTTCCTGCCCAGTACAACCTTTCCTGTAAAAGATTTGGTGGTGGTAGAGCAGACAGCTGTGGAGATCTCACACAAGGTGGAGCTGGAGATGGGCAAGGTATTCAGATCTTAGAACCATTTACAAATGAAACAAAATACATATATTAAATTATGTGGCCACATAACTTAAGTTCCTTTTTCTTTACACAATTCCAGCTGGAAGACTATGAAATCAAGTTGACATCATATGCCGAAAAGATCATGAAATTGTCAGCTGAAATTAATATAATGGAAAAGAACCCAGATGATTACAATGATGCCGACTTTGAGGACAAAAAGGTGGAGATTAAGCAAATGGAGGCCCTGATTAAAGAACTGCAGCTCTCCATCAAAAGCTCCACCACTGTCTTTGAGTCCCTGCATGTACAGGTATGTCCTTGACTGCAGATATGTGGGAGGTTACCGCAGCAATAGATGCAGTGTTGATCTAAGGCTTAAAAATTGTGTCATATTTCAGATCACAGCCATGGAGGAGACCTTGACGAGACTGGAGATTAGCTACGACAAGAGCGTGGTCCTGAAGACCCGCCGAGAGTACATCAAGGTGCAGCTGGAACTGGAGGAATGCGAGAGGCGCCACCAGGAGCTTTTCAACCCTGACATTGGTAAGCTATTCACATTTATATGTAAACTTTATTTCCCATTTGGACTCATTCAACTAATATTTGTCTCTCTGCGCAGGCTCTTGTGCTCACACTGGTATCATCAAGGTCAGCAAACCCATTGTAAGCCAGCTGAATGCTCAACTAAACTCTGGCTTCAAATACGGAGGCTGGGGGAAAGATTCGAAGCCCATTCCAGACAGAGAGTCTATGTACTGGTACTCTGGCTACTCTAGTGCTTCAATTGTTGACATTAGGTTTTACATTGACTACAAGAACCTCATCTTGAGAAACCACTTCCAACATCACAACATACATAGCGGCTGGATTGGTACAGGGAACAATTTTGTCATTCGTGATAATACTCTCTACTATCAGATAAACAGTCCATTTGCGGTGGCCAAGCTGAATTTCACCACCATGAATTATCAGAACAGGGTGATCCCTGGAGCCAGCCCCAGGTTTTCTTACACTGGTTCCCCCAATCAGAACTTTGACTTAAGTGCTGATGAAACTGGTTTGTGGGTGACCTATGCCACAGAGGAGTCTAGCGGTCGGTTGATCATTGCTAAAATAAATGAGGCTTCTTTTGGAATAGAGGAGGAGTATGTGACTAGTGTTTACAAACCAAGCCTGAGCAATGCTTTCATGGTGTGTGGTGTTCTGTATGCAGTCAGGACAATTGATATCCAGACCGAAGAGATATTTTACAAGTATGACACCAAAACCAAAGAGGAGAGCTACATGAGTGTTCTCTTTGAGAGGTTCCAGGAGAAGTTCTCCAGCCTGGACTACAATCCAACTGACCAGAAGCTCTACATGTACAATGATGGCTACTATGTTAGCTACCATCTGTGGTTTAACCACACAACTGAAGCCACAATGCAGCCTCCTTATCTTGTGAGCTAAATCATTTTCTGTGATTTAGTGAAATATTATACCTTACAAATGAAACAATCATTGTCTATCTCCCTTTTTCCTTCTCCTTGATGATTAATAAATGATTTTAAGCATTACAAAGGTATCATGTGTGTTTTCGTTTCTACTCACTGTAGAAAAGGGGTATGAGTACATCAATAAGTCACTCAACATAAGTAGAAATGCCTCTGTATGTAGAGTGTAACAAAGAAATCCTCTTTAAAACCTTTCTTATGTAATTGACCCAAAAACATTGGGTTCCATCACTGTATATGCAAAAGAGCAGCATTGATTCCACTTCAGCATTTTTAAGCACCGTCCTTTCATTATTCATTATTTCATTATTATTTAAGCAGATGGAACAAAGACCCACTTGTACCATAATGAAAATTTATGGACAACGGCTCATGAGCCTGTGAAACACTGTGGAGGTAGTGTGATGTATGACCATGCCTTGCTTCCAAAGGAACTGGGCCGACGGTGTGTGAATTTGAAAGTGTACATAGGTATATTCCGTCTGCTCAGACTCAGTCAAATGAAGCAAAGACTAGTATTGGATATGGGTCCAAGACTTAAAACTATTAAAAATGAACATTTAACTTTGATTAGGATGAACTGTCTGAACTGGGACTGCATATACGGTTGCAATACCTACTCCTTTGATACAATTTAGTTGTAAATGCCCTCAAATTAAAAATACAATAAAAATAAAATTAAAAATAAATTGTTGCCTAAAAGCACAAGGTCCTTACTGCACACGGATTTCAGATATTCAGACTTCAATGACAAATCAGTGAATTTTGGTTTTGCTCTCTGGATGATTTTTGGATTTTCTAACATAAAAATGTGTATTAAGATCAAAATAACAAAAATAAAAAAAGTTAAAATATCTCGAGTCAAAGCCGTTGGGTCTGGTCAGGCACTGACTTTCATCAAGTTGAAGGGGTGATTATTTTGGTGTTGATGTTGGAGATTGCTATTTGGCAAGTTTAAAATCTAAAATGTGCCATAACTCTTAAATAAAGCATGTTCCACCACTGACAGTTTAATTTGTTTTTATACTGCCCTGCATGGATGTGTCCTCTATCTCCACTCAATTATTATAGATTCGTTGTTGTGTCTGTTTATTTATCACCTACCTATGTATATGGTATAGAGGTATGCAATAACTGGAGAGCTTTCACAGACAATACTCTGTTCATAAAGCAGACTCTACAAATCCCACGATATGTGCGTCAGAGTTTTGTTAATGTGTGTGTTTCTCATGTACTATCAGAGGTTCAGTTTGAGGCATGGGTGTGTTCGTACATAATCAACACAGCTGTAGGTGGGGTGTGATACCCTGTCAGGCTCACAGTATTAAAAAGTGACAGCATTGTCATGCTTATAATGCCACCTATTATTTTTTATTGATCATCTTGTGACAATTCAGTGTTCTGCTGGGAAACTTGTGGACCTGACATTAATGTAGATGCTACTTAGATGTACCACCCGCATAGACCAGGCCAGGCACCCCCATCCGATACAACTCAAAAAACATGAAAAACAGCAACGTGTTAATTTGTGTTCATACCTGCGTGGTCATAATGTTGTGCCTGATTGATGCATTTTGACATGTTGAATTAAGATCACCTACATTTCATTCAGTCACAATCACGGGATTATAGCTATTCCAGATGAACTGCACACTGTCCATTACAGTTTAGTTTTGAAAAAGTAGGGATAGTAGAGCAACAAGTGCAAATATACACTCATAGCTTGACTTATAGCTCTTTCGAGCATATGGCGATGTAAAGCAACTATTTGCAGTTTTAATGACTTCTTCCTACAATATAACACTTGCGAGACTAAACTATCAGTCCATAAATATTAACATAAGGCGCATATAAGGTGCATAACAACTGCATATGGCTTGTTTCTCACCCACACCTCGTTCACATCAAACTTCAAGCGATAATTCTTCTGTGCTTATTGTGAGCAAATAAGGATCCTGTCTTGACTTGTGAACTAACATCTGCTCATGCGTTGAGCTCATAATAAATGTGCAACATCAGAAGGTGAGGAGCTGATAAGAGTTGTCTTTAAAAGCCCTCTGATCAAGCCACCAACGGAGACAATTGAGAGGTGAAGATAGACAAAATGCTGCCAACTCTGCTGCTGCTGCTCATACCCACCCTCAGTCCTGCTTCAGCCTGGATTGTAAGTGACTCCTGTCTTCTATCTTGAACTATGCAGACAAACTGATCATCTATTAAAATTAACTCTCTTTTTTATGATTATTATTAGCCAGTGGAGGATTGGGAGTCTGGAAATGTGACTGTGTCAGTGGGTGAGTCTGGTCAGTGTGTTTGTCATGTGTATACGCCCGACACCAACTTCCCTGCTGACCGCGTTCAGATCATGCAACAAACCAGCAAGGACCTAATCCTGGAAGTGAAAATCCAAACGAACAAGGTGCAGTAGGTCTCAATCATGATCTGAAAACATTTGCTGAGACATCATTATACTAATGCCTGCTGTTTCATTCTTTCAGATGGTGAGCTATGGGGGTAAGCTGGAGGTCTATCTAACTGATCTGTCGGACCTGACGGTTAGAGTGGCCATGCTGGAGAGCAACCCAGACAAGTACATCAAACTTGACTTTGAATTGGTCAGGGTTGAGCTTGAAGAGTTTAAGGCTCTCGTGTCTCAGCTCAAAGGTTCCCTCAACTCCACCTCACCCGTTTTCGACAGTCTGTATGCTGAGGTGAAAAGCCCGTCACCAACCATACTGCAAATAACATCACTCTTCCCTTCTTTGTTGCATTTCTGGATTTCAATGTACGCTTTTGTTCGTAGATCCACAACATGACTCTTGTTGTGAACCAACTCGAGACTTTTGACAAGAGCAACCTGGATGTGATCCGCATTGAGTTTGCTAAGCTGCAGAAGAAGCTGGAAGAATGTCAGAAGGATCAGGAGTTCATCAAGCCAGATATTGGTAAGACAATCAACCTAAGAGGCTGGAAAATACAGAACACCTTAGACACTGCCAATCATTTCCATCATGTTTTGTTTCTTTCCAGGCAACTGCAATCACACAGGCATCATGAGACTCAGCAAACCAATGGTGGTGCAACTGAACGCTCATTTGAATGCAGGCTACCAATATGGAGGGTGGGGCAAAGACTCCAAACCTCTTCGGGGTCTTGAGTCTATGTACTTCTACGGTGCATACACCGGCCCCGCCGTGCATGACTTCTACTTGTACTCTGACTATGAAAAGCTCCTTCTGAGGTCTGCATTCAAACACCATGATATACCAAGTGGGTGGGAAGGTACCGGTAACAATTACATTGTACACAGTAACACAATTTATTACCAGCACAACACACCCTTCAGCATGACCAAACTGAATCTGACCAGCGCTGCATTTGAGTCAAGAGTGATCCCAGCTGCTAGTCAAAGGTTCTCGTACAGTTACTCAGACAACCAGAACCTGGACTTTGCAGCTGATGAAAGTGGATTGTGGGTAATGTATGCCTCAGAAGAGAGCAAAGGCAAAATTGTCCTTGCTAAAATAGATGAGAAATCATTTGGCATTGTAGATCAGTGGAACACTGCTGTGTTCAAGCAGTTAGCGGGCAATGCTTTCATGGCCTGTGGAGTCATGTACGCCACCAGGTCAGTGGATCTCAACACTGAGGAGATCTTCTATGGATTTGACACCAAGACGGGGCAGGGGAAACACCTCAACATCCGCTTCCAGAAGTTCCAAGAGAAGTACACCAACCTGGACTACAATCCCACTGATCAGAAGCTCTACATGTACAACAATGGCTATTATGTGACATATAGTGTGAAATTTAACGATGAATGATTTAATCTTCTAGGATCTATCGTATTTGTGATTGATGCGATTGATCTGTATTCTCTTTGTTGTCACTGAAGCCATATGAAGCTATGTTATGTAATGCATAGTCTTTTTACTGTCTTTTCTTGAATAAAATCAAACTGAAGCATTCAAATAATGTGAAATGTCTTCTTTTTGGAAATAATACAATTAGAAATTACTGATAGATAAAAGTTACGTGTCTGGTGTTATTATATATTTCCATATAATCAAAGAGAGCACAATTATGGCATGCAATAAGAGTTAAATATAAAATAAATAAAAGTTAAAACAAAATAGCTTTTAAGAAATAAATATATGATTTAACAATATACCTTATATCTGCTTCAAATTATTGGGACTCAATAGATATTGGAATTTACACTGTAAATAGTCCAAACATCTTTCCATCTATTATCTATTACTGGTACTTCTCCAGAGGGTTTTAGGGGTCTTTGTGTTTTGATTGAAGACAAAATGGACATTCAGCCGATACCGTATATTGCATAGGTCTTCAATAGGGGGTCCGTGGAGGTACTGCAGGGGGGTCGCAAAATCTTTCGTTTATTAGACATTTTTTTTATATATTTTTTCATTTTCCTCCACAAATTGAAATTTCTTTAAATACACATTAACATAAATCCAACATATTTCAGTAAAGGGATAAATGGAGGCAGAAGATGTATCTTTCAGTCACCACCCTACTGTTGCACATGTTTGAAATAAAAATAAATAATAATATAACATAAAATGATAATAATAACGTATTTTCATAAATAGCACAAGGCTGAGTATAATATAGAACAAATATAGTCCTTACTCAGTTTCTCCATCAGTTTGGGGGTTATTGGCCCACAAAGCATTGAAGAAGCCTGGTATATTGTAATGAAATCCTCTGTGCAGACAGTGCAATTACATGAGTTTTCTCATTGCTGATTTGTTGCTTTTAAATGTGCTTTGTATTTAAAATTGACTTGACTACTCTTGAGAGGACATAACCAAATGCATCTGGCAAACAATACATAGCACACTGCAGCAGGAAGTAAATTTTCAACAAACAATACGCTACAATATGATACAATACCATACCATAATAACACGATCTCTCCACAGAGAAATTTGATGCGCACATGCAGCTGCCAGCGATGCAGCAATATGCACAATACAGTGACTTTCAGGATTCAGTGGTGTGACAGTTCTATCAGAATGTACAGTGCAAACAAAAGAATACAGCCATAAACTATACAACTGTAATAGCCTATGTACAGTATGTATAGTATGCACACCTGCACTGATCTCATGGACGCTAAAGGCTGTGAAATGACTGTCGCACGCATCAGCTGTGCTAATAAGAGATGACCATAGCTATCCCTTCTGAATCAGCCAGACACACCACCGGCAGAGACACAATGCCTTTGACTTTACTGCTGATCTTTGCCTTACCGAGTCTTGCATTGGCTTGGCTGGTAAGTTCAAATGATGTTTAGTATAGTGAATTTGTATCATACAATAGCTGAATTACTGAATTTGCTCTCAGCCAGTGGAGGACTGGGAGACAGGGAATGTGACCATTTCTGGTGATGGACTGGAGTGCGTTTGCAGTGTGTTCCTGCCTGACAGCGCCTTCCCTGCAGACCGAGTACAACACATGCAGCAATTAACAACTGATCTAACGCTGGAGGTGGAGATTCAGATGAATAAGGTAAGAATGAAACAGAAAACACCCTCTGCATTTATCTTTAGAAATTTTGGAACAAGCTTTGTAAAATTTCATTTATACAGTGAATATATATAATATGTTATATACACAGTCCACTGAATCACAAGATTACACAATACATTCATTAAAAGGTACGTTCCTAAATTGTTACCAAATTTTTTTTTTGATATCGACCATTTCAAAGTCAAAAATTTAAAAGAAACCAAACTCTTTTCTCCAGTAATAAATGCATGCATCACAACTGCATAAAAAATATTATTACATTTCCTATATGTATTCACATTATTCACTTTTTTCTTTGGTGTAAAATTAACACAGAATACATTTGAAGCTGTCTTTTATTTATTTTTTTCTAAATCTAACTGCATGACTGTGTTTGTGCCTCTCAGATTCTACTCTATGGGGGCAAACTTGATGTCTTCTTAGGAGAACTGTTGGACCTGACAGTCAGAGTGGCCCTAATGGAGAGCAGCCCTGACAATTACATCAAACTGGATTTTGAGCTGCTCAGAGTGGAAATCACAGAGTTTGAGTCCCTGGTGTCTCAGCTCATAGACTCCCTCAACACCTCTTCGCCCACGCTGGACAGTCTGTACTCCGAGGTGAAGACAGTTTGCAGCGGAACTTCTTCTGCTGTTTTATTGATTGTGCACTAACCTTGTCTGTTTCTATCAGATTCACAACATGACCCTGATCGTGAATCAGCTGGAGACGTACGACAAGAGCAACCTGGAAGTGATCCGCATTGAGTTTGCTAAGTTGCAGAGGAAGCTGAAAGAATGCCAAGAGGATGAAGATTCATTCTTTAAGCCTGACATTGGTGAGTTTATTGGACAGTCACATGGACTAGCTGGTCAACAGCTGTGTGTGACACTGATCAACATCTCACCTTTTACTTTTCTTTCCAGGTAATTGCAACCACACAGGAATCACTGCTGTTAGCAAGCCCATAGTTATCCAGCTTAATGCTCACTTGAACCCAGGTTACAAATATGGCGGCTGGGGAAAAGACTCCAAACCAGTCCGAGGCTTTGAATCAATGCACTGGTATGGTGCATACAGCACTCCCTCAGTGTATGAATTCTACTTGTATTCTAACTATGACAAAATCCTTCAGAGGTCGTCCTTCACGCACCATGGTCTGCCACAAGGGTACGAAGGTACCGGTAATAATTACATTGTTCATGGCAACACCATATATTACCAGGCTGCTAATCCACTGAGAATGTCCAAACTGAATCTGACCTCTTCAGTTTTCAGTCACAAACAAATGACGAAAGCAAGCGAAAGCTTCACTTACACTCACTCCCCAAAACAGTACCTGGACTTCTCTGCCGATGAGAAAGGATTGTGGGTAATGTATTCCACAGAGGAGGTCAAGGGTAACATTGAGATCGCCAAGATAGATGAGAAATCATTTGGTATTGAGAGTGTGTGGACCACTAATGCGTTTAAGCCTCTAGTAGGGAATGCTTTCATGGCGTGTGGAGTCATGTATGCCACAAGGCCAGGGGGTCTGAAGACGGAGGAGATCTATTACTCGTACGACACTGCCACTAAAGAGGAGAAATACATGAGTATCCCCCTCCAGAAATTCCAGGAGGAATTTGCCAACCTGCACTACAATCCCACTGACCAGAAGCTCTACATGTACAACAACGGCTACTACATGTCCTATCGTGTGAGGTTCAATAAAGGATGAGGCCTCCTGTTCTCGATCAGCTGTATTGTAATTAATACAAATGATATTTTACAGGATATCTGAGATCTCTGTGACTGTTTGTGGAATAAAATCAAAACTGAGCATTCAATCGAGTCTCCTGGTTTGTTTCTCTTTGGGTAGAAGTTTGCAAAATAATATATATCAGAAAACCTTATCCAGAACTCTGCATTTTGGATAAGGCTGCAGCGACTGATCTGATCTGGTCCTCATTTCCTTCTCTCTCAGGACCAGTCTGTAGTTTCCCCATTCTGTAAGCCACCCTCCCTTAGAGAGGGCTGCTCTCCTTTGTGCTGTGGCTGGAGCCTGGCTCCATCTGGTACGAACACCAACTCCCTGGAGATTAAGAATTCTGGGCAGGGTGATCTCTCCATTCACAGGGACATAAAACAAATCCAGTAATTATTATATCAGGACAGTCACTCTGAATGGGATTTGTCAATAGTAAGCACCAAAATATGAACACGGCCCTTTTTGAAAGGAAAAGTCAGAGTTAAAATGGCCTTCTGTCAGCGCACACAAAAAACAGCACTGTCTCTTTAAACCCTCCAGCATCTGTCAGGATGAGAAGAGGGGGAAGTGAGAGCTGTGTGTGGAGTGGTACCCTGAAGTGACATCATGCTCAGCCAATCAGCAGCCTCGCCTGAGCTCTCTCCTCCTCTCCTGCTCCAAGGATGACTGTGTCCTGGCCTCTGAAGAGACGGGCTGCTGATGCTGCTGCTGCTGCTGCCGGGGCGGAGGATCCAGGCCATGCTCGCCTCTCATCAGGTGCAGTGTGTGTATCTGTGCGTGTACACGCGCTTTTATGTGCTATCCGCGCACTAATGTGTCATTATGAGCTGCCACCTCACCAGCTCATGTGAGCTGCTCGTTGAGAAGATGGTAAGTAATGATGGAGGAGGCTGAAGATGGCTTTGTGTCTTTCATCACACTCCATGGCTGTGACCAGGATGATGTGTGTGGACTGAATGTGTGATATTTTGTTTTTGGTTGAAAGAGAAGAAAGGGGAACATGGCCTTATCATATTTTGAGAGCTATAGTCAGCTGTAGTCTTACATGGGAGACTTGTTATATATTTGTGTCATGTAACACATACTTGTGGAAGAATAGGAGTGATTTTGACTGTTTTTGGAAATAGGACATTTCATGTGATTTTTGTCAGTGTGTGGTTAAAAGTCTATAGGAAATCAGTGTGTCTACAGTGTGGCATACACAGACACGAGACAGTGCTACATGATTTGGGTGTCTGCACCTCTCTTCCCGTTTATACAGGTTTTTAGTCATGCTGTAAGTATAAATAACGCAATTATCCTGAGACTGAGTGTCTTAATGCTCTGACTCATCCCTCTATCATCGTGGACACTTGCTTCTTTCCAGTAGTTCCAAATATTATGCATAATTGCTTTCACTTCCTGCTCTGGCGGAAATGTTAACTCTTTGTTTCCAACGGCTCAGATGATCATGTCTCACTGCAAAGACCTGCGCCTTAGAGTCACTGGGGGCAGACGCACGCCGAGCCTAGTGAGGACAGACAGAGATGTGTCCTGCTGTTGATAAGGCCAAGGAGCAAAGGTGAGTGCTAAAATAACCAGTTACAGCGACTGAAACCCCTTTAAGAGCTAAAAAGGAGCTATGATCCACTGAGAAATGCAGTTTCTGTTTCTACTTTCAGATACAGCTTATATATCGTAGCTATGTCTGCTAAACTTGCAATGATTTGAACTTTTGATGCCGTGCACAGGCCCATCTGGACCTTGACGGGTCCAAAACAAGGCAGCGATGGCAAAGAGAGATTACCTGGTGGAGGCGGCCAAGCAGATCCGCATGGCACTGGACAGTGAGGTCAACGAGGACTATGAGGCAGCTTTCAGCTACTATAAGAATGGGGTGGACTTACTGCTGAATGGGGTTCAGTGTAAGTGGAAAACATTTGGTTTTAAAGGTGGCGTGACACACTGAATGAGGAATGTAAAGAGGCACTTTACGCAAGGCATGTGACAGGACCAGAATAAAAACAGGAAGTCACAAACCAAAGGTTAAACACAGATTTGGCTGTTAACCAGAGGGTTTTCCTCAGTGTGTCAATAGTCAGCTGTGTGTTACTCTGTCTGATCAAAGGCCGAAAGATTTACTCAGGACGGGGGCTTGTCTGAGACACATTATACTCAGAGCTTCACTGAATTCTTCGTCTCTGTTGGTGTCTGAAAGAGCTGTTTTTTTATTTTTATTTTTTTATAGTGGACCCAAACAAGGAGCGGCGGGAGGCTGTAAAAAGAAAGACAACCCAGTACCTGAAGAGAGCCGAAGAAATCTTTATAACACATCTACAGGACAATCTGGGGAAGGGGAGCTCTCATTTGGGAGTAAGACAGTCATCCTTTATGATTATCACTTGCAAAAGAGGATCTTGTTAATCGTAATGTAGTGTTCTACACATAGCGGCAAAGTTGCGTCAAACTCGTTCTTAGCTTACGCTCTTGGCATCTGAGCACAAACACGTGGTTAAATATCCGTTTGGGCTATTCATTGGCAGGGCTACAGCAGTCTGAGATTTCGTCCAATCAGACACCTGAGTTCACCCGTGGAGGATCTGGAGATGTGTAAGGTGGTGGGAGTGACTGATAAGGTAGATATGTTTGGACTCTTAATACATATAAGATGCATATTTGTTTCGATACAAGTGCTTAAAGACAGAATTAAAATGCAAATGATCAAATTCCAGTACAACCATTAAAGCTGTTTATGACTAAATATACTGTAGTAATTCATGTTTTTATTCTTTTATTACAAAGGTCTTGATTGTCCAAAGCATGGTCAACAAAGAGATGTTTGTCGTAAAGGTGAGTGTGCATCTTACTGTACTTTCAGACACGCCCAACGGACAGCAGCAGCCATGCATTGAAATTGGAGATGTTTTGGGGGTTGTCGTCTGGCACCAGGCCAGACCTTGTATTCTGTGGCAAGCCAGTCGATGGGAGATCTCTCTGTCCTGTCTCCCTGATTTTCACGCAGCATTGATCTGCCCCTGAGCTCTCCCCCTTTTAGCCAGTGCAAGTGCACCTCAAATTTCAGTGAGAATATGGTAACAGACACTAGTAAGACACTCACTTTGTATAAGGCCTTTCCAGGCAGTAGTTAATTTTGTTTTTTTCCTGTAACCATGTTTGAATGAATATTAAGTATTTTATATTATCACACTATTATCGGATTTATTCATTATATGCGTTTTTGCAGAGCCTGGTCAAATCAAGCTGGGAGAGCAGGGACCAGCCAACTATCATTCCTCAAGGCGTGCCATACATGGTCAAGCTGCTACGATATTATGTCAGTGAGGATGCTGTGTATCTGCATCTGGAGCATGTCAAAGGTGAGCAACTTGAAAGTCAGCAATCCGTCCCTTGGCATTCATCTAAATAAGGTGCAATGCTCATTTATTCGTGTTGTTCTAGGTGGGAGGCTTTTCTCCAAACTGCACAAGCTGAGGAACGAGAAGGCCAAGGAACACCCAGAATGCTTCGCTTCTGGTCAGCCTAGCATCAAGCTGAAGAGCAGCTACACCTCGCCCACAATAAGCACAGACTACCAGCACAGCAGCAGCGGGAGCACAGCGGCGATTCCAGAGAAATTAACCGACGAGAGTCCAGACACAGACTTCCTGACTTCATGGGATGAGACTCAGCAGCGGCTGGAAAGCTGCGGGACTCACTCCTACATCGAGGAAACGGGTTGCCTGCAAAACACGCGGTCTGCAGCGTCGTTTTATACCAAGCTTGACCGGCTTACTCTGGTCTCCGGCTCGACCAGGACACAGGTCGACACCCGCATCCACCCACCAGCTCCTAGTTTGTGTTTGCACTCCAGTGAAACTCAGGAAACGCAAGCTCTTCCCCTCTCCTGCGCTCGTGTCAGTCAAGCGCTCGATGTCATGTCAGAACTCCATAAAAAGAAAGCAGGGATGGGACTGATAGAGTGCAGCTCGGATTTTGAAGTGGCCTGGAAAGCTGCGGACCCCGTGCACAACTGTGAGAAAATAAACCCGTATGCAATGGCTGACGGCAATTTCCCAAGAACACTAGGACAAACTGCACCACACACAAATCAGACCTCAAGTATAAAAGCAGGCTCCCCAAACAGTGAAAATAACCGTTTGAGTTCCTCCCCTGCCATCTTGCATCTTCCTTTACATTGCCAAACTCAGATCCGTGGCAGAGCATCATGGGATACTAACGGCACTTGCCAGGGATCTGTTTTAAGTGGGAACTCTGCGGAAATAGCTAAAGATTCAAACCAAGACACCAGCAGTCCCACTGCAGAAGAAAGAAATGGCATGGTGGTCATCAGGAGCACAGACAGAGCAGTTTTTTCTGACCACACAGATACAAGAATCACCTCAGAAAGCTCTTGGCCTTCATCTGCTTCCCTCTGCCGTGGCATTGCAGAAAAACAGGGGACATCTCCAGGTCTTCCTGTGACCCACTCAGGGGTCAAACACAAAGGGGAAACATGTTCCCGTGAGACAAAAGAAGACAGAGAGCAGGCTTGTGAATTGGTGAGTCCCGGAGAGAAAAAAGCACCTGCAAAACAGGGATCATTTGTGGAGTGGTTTTCTTCCCGCGCTCTACATGCACCTCCCCAACAAAAGGGAGATGATGTGGATGCTTTCCTTAAACCAGAAGCCCCAGAGGGTCAGGGAGAAGACCAGATCATAGAGGTGGACGGATGGTGCCACCTGCCTCGGTTCCCCGTCAAGTCCCCTAGGTCTGCCGATAAGGCCATGCAGACATGCTGGGGGCTTCCAGAGGCGGAGGTGCGTGTCTGGGGTGCGCAGATCCTGTTGGCCCTGGAGAGTCTGCATCAGCAAGGCATCCTGTGCCGGGATCTGAACCCGAGAAACGTCCTGCTCACCAGCAATGGTGAGTCTGTCAAATATAAGCGAACGACCATGTGAAGGAAACCTTGAGCTTAACTGGGCAATATGTTTTCACAGGAAAGGTGTGTTTGACATTTTTCAGCCAGTGGAGTGAGGTCCAGTCAGAGATTAGCTCCAGAGCCATGGAACAGATGTACTGTGCTCCAGGTAAAACCATGCTTCACTGTAAGCTGACGCCAGCCGTGGCTCCTCAGAGCCGCTTATTAAGGAGAGTCTGGCCAACTCAAATCATGGGCGCCAAGTTTGCAACATCGGAGATTCTATAGTGTAACCCTCTTATTTTCACCATTAAGGGCCTGATAAATGTTATTGCCGACGTCTGTCAATATGTAAAAGGGCCTCACTTAAATATCCCTGCATCTACTTACCTTAAATATCTTAAATGAGTCTGTAAAATGCTTTGTTGGACAATCACCTCAACAGTCACGGAGCTGTGTTTACTCAGAAATAGTGAAAATTTAATTACTGTTTTACTGTTAGCTTGGTAGACTATTATCATTATATCATTAGCACACTAGCAATAATAACTAGTAACCGAGGCAAAGTTACGTGTCAATTAAATTTGTCTCTCTACATGGACGTAAATTACATGCACATGTAGATTTCACAGTGTGTATGACGGGAGCTGCTGTTTTTCAAAGTCTTTAGTTTAAATAAGTAGCTAACATAAGGTTTGGTTAACTTCAAACTACATTCATTTGTAAAGCTGTGCTGGTCGTTTTTGGGATCAAGGCACACATTAATGATGGTATGACTGTATTTTTCCTTTATAAAATCTTGACATTTACCTCACATAATAGGGAGAAATCAGTTGACATCCAGTTCTTTCCTTTAACCTGCTCCCATAACTTTCTCCATTGTTTTCCTGATCCTGTGCTGGAGCCTTAGGCTAAGCACGGTGTGGTATATTTTAACTTTTAATTCCATTTTATTCTCCGTTATTGCCACTTCTCTATAGCTGAATATTGTTTAGATGTAGCAAACATGGCGCCCATGAAACACGTGACCAGATCAGAACCAGTCAGCACAGCGGGATAGCTCAGACGGTCCAATCTCTAGTTGGCCAGACTCTCTCTAATATACGGCTCTGTGACTCCTTAGTGCAACCTGCCACCTAGTGGTAACATGTAGTACATCGGCTTCACTCTCTAAAAGAGGTCAAGTTGTCTACTTTACAACGATATAAAAAGACATAACATCCCCTTTTTGAGAAATGTTAATGTAACTAAACTCAGGTCATTGTGCACTGACAGAAATTGGTGGAGTGTCAAGAGTCACAGAAGCTTGTGATTGGTGGAGTCTCGGGGCTTTGCTGTTTGAACTTCTAACAGGAATGGTAAGCTAAAAGGTCAACAAGCAGCTGTTTAGTGAGGCACCATTCTTACTAACCACACTCAACAATGGCTTCTGAACTCCTCCAGCCACTGTGGCAGCTCCATCCCGCTGGAATCCACTCGCACACCCAGCTGCTCATCCCCGACCACCTGAGCACTGCAGCTGCGTCTCTGCTCACTGAGGTTAGATTTAAGGCTTGATAAACAGACTGCTGTTCTAAATATTCTGTTCGATGGGTTAGGGTTAGGGTTAAACTCTAACACTAAACCCCTCCCCCGTAGTTGCATCACACACACATATTTACACATTGACATTTGATCTGTCTGCATTATGCTCCTCCACAGCTACTTCAGTTTGATGCTGGCTATCGCTTGGGGTCAGGAGGCGGAGGCGTAAGTGACATCAAGTGTCACCCCTTCTTCAGCGGAGTGTCCTGGAAAGCCCTGAGCTGCTGACTGGAATTGAGGACACCCCTCTAATCCCAGGATGCTACACCGGACTACTCGAAAATAAATACAAGCATCCTAATGTGGCCCAGATGGACGTAGCACCAGATTCTGTTTTCGACTGCATTGTGTGCTTCCCAAAGAAAATAATATATAATGATCATAATAAAAACTAAAACAAAACTAGTGAGCCCGCAATGTCCCCGATGAAACGAATTTTGCAATTTTGATAGTGAAGTTTTACACAAACACACAATCAACCTGCATGAAAACTGACAAGACTTAAACTTCAGTCGTGACAATAATAAAAGATTATTAGTATTGTAGAAAGACAGCGGTAGGCAATAAGTGGCCATATCTTCGTTGCACATCTTTGAACGTTTAATTCCTGCGACACAGCATTTGTAAGTTTGGCGTTTTGGGGCATATTGATAAATCAAAGAAGGCAAAAGGAAGACAATTTCAAGTTTGTTGATTGAAAAGCTCAGTTATAAACATCACCTCTTAACATAGCAAGCCATTTATGATCTATATATTACCAGAGCAATACTATAGAAATGTCTTATGTGTGGATGAGGACATATTTGAACTTTTTTTTAGTCACTTGTGACCCAAACCATCCAAACTCAGACATGTGCTGAGCTGAAGGAAATTTCCTAAAAAGTATTAAAGCATTTTCCACCTATTAACATGCACGTCTATGCAAATAATTTGAGCACTTTGGGTCTTTAGGTTTTTCTCCATAATGGAGGATACCACGGCGGTGTTTGATGAGCTGATTGTACAACATGGCTACGATATACAGTCAGTCAACAACAATGAGGAGTTCACCAGCGGATGATATACAGCGGCCTAGTTGCACATTATGGAGTCAGTCTAAGCAGGAACAGGCAGAAGAAATAGAGACAGCTTCAATCTGCAGAACAGCAATGATTTCCACGTTGCTTTGAACAGTATATTTAAAATGTACCTTGAAATGGAACTCGTATGAATTAATGCTGTTTTGAAAGCAAAGGTTGGGCTCGTGAATTGTTGACTCAGTTTTGCTGTCTTTGCGTTAAGAGTCTGATTGACTTATGTTACATACTGGTGTCGAGGTTATAAGTAATTGAGACCATGTTCAAGCTATTAAAGCCAGTACAATATTACAACTATATACACAAAATAACTTTCAAACAAAAAAAAAAAAAATACAGTTGAGTAATGCAGCTTTTATTGTTTAAAACTTTTCTTAAATATCTTTCTCACACAGCATAAAGAGAACGTTGCTCATAATGTCCACAGTAGATGGGACAGAAGATTTCTTCACTTTAGAGATTTTAGAACATAGTGTTTCTAGGTTAGATGTGCTCATTGTTCTTCCCTCAACCAAATACGAAAATCATATTATGCATTTTTATCTGTGTTTGCCATTTGTAACACAGGAAGTGGAACATTTTTCAGCTGCATGTAGAAAATGACATATGGCGAACATGAGTTATAGAATATATCTTTTTTTTTTCTTTTGATCTAAAGACCAGCACCAGATACACCAGACCCCGACATTTCTCCACAACTGCACCACCGCTACCCGCATTAGAAATGTCCATTGCACAACCCAACTGTTGTCCAAAAATCCTAGTTAACCAATACAACAATACATTAACTGCAGTTATGTTCATCAGGTGAGTACGGCCACGGTTTTTGTAGGGTGCCTTGTTTGGTTGGGCCTGGAGTTCACGAGGGTTCACATGTCGATCAGCAGCACCCTGGGGTCCTCCACCACTGACTTGATTTTACGCAGGAAAGTAACCGCCTCTCTCCCATCAATCAGACGATGATCGTACGTAAGAGCAACGTACATCATGGGACGGATCTCCACCTGGACGAGAGAAAGACATTGAGACCAGATTCCTCACAATATGACCGAGCGGTTAGTGTTAACTCTTAAACCTAAACCTCATAAAGATATTATTAGAATGAGCTTGATTTCATATGCAAATTGTACAGCCGAAACAATACATTGATGTTGAAGTCTGCAGAAAAAAAAATCATAAAAATAAATAAATGATAATTTTTGTCAGTTTTCTAGCAAAAATGCCTTTGGATTGTTGGTCAAGTTATCACGTGTGCAGGCGTCATGTTAAGCTAATGCCACTGAATTATTATTAACAATAAAACAACCTGAGGTTGCAGATATAGTCTACTGTTCACCTCTTAGTAAGCCACATTACAATGTTTATGAGTGTTATATATAGACAGTGCTCATCTAGATTCTCAACTAGACAATCTTAAAAAAAAAGAATAGGCACACAGTTGTTAGTGAGTTAAAATATAGACTAAGTTGTAATCATTACTATTTCTAATACTATTCCCAACTAGCACTCCTATTAAATTGCGTGTCTGCTGTGCGTGTGCTTGTCTGCGATTGGAGACACAAACCTTGCCACCGATTGCAACGGGCCTGTCAAAGATGCCATGCATGCCTAAAATGGCCGACTGTGGCGGGTTGATTATAGGTGTGCCGAACATGGACCCGAACACGCCGCCATTGCTGATGGTGAATGTTCCTCCGTCCATGTCCTCGACAGCCAGCTCGTTCTTACGGGCCTACGAACACACAGTTACGTGTCATTATTATCACACAATGGGAAAATGTCGAGACAACCTTTCACAAAACAATAAAAATATTACCTTTTCTCCTAACAAGTTGATGGCCTTTTCAATATCAGCAAAGTTCATTCCCTCCACATTTCGAATAACAGGAACGACCAGACCCTGAGAAAGAGGTTAAATGAGTGAATTTTCTTCTCTTCATGTTAGAGGTAGGTGGGCTATCAGCATAATTAAAATGGTCCACTTGTCTTACCTTTGGTGTGGCAACGGCCACACTGATGTCAACATAGTCCCTGTACACAATCTCTTTGGTTGTGTCATCGATTACTGGAAACACAGAGAAATAAACATACATAAACTGTAAAACCTTCAACACGTTTCTCACCAAGAATAAGTTCCTTTTCTTATGAAAAAATTTCTGTGACGAGAAAGCAAAAAGTCAAGGCAAGTGAAACCCACAGACGATTATAGACTTTAAAAGGCAGCAATACAGACACCGCCTGTTTCACTGCGGTCTATCTAAATAGGTCAAAGTGGTCTCAGGGCAGTAAATAAGTTAGGGCTGGTTTTGAGGTTTGGCAATGAAAGATAGTGAAACTTAAATCTTTTTCTTCACCACACACGACTTGATACCAAACGTGCAAAGACACAGTCAGAACTGACACCACAAAGTCAGGCATCTCAGCCTTTAAGGTCAGATCTATACCGGCATTGACAGCAGGTTGGTCCTCCAGAGCGTACGCGGCAGCCTTCACAAACGCAGACATGAAGCCCAGCTTGATGTTGTGCTTTTTCAGGAAGGCATCTTTGTAGGACTTCCTCATATCTGTGATGTTGCTGTAGGAAGACGAAAGCAAAGATTAGCAAGTGGGAGCATCAACCAGGCTGTTGGACAAAAAGCATTATTGAAGCATACAACGTGTTCGTAATATCAATGATCGTAAATGTGGTGACGACAACAAATTTATGACCATGTTGCCGCTCTGAATTTCTGAAATTAAACAAACCAGTAATGAATGCTATGCAGAGCTGATGGGCTGACCCTCCTGCTGACAAATGAACCGTCTCTGCTAATGTTATCCTTCAAATGTACAAAATATAAAATAAAATCTATGAGAATAGTTTTCAAATATTGCGATCACGGTGACAGATACAGTTCATTAATGTGACAACATTTTTACATGTACAAACATGTACTTCTTTGTTGGCTACAAAAGAATGTTGTTGCAGATAGTGGCAAATAAAGCTATTGAAATTGTCCCGCTAATTGTTTCACTATTGCTCATTTTTCTCTTGTATCTCTCTTTTTAATTGTTTGTTTTCCTGTCTCTAACCCTGTTGAAGCTCTAGGGTTTCTCCGCTAACATAATTAGCCCCTCCCAAGACACAGACTCTCCGAGAAAGGAGAGAAGAAGCGATAAAAATCTTCACTTTCTAGAGCCTGTAAATCTTATTGGGCTGTCATAAAAGCCCATATCGGTTGAGGCAGCTCTTCCACTCAGAGCGCAGGTCTCTGTGGGCCCCTGCAGATGCTCCAACCTCCTGTTCCGACCAGCTCCTTCGGCTCCAGATGAGCCCTAGCCTGGGAAGTCTTCCTCCAGACCGTCAATGTCAATCTAATTAGGATACATAGAAAACCCTGAATAGCCGAAAGCTGACACCACACATTTGCGGGGAAAAGAAATCCTCAAAGTGTCCTCTTCAGCACAGGGGGCAAGTGCAGACAATAACATTTCCTTGTAAATTAATAAAACCTGTTTTAACAATTCTTATCTTCGTTTTAGATGGAATTACGACCAAATATTTACATTCCAGTGTTTAACAGGATATTGGGTTTCAAAAAGCTTTTCCTATTGGACAGATTCCAATCTATAGCCATTTGTGCGAGTGCTGTTTTGGCTTTTAACGCTCACATATACAGCATGTAAACTGCATGTACGCATAGCACAAACAAACAGGTACCTGAACGTTCGCTTCGTAAACTCTGTGAAGTCGGCCTTTTTTTGCAGACACTTCTATTTATGCATGTGAACGTAGCAAAAACACATTTCAAGTTTATTATCGAAAATAGCACCGAGTGTTTATCAATGTGGGTCAACTAATTTAAAATTTCCTACCTCATGTCGACCTCATTAAACGTAGTGAGCATAGCGCAGGTGTTTTGGGCTTCCTTCAGTCTCTGGGCAATTCTCAGTCTCATGCGGTTCATCTTAACCTAAATCACAAAAAAAAACAAAAAAAAAAAAAAAACAACATTACTGACCTCAGTAAACATTTCATGACATTTATTCTACATTATATATTATATAATGTAAAAGTCTAAATATTATGCATATTTCTCTTCACCCTGCTTTCTGTTCTAGCTCCTTTAGGTCCTCCCTCGGCTGGGGAAGCGGGTGCAGTTGGTGCAGCAGTGGGCTTGATGGCTGAAACTGTAGGAAGACATAAGCAGAGTCGACACAACTAGTGAGTATCTCCACCGATAGAGATTTAGCGAAAAACCCCTGAAAGCTGCTGCCAGTAGAACACCAAACAATGATTAATCATGCGAGCTAGAGGTCAAGAACACTGATGTCAAGCAAAACAGTTCTCACATGACACCGGCCGTCTGTCAGATGACTGCTAACCTGGTTTGGTGTCCATAGCATGTGCTGGCACAGGTGGCACAGGGGGCATGGTGGTGGGAATGGGGCCCACAGCTGAAGGGGGAGGAGGTGGAGGGGGGGCGGCGGAGGGTGGCGGAGGGGCTGCGGCGGCCGGGGCCTCGGCTTTGGGAGCTTCTGCAGCTTTGGGAGCACCAGCTGAAGATACAGACATGAAGAGTTAGACATCACAGGTGTACGTTGTTACTTTGATGAGCCTGTGGTTTTCGGTGAAAATCACCACAGCACTACAAACCTCCTTTTCTGAGCTTGAAAAGTGGAGTTCCCCCTTCGACCTTCCCTCCATCTGGGACCAGGAGTTCCTCAATTACTCCAGCAGCGGGAGAAGGAACCTGCACAGACGTCTAATAGCACGGAAAAACAAATTACTACAAGCTTTAAAATGAAATTAAAGAAGTTCCAGGATTTGTTTCTGCTATACAGTAAACACCTGATAAAATTGAAGAGTGGACTGCAATGAAACTTTGGGGATAGCCATCGTATTAATTTCATTGATTTTAGTTTAATACTCTGAAGGTTCCATTTCCATAAACAAAGGCCGACAATCAGAAACAAAATGAACTTGTTTGGCTTATTTAGTTTTACCTTGTCAGTCTCAATTTCACACACCACCTCATCCTCAGAGACGGTGTCTCCAACAGCTGTAAGAAGAAAACCACCCTTTTTTTTAGAAACTCGCCGGTGTCTGCGTTAAAAGCGGCAAACTGATGTTTATTAACTAAATGGATTACCTTTCTCCCACCTCACATCCCCCTCTGTGACAGATTCTGCAAATGCAGGGGTCTTGACTGTGACGACTTCATTTCCTGGTAGACAAGAACAAGTTGAAAGAAATGATGTCTTTACTGCACGTGTTGGCGGTTCTGCTTAACACTCAGAGTAAGTGTTAAGGTAAAACTCTTGGTGTGTATACTGGTGTGGTGTAGACGTGTGTGGGTGTGTGTGTGTGCTTGCGTGACTGTTTATGCGTTTGTGTGTCTCGTTGTAATGTTTTATATTTTTTGTTTTGTTTTTGTTTGTTTTTTTTATGTAAAGCACTTTGGGTTGCGTTTTAGTATGAAAAGTGCCATATAAATAAGTAAAGTTTGAAGTTTGAAGCATAGAAGAGGGTAAAACATACTGTAGGCTACAGATGTCCTGAAGTACTGGATTTGGAAGACAGTGGACCGGGGATCGTATTTTCTGAAAAATAAAAACAGTCAGTCAGAAAGTAAGTACAAATCTGATAAAAATAAAATAAATTCATACTGGGCATGTGTATGAGTGTCTAAGAATATTTCTAATGAATCACTTAAATAGGAGACACCTGCAGAGGCACTGATAATGGGAAAGTCGGCTCATGACTGCGTTTTAATGGCAAGGTTATGACACTTTGAGAGGCTAGAGGCTTAAAACGGTCCAACAAAACTGAACTAGTTTCTCACAAACTCTGCATCGTGAAACGTTTTCTCGAATCAGCTACGTAAATTTCTCCGTCTCTAGTTTAGTGTATGTGTGTATACCCTGGTCAACTCACAGCCTTCACAGAGTGTGTGTGTACTTACACGTTGTTGTTGACAGAGATAGAATGGCTAGCAGACAGAGCTGTTAGAGGAAGGACAAGAGAACCATGTAACTTTTAGAGACTAAGATAAGACCGTGATTTTGAGAGTAAGCACACGTACCTGCCGTGGCCCGACGAGCTAACACATTATTCCCCTGTGAAAAGATACAGGCAAACATTACAAAACATCAGCAACTTCATTAATGTTTTTTTTTTTTTTTTTCTTAGTGCACAACAAGCATTATGCAATAACAAAAAGGTTCAAAAATATACACTTGTAAGTTGGTTTACCTTGCATACAAAGTTACATACCAATGTCTAACAGTTGTGGTTGTACTTAAATAGCAGCAGAACCAGAGGAGTGAGTGCTGCCGGTCAAAAGTCACTTTAACATGCCTCACTGTGTCCTTCGACATGATCAATGAAATGATCTATGGAAAGATCCGTCTGACAACTTGTCTGAGCGGTTTATCATGACAACTTGGCAAGAAACGTCGGAGGATACTTACAAGTGGACAGCTAATTTTACAGATGCATTTAAGACCATTTGTTTACCACTGATCTTAAAAATCAAACGGATAATAAATCCAGACACTAACTTAGATAAAACAGGAAAATGAATAAATCAACATGGCTTCCAGTGCAGCTACAAAAAGCTATTCTACAAATGAAAACGACTAAATTCTTGTATTCAATACAAGCGTGGTCGTTTTTGCCGGTATACCTCCATATGACCTCGGCTTGATGACAGCTAGAAGCAGCTAGCCTGCTCTTGGGAGCTATCAACATAAAGGTGGTTATATGCACTGGCTTTATATGAACCAGCTATGTTAGGTCAACCACCTCTAGCTTTCACGTCAAATAGCGACATCAGAACAATAGAGGCGGTGTGGCTGTAAACTTTAATCAGAGCTGTGTGAAAGACCTGTGGAGGAAAGTGTCATACTGTCCTTGGCTTGCAATGTTACGGCCTGTGTGTGGCCTGTAGCAGCGAGCTGGCTAGTGCTAATGCTAGTGACAACGCTAGCGTGGAAAACAGAAGCTGGCGCTTCGCCCGCGCCGAGGAGTCATATCGCGCGTGGCAACGGCGACGTTTCACTCGTTTGTTGCCTACCTGGCGGATGGCAGAGAGGGAGCGGCCAAAATTCCTGGTGAGACACCGGGAATGGGATAACATGGTAGCTGTGTGACAGCAGCCTGTCAGCGGAAGAGGAACTCCGGTCACAGCAGCAACAAGCTAGGCTAGGCTAGGCACGCGCAACAGCAGCAGCCGAGGAAGTAGTGTGGGATAAACCAAGTGATCCGAGTGGAGGGGGGAGGGAAGGGGGAGTCCTTTATGTGGTCCCGTCTGACCCTTCAAATAGTACTTAAGGCACAACAATAAAATATAGCAAAACATTACACAGTAAAGCTTATACCCAGTGGAGCAGAACAGAACAGATCACAATAGAATAGAATAGAATAGAATAGAATAGAATAGAATAGAATAGAATAGAATGGAGACTTTATTTACCCCGTGGGAAAATCAATGCCCAGTAGCATCACTACAGCTGTCAACAATTGTCAAAGATTAAATAGTGTACACACACACACACACACACACACACACACACACACACACACACACACACACACACAAAAGTGTATACAAACTCATTCTCATCTTCTATAACCGCTTGTCCTCTAGAGGGTCGCGGAGGTGCTGAAGTCTGTCCCAGCTGTCATCTGTCCCTGATAGGTCTCCAGTCTATCGCAGGACTAATACAGAGAGACAAAGAACCATTCACACTCACACCTAGGGCCAACTTAGAGTCACCAATGTACCTAACGAGCATGCAAAGACATGTCTTTGGACGCCGGTGTACCCAAGCAGACGCAGGGAGGCACTTCACATCCACTCCATGCGTCAGTGCTAACCACCAGGTACACAACAGAACAGAATAAATAATGAAAGGTATAGATAAGTGCGATGTTTGTGTAACAATGTTTTAAACTGATAAATCCGATCAAATATGCTATTTTGCAAGCTGTTCTGGCTATGCATAGTAGACTATATACAATGCACATTTTGATTTAAATTTGAATGATTTTGTATAATTCATGGTTAACTCACTGCACACATGTACTCTGGTGTGTAACCTCAACGCTTTCGTGTGTTTTTACCTAACCGACATTAGGGAACAATTAAAACGTGTGTTTCAAAACAAACCATAAAAAGTTATCTGCTTGTGGGCATCGTTTCCACACACCGAGCTCTTGATTTCGAGCAGCAGATGTAAATGCCTCCCGCATTCACCGGGTTGATCACAGTGACTTTTAAAGTTTGGTCTCAGTACATCCGTGTTGTTGAAGCTTACCATTCGCCCATTATGAGCAGGCTGTTGAGTTTGAGTGGGATGCATTTTTGACGTTAAGATGAGTCCACCTCTTTGCTTTCACGGCCCACTGGCCACGCCCCAGCTCCGTTTGATGCATCCACTCTCCGGCACCCTCATCATCCAACTCACAGTCTGCGCAGGCCATCAGCTCGGCATCACGTCCCAGCGCAACAGGTAAGGTCTGTCTGCCTCTGTGAGCCGTGGTTAACCTTCAGAGTGTGATAAAGTGCACGTTTGCAGCTCAGTCGGTTTCAGAAGTCACTTCTTCAGATTAGTGGTTATTTTCATGAGAAAGAAATGCTCGTGTGGTTCTTTTTCTTTTCTTTTCTTTCTTTTTTTCTTTTCTTTTTTTTTTGATACGCATGTAATTGCGCTAGCCTGCAGTTCACTAGTGGGGTGGGTTTTAAATCAAGCAATTAAATATTAATTGATACTGTCAAAATTATTTTATTTTATTTTCAACTCAAAATACTTTTAGTGTATTGTTCTTAAAAGTAGACACCACTTCCACCTGGTAAAAAAAAAAAAAAAAAGAAAGAAAGAAAAAGAAAAATGTTAAATTCATGTTAAAATCTTAACCTGATTTTAATTTTTAAACTTTAAAATTTAAACTAAATTTGAACAGCAAGTTTTATTCTGTAATTTAAATTTAAAGTAGCTGACCTGCAGCCAGATATGTTGCAAAATATTTTCCAACTAGAAAAAGTAATGGAAACACTTTTACACGTAGAAGATCAGCTCAGACCCTGCTCATAGTGGGGTATCTATGTTTCAATTTATATTAAAAGCACAAACAAGTAGGACTTCTTAAATTGTAAATAATAATTTCACTTGTACGCACAGACTCATATTTTTCATTAAGCCGAGCCTAACCTAACAGCACTAGCTTAATGGAAATGTAGTCAGTGACCATAGAAGCTGACAACAAAGCTTTTTTCCCACCCTTTTCCTCTTTTTCAATCATCTTGATTATTCCTTAAGATGAAAAACATGAAAAATAAAGAGCTTTTCATGGTAGTTTCTTTGGTAAATAATGTATACACAGAGCCGTTTCTTTTGCGTGGTCTGTGGATCACATCAGCTGAACTTCACCTTTCATGGTTGTATCTTTTTATCCTCCGTGTTAACCATTGTTAAAAGTCTAAGATGAATGGACACAGAAGAGTACACACCCTTATTTAACATCTTTATGGATTTTATTTTATGTACTTTTTAAACATAGCTGAGTGTCCTTCAAATAATGTTTTTTTATCAGTGTTGCAGTCATACTTCATTTGGCTCTTAAAGTTGTAATTGTTATAAGGGAAATTACAAGTTTTATAGGCAAAATGACAGCATTAAATATTACATAAATATTAGTAAATAGAATAGGTTTATTTCTTCATTAATACACAAAAATATATTCTATTATTGCTATGACTAAGAAAATACAAAGAGGCATTTCATGATATTTTAGTAACTGTATGATAGGGCTGTATTTATTTGCTACTGTGGAGGCAACTAGGAATTTGAAAGTGTTGTGTAAACACGTCACTTTTGTTGACATGCAGCTGTCAAGAAAGTGCACGTAATGAATTTTAGAAAACTAAAAATGAGCTATTTTTTTCTTCATTTTTTTTTCAAATTATGGATTTTTATTTTTTAGTATCTGAACAGAATTTCTGTCTTTTCAGATTTTTTTTTTTTTTTGTGCCACATAACTGCCATTCGTCAGAGCGTGTGAAGCCCTATAGAGAGCATGAACCTCAGTCTTCCTGACCAGAACATGCACAGCTCAGGCGAAGGCTGCCTAGACGACGACAAGCCTGATGTCATGTTGCCTTGCTTCCGCAGAAACATGTACGACGAGCCTCTGGCCTCATTCTCAAGCGGATCCATCATTTCCCAGCTCCTCCGCAAGACAATCCACAACAAGAGGGCACTTGAAGAAAGCCATTTCTACCTCTCCAGCTCCGCTGCTGCTGACTCCGGCCAGGAGGATCAGAGCAGCGTCTCCTCAAAAGACAGTACAATGGAAGCTGCCTCCCCGAGTGGTCACGCCTCTACAGCAGCCAGCCCAGAGGTAGAGCATCCCATGGCCGATCACCTGCAGGCCAAGAGGGCCCGAGTGGAGAACATTATCAGGGTCATGGCCGGCTCTCCCAACAGCAGGCAGCATGGGGACAGTGAGCGGTCCGACACAGATGCCAGAGACACCAGGGAGGCCAGGGAAGCATACAGGGAGAACAAACGTAAGCAGAGGTTGCCCCAGCATCAAGAACACAGCAACACAGGACAGTCGAGCAGGAAACCCGGAAGTAGCAGCAGTGACAACTGCAACACGAAAGACGAGGAGTGTCACAAGTTGAAGGAGCAGCTCCACAGCATGCAAAGGCTCCTGCGTCAGCTCCAGGAAAAGTTCCTTCAGGTTTACAACCAGGAAGATCCCGATTACGACAGTAGAGATGAGACAGAAGCTGGTGTCGAGCATGACATCATGGGAGAAAGTGAGTCATGTTACATTAGTGCTGAAGATGATTTTGAGAGAAAGAGCAGCAGGATGGCTGTAGAGCGTAAGGACCGGATGAAAGTAGTTGATTATCTGGTACACCAAAGAGAAAGCCAGAACCTACAGGAAACCCTGAAGCAGGAGCTCTCCAGAGCTGTTAATGATTGCGTGGACAGGGTGTTCAAGAAGGTGTCTCCTGTAGGGCTGGACCTGTCCCCTCAGCAGCGTATGTGCTCCTCGCCGGAGATGCAGCTCAGTGTGGGCGCGGACAGGAAGAGCCAACAGGCCAGTGCCACCCTTGAGCAGCCCCAGCCCGAGGAGGCTGCGGCGAAATCCCGGTCGTTGGAGTTCTATGAAAGCTCAGAGGCCCAAAGCCCACAGGACCAGACGGAGGCGCTGTCGCTGGTGGTCCGCAAGCCAACGGCGACACCCCTGAGCTCAGTCACGCCGACAGTGAAGCGGCCCTACCCTGTGCACCAAACGCCCTTTCAGTTCAATTACAGCACCCCCCTGCATGACAGCCACATCCTCGAGCACCTTCTCAAGTATGGGCCCCACTCCAACTTCGGGGGTCTGCCTTGCATGCCCCCATCTATGGACAGGACCTCCCCAGACTCAGTGGACCTGCCCTGGGACACCATCGCCATGAGGTCCAAGGTGACATCCAGCCACCTCAGCCACCACGCCCGTCCTTCCTCTCTGGGTGCAGTGACGGTCGACGGTCTGTGCCTCCCTCACGTGAAGATCGAGTGTGGTGAGCTGCAGAGCATGGCTGAGCGAAACCCCTACATGTCTCTCAACATATCCTTTCACTTAAACGAAACTGCTGAGCCAGAACAGTACGTTTTTGTTGTTTTGTTTTTGTTTTTTTGCATTTGCATTTTCTGTATATGTTTATATATGTCTATATCTATATTTATATCTATCTATCTATCTATCTATCTATATATATATATATATATATATATATATATATATATATCAAACTCTAGTTGTATATATCTTGTTATTCAGCACTTTTAATTTTATTTATTTGCATAAATATTTGGTTAGGTTGCATCTTAATTTTGTGTACTATTCTCAAAGCACTGAACAGCACAGTATGTTTGAAATCCTTCTTTCTTATATATATCATATTTGCCTTTTATTCTACACAAACTCCCCGTATTTCAGCTCTTCCATTTGAACAATGGCTGGTGGAGGTTCAGTGCAGCATGGGCAGTTCCAGTAACAAACTTCAAGGAGAATTTTTTCTTTGATCTCGCTAACCCCATAGAAAATTATAGCATCTTCTTTAATCTGAGCAGAGTAATGACTTTAAGTCTAGAAAAAGACAAATAAAAAGGAATACAAGGCTTTGATAAGAATTGCCAGGAACAAAAGCCAATTTTTCAAAGGCAGAGAAAGCATCGGTTTCTGTTTCAGGAAGCGTCGTTTTTTCAGACTTGAAAAGGTGCAGGATCTATTTCTCCATCATCAGAGTGATAGGGGTGCATCTAAAAGGTCACATCTGAGTGCTGGTGGAAACCACAAGTGCCTCCCAACCATAACACTTGAGCTCTTGTCTTGAGCATTTGTTGTTGGATACCTTTGTCAGAATGTACATGATAGAACAAAGTGCAAGATAACAGTATGTTTTCCTCACAGGGACTCAGGTTGTATCATTCGGGGGGGGGGGGGGGGGGGGGGGGGAGTATTGTTTGAAAACTTAAATACATTTGAGGCTCACATCCTCAATTAATGTGATTAATATGATAAGAGACATGTCTACATTCTGTCTTTCTCTGCTTAAGTTAACTAAAAGAATCTCTTTTATATTGCTCATTATTAAGTTAATCATTTTTGCAATAATCCCACAAGGATTGCATTTTTCTTTTTGTTGATCGTCTTGTTGCAGGGCATTAGAGAGGAATATTATGTGGTTCTTCTCCGGATTCGCTTTATCTTTACAGTGCAAAGAGCTCTGCTTCTCTTTGAACAATACCACATAAATCTTTCATCCAAACTTCCTTATTTCAAAGGTAGGGTTCCCTAATAAATGTGTGACCTGATAAGGAAATATTATGACCTAAGGCGGTGGAGGTGGTGGACGACTACAGAGGAAACGGTCCCGAGCACCTTCATTGCCACAGGGGGAAAACTTGAGAAAGAATTGGATTTATCAGTTAGGTGCAATAAAGGAGGAATACAATATAATGTTGGACAAATTAGCTGTTTTCTTTTTTACACCATTTAAATTATTTTAAATATATGTTCAATCCTGACAGGGATTTTTTTTCCCCTCCGCCAAAAAAATACAGCAACATATGGTGTCTTTAAATCAACTCAATTATATCTGAAAATCAGTTTCTTTTTTTCCAAAACATTTCAAAACAGGCTGTCTTAACTACCAGGCATGAAGTGCTTTGCTCTCTAATTAAAAATCCCTAATCTAATTCGTAATTCTGTTTTGCCAATAAGCACATGTTAGGGTCATTATTGACTCCCTAGTTAATGCCGAGCTGTTCTTTAGCGAAATTCAATTTAGCCAAAGATTGAGGCAACACAATACTCCGGTCCACTATCACTTTGCACAGGCCTAGCGTGCTGTGGGTTGGGGTTGGCTTCTCAGTGTTTCCTTAACGTGAGTCGTGAACATCCAGGAGGGGCTCACCCCGAGTCATCTGAAGAAGGCGAAGCTCATGTTCTTCTACACCCGCTACCCGAGCTCCAATGTGCTGAAAACCTTCTTCCCTGACGTCAAGGTAATTCTCTTTTCTTTTTTCTTTCTTTTACATATAAATAAATAAACTAAAATTGTTTTTATCTCAACATGTGAAACAACACAGAATTGTTGTTTTGTCCGGCATTTAACTTCCTGGCATCTACTTGTCAGTGTGTTTGCGACCCAACAAAATAAAAAAATAAAAAAACAGCAGTGTGTCCGAGGAGAGAAACAAAAAAGCAGAGGGTTTAAATAACAAAGCCGCTGAGCTGCTAGTATGTCCTGGGGGCAGAGGGAGATACAGGGGCATTCTCTCTTTAAAAAAAGCCACTCCAGTCAGCAAATGGAGTGACAAAGGACTCTGTAGGAAAGGCATTGCTATTGAGTGTCAACAGAGAGTTGGTATTAGAGACTTGCGCGGCGGTGAGCTGCTCCTAAACGCAACATCCTGTGTATTTTGGCCTCGGTCTCGTGTCATCCTTTTTTGTCTCCTCTTTTTGTCCCCTTCTGCTCTGCTTTCCTGCTCGGGGCACAAGCTCACGCTCTGTTTCCAGGTTTTCTCCAAACACCTCTCAACTTTCTCTTCCTATCTCGACTCCCGGATCTCTCTGAGCCGCGCCGCACCGCAGGGCCCCCGCCTCTCAATCTGCCCTGACCCCCGGGGGTCAGGGGGGAGGATGCTGTCGCTGCAGCCCTGCGAACGTCTCCTCCTTGCTTACAATCCTGTGGTGGGAAGTGGCACTGAACAAAAGAGCACCTAATCCCAGTGTCTGATTCCATCCTATCATCCCGAGTCAATGAGAGGGAAGCTTCCTTCTGTCCTTATGCTGCCGCTTTCTCACCCACCACACCAGAGGGAAGAAGCGTCTTTGATGCCGGCCCAGGCCTTAGGCATTTTTTTCTGTCTTTCTGGATGACGAGATAGAATAACAAGACTAATGTCAAGACTGAGTTTAGAAACACACGGCCCTGACAGATGTTTTTACACCGCGGACATGGGTGGGAAAAGATCAGAGCAATTAACGTTGCATAGAGTGACAGACCATTAGGTGGCATTTTGCCCTACAGGTACTACATTCAGGTTTTCGCTCAATAATGAAGGGGGCTGCTAATTGAAAAGCAAGATTAATATTTTGACGTTTCTATTGGGTTCTGAAATTACTTTTCTATTTCGAGAGTTATTATTTGCCTTCTCCACGAGGAAATCAAATCGGTCCTTTTCGGAGCGGCCGGGGACTCACTGTCTTGTTTAAGGACACTCCTCGCGTCGGCGCAGCGTGGCCTCGGTGGCTTAACCTCAGACAACCGCTTTCTCTCCCTTTCCAGTTCAACCGCTGCATCACCTCTCAGCTCATCAAGTGGTTCAGCAACTTCCGGGAGTTCTACTACATCCAGATGGAGAAGTTCGCCCGCCAGGCCATCGTCGACGGCGTCAGCGAAGTCAAAGACATCACGGTTAGCAGGGACTCGGAGCTCTTCCGGGCCCTGAACATGCACTACAACAAAGCCAACGACTTCCACGTGAGTGTCCCTTACCGCTGATGATTGTTTGGAAAAGCTTTGATTTCATTCAGAAGCCATTTTTTTATCGTGAATACATCATGCAACAAATAAACAAGGTGTGGTTAAATGAGGGCAACACAGTTTTTGCTGTTCTAACTGCTCCGGAGATGAGTGTATTAGAAGTAACACCTTTTATTGACATGTATTTAGAGAAAGACATTAGTCGGACTGGGACCGCTCTGTGTGGAGTTTGCATGATCTCCCTGTGTCTTTGTGGCTTCTCACCTTGGTTACTCTGGCTTCCCCCTCACCCCATAGGCACGCTCATTAAGTGTGGTTAAAAGTAGTTAAAAGGTTAATTGGGATAGGCTCCAGCTCCACCCCGCCCCCCAAATGAACATTCGTCAGACTCCAAATCTCAACAAGAATTTCTGCTTTTTTTGACTTTCTGCTTATTTGTTGTACTCTGTTTTGGTCAATATGAAGCTCCAACTAGACTCTTCAACAGGGTGCTGTGCCTGAGCAAGAAAGAATTCAAGCCCCACAGAGCTGTTGCTTTTGCAGTTTGACATTTGTGATATACCTAATTTAACTTTCAGTCATTATGCTAAAATAAACTGGTCGCTGGTTGTAGCCTGATTCATCACCAGAAAGCGGTTTTCGTCTTCCCAAAACGAGTGCCAGTCTGCAGCTCAACCGCAGCAGTTAGTAACCTGCAGAAGTATGTCAGGCCTGCGCCATGTGGCCGTGGTCATGTGTGCTGACCTGTGTGTCACACTGCACCTGTGGCTGGCCAGCCCTTTTGCAGCCATTATCTAAACTCCAGAGTGATGCTTTATCAAACTGTGGGAAGAGGAAGCCGCAAAATCCCGCTAAAACAACTCAGGATTAGAGGACCAGCACGCCTGAGCGAGACAGAGATTGCTACTGATGCGGAATGCTGAGAAAGACGCTGTGGATTCCGAGGGAGAAGGCCGTTTGGTGGGAAAGGGATGAGACCGTTTTCTTTACCTTGGGACCAAGACATTCCTTTCCCAGGGATGCTTTTGTGTCAGGAGATGAGGGGAAAGAAAAATAACTTATGCCAACAACTGTTGTGCTAACTGGCCAGTGGATGGGAAACAAGTGCTGGGGGAAAGTTTTCTCCCAGCATCCCTTGCATCCAGACTTGATTTACTGGTCTGTTTTTATAGATCCTGCTGTACTTATGAATTTTATCTTAATAGATAATCTCAGTATTGACGAGTCTTATACCTGAACACAGTCATTTAAGTAATTGACCACGTTCTTGGTTGGATTCATAGTCAGTTTTTTTGTTGTTTGGAGCCGGACAGAAACCCTAAGGAAGAGTTGTTAGTTTAGTTTCAAGAAAACAAGACTCGCTAATCAAAGAGGCTTCTAATTGAAAGTTAATGATCGCAGCCTTGCATCCGTTGCATGCGCGCGGAGAACAAAGAGACAAGCTCCCTTTCATCAGTTTGAGTGTTTGAAGAATTGTGCTACAGGTCTTCATTTCATATATTCCACCTTTGAGAAGGCTGTAGACAGGTGGTTCGGATCGCGGCACAGCTCTCCGCAAAGAAATAATACGATTTTAATAACCAGATCACCGCCCATTTCTTTCTTCCTCCTCTTCCAGGTTCCCGACAGGTTCCTGGAGGTCGCTGAAATCACCCTGCACGAATTCTACAACGCCATTTCCGCGGCCAAAGATTCAGACCCCTCCTGGAAAAAGGCCATTTACAAGGTCATCTGCAAGCTGGACAGCGACGTCCCGGACGAGTTCAAGACATCTTCCTACTTATAATGTACAGGTGATGGAACAAGTGAACCCGTGTTATTTCATCATTTCTTGTAGTGCATTTTAGTGAAGTGACATGTAAAAAAATCCTCCGACTCGTGCCATTTGAAAAGTGAAATATTGTGCTCGGCTTTTACTGAAAAAAAGCAAAAAAAAAAAAAAAAGGGCAAACAATAATAAATAGTAATGCTCTTGTTATTGTTTAGCATTTGTATGATGTATTTAGAGAGTTACTGAGTTTGTAGGTGTGTAAAAATGTTTTCAAAGATGTAACCATTCATAGTGTAGCCTGGGTTTTTATTGGCAATGTTTTTAATTCTGTTTCCTTTCATAGTTGTGTGTGTGTTGTGTACATGTACATGCTGTCGTATGTTGCATAATGAGCTATAATTATACAAGCGTGACAGGATGCATGACAAAATAATGCAATGGTTTTTATTATCGTGTGTAAAGGTACGGCTCTTATTGTGTAAAGAACAATCATTTTCAGATATTTCAGTCACAAACATTGTACTGGATGATCATGGAAATTAAAGATGCACTAAATTATAACACAAAACTAAGCGTGCTATCATTTCCTTTAGCAGTGCGATCTCACGGCGGGAGAGGTTTTTAAAATGAGAAACGAGACTCAGCAGGTGAACGCTGTATTTTTTGCAAATGTTTAACTCTCCTGTGAAAACAGCGCCGAGCCCCTAAGGTGCCTCTAATCCACGTCCAGCAGCCAGCTGTTAAATGTCCCCCAAACTATGCCGTTCACATTGTTCACCGGAGCCAATTCAAGTCAACTTTCTAAGGCCCGCATTCATTGTGTGGCCGGTGCGGATGCGGACAACTGCCATGTCTTGAAAACAGCCACAATGCATTCCCTCCTAATGACTAATGCCCGAGGTGACCTCATATCGCGGTTGTGCCACCCAAGCAAAATTCCACAAACCCGTTGACTCTTTCTTCCAGGCACCCACTGAAAGCACAAACACACACACACACGCGCGCGCACACACACAGGTCTGGTTATGTCATGAAAAGCACAGATGGGCCGTGCTCTCGGTGCCTTGGGATTTACAATATAAACCAGACAAATGAATTAAACGTGATGAAATAAACTCGCTGCCATTGTCACTTGAATAAAGAATTCAAACTTTTGCAGGAACACCAGAAAAAAAAAAAGAATTGAAAACATAAATAAATAAATCTGAAGAGCATACTTTTATGAAAGTACACTCTTTCTTACAATTACGAAGCCAGTGCCCAAAACCAAACGCTTAATTGGAAAACCTGTTGAGCACCAATTACATCAGAAATGATAACATTAAGGAAATTAAAACATTAGCTGGATTGGTTGATGACAACGACTGGAGACAATAAACCTCACTAATCTTTTAATAGACATTCCTTTTCAATTAGATCAGTCTCCTTCAGTAAATTGATTTACATTCTCAACTCAATTAAAATGTTTCAGATTGAACCAAAGGGCCACGCGCAAATTAATTTGCGGCATGACTTTTTCTGAACAAGACTTGGCAACCTCCGACATAATGGAAGAAAACAAAGAAAATACCTCCAGTCGACAAACCGCCTCCGGCTGACGGGGGCCTCGACTTAAACGGCGCGATATGAAATTATGTTTCGGCGTTGGGGGGAGTCTCAGATAAAACAGAGCATGCTTTGTAATGAAGATGAAATGAAAAGCGAAAGGCAACGGGACGCGAGGAAATTAAAACAAAAACACTGTTTGAGCTCTGAGTTATGTGTTTAACCTTTGGGAACAATTCAAAAGGCTGATGCTGTTAGTTATGGCCCTATACGTTGAAAGAGAGAACATCAGACTATCACATGGCTCTTGGAGGCAGAGGAACTTATTCACAGAAGAGTAACAGCATCATCTAGTGAATCTCTGCTGTAACAGCTCTGCTCATCCTCAAAGTCGACTCAGTCAACTCCCACACAAGAGATAAGATGTTTTTTTTCATGCAAACAGTGAATGTCAGTACTGTTTTTCATTTGAATAAGTTACTAGAAGTGTCTTTAAATAGAATTTAGTGTTTCAAACTATAAAATATTCAGCATCAGATTCAGTCATGTACACAGATCTCCACACAGGGGTGCACTTGTCACTGTGTAGACTACAACGAGAATCAAGACAGCAAACGCTCCCAATGTGGACCTCATTAAATATTTTATAAAAGCTTTCACCCTCACAAGTTTCTCATCAATAAAATGTCAATGTTGTGCTTATGAATTAAAGGAACAGAGGCTGATTTCCAGTTTGCAGTGTGTGCGTGTGGTGTAAAATTATGAAAATTAAAAAGAAAAAAAAAAGATGTGGTGTCTTGGTGCCTTAGCAGGGTCCTGGAAAGACAAAAGCAGGATCAAGCACCCCTGAGCCTGAAACAATAGGAGCCGTAAGACTGGGGGGGGGCGCTGGGACAAGACCCCGTGTTTAATCTCCCGCTCATAGATACGGGCTCTTTAGCCGGCTCACGCTGGGAGGGCGCTGGGAGCCGGAGGGAGTGTAACTTGAGAACGGAGGCCGCTGACTTTAGGCTGCCCTTCAGACAGCCACTTCTTGGTGTAGTTTGGCGTGATCACCAGTAAATCTTTATTAATTTTAATTGGAGCCCCCATTTAAAAGAGCAATTAAAGCGGATTAATCGAGCCCATCCCGTATAATGTCTTCTGTTAATTAGTTTGTCAGCACTGTTTTAATATCGCTTAATGACTTCATATTTCAGGGATGACATTAAAGGGATGCTGAAGGAAAAGAAATGGCCTTATCACAATGCGCCGCTTTAATGGGAGATGTCCCCCCCGACGGCGGCGGGCAAGGTCAGACCCGGGGGGCCGCTGGGGAGGAAGAAGAGGCTTCGGGGTGCCACCGAGGCAGCCACCTCAGGGGAGACGCTGCCTCACACGCGGTGCCGCATCACAGCTACTGATGCACACACACACACAGTTTGCTATGTCCCAGCTTCAGATGCTGATATTCCTTGTTGCTGCAATTACTTTATATAACCTTTAAATAGCTTTAAATGTTCTATAAAGGCCGAAAAGCCTTGAGATGCACCTCAAATGTTTAATGAGAGCACAAATCCACCAGGATGCTGATGTATATACATCACAAAGCCTTTTAAATGAGAAATACATATGTTCCAAGGCTTGGAAAGACTTGGGTACCCCTGGTCTATAGGGAAAAACCCAAAGGTACACATCAGCAGACATAAAATACACAGTGACTTACTCATTCCATTGCTTTTAAGAGCAGATGTACTGCGTATCATTTCGTTTCTGATGTGCCAGATGTGGAACAGATGCATTGAGAAACTACTTGTCTGCTTCTGTCTTTCCTTTTGAGACAGAGACTCGACGCACCGGGGGCCGCTCCCCTCACAGTGCCACCGAGTCAAAGGTGGCCGGGCAGCAAAGGACTTGATAAAAAACCAACAGCACATCTTCCCCGCCGCCGCCGCCACCCCGGCTGGCGTGCATCCCTGCTAATTTGAGTGTGCCCTCGCACCTCCACACTCCTCAGCAGATACATAAATCTCATTCCCATTATCCCGCTAATTAGCCGGGATTACAGGAGCATGTAATGCCCCCGCTTCCCAATAGATTGATTGGAGGACGGTCTCTTTGTTTTGAAATCACTTCCTGATTGATGTACAGAGCCCTAGTTTGCAATTGTAATGGCCCAGATGTTAACAATCAAATGCGTTTCCGCTCCAGGAAGTAACAGTCTGTCATGGAAGAGGAGCCAGCCGAGCGTGTAACGACACATCACAGGAGTGTGGGGAAAGGGGGACTGCGGAGGAGGGGGTGAAGGCATGGGGAGGGAGTTGTTGGGGGGGTACTGTAGCCTGGCTTGGATTGCTGCTGAGAGAGGGTGTGATGTCCATGCCCGCTCTTTTATCTGAAATGACAGTTTCTTTGTTTTTGCCGTGTTTTTAATAAAAGGTATATTGGTCTTTGGAAGCAACAGTCTCTTTCTAAAAGTATCTGCAGGTGTTTGACACCTGCACCGTCCTTTACTGATAATTCTGACTTTGCATGGTGAAAGCCTAAGGTGGAACTGGTTTCAAAATCCTCCTCTGCCATCAGAACATCACCGGTGAAGATGTTGTCAGTGTCAGTTTCCAATGTCCTCCGTCCTGAGGCGGTCCACGTTTCGAACAGTAGAGGGCACTATTGTCTAACCAAACCGACCCCTCTCCTTTTCCCTCATTGCTTTTTTCTTACCCTTCACCAATAAATCACTTTCCCGGATAGTTAATGGATATAGAAGCAGATCATGAGTGAGCTATCTGCGGGGCGATAATTTAAGTGAAGATCCCCGCGCTGATTGCAGTGAAAGGTTATTTATTTCAACAATAATGCAGGACACAAAGGGGGAATCTGGGCGAGATTACCAGCTAGGGTACGCTAGAGTGCTCATCTCCAATGGAGCAGCGTGTAAATTGGGTTCACTTTCCCCAATGAAAATACAGACTGCAGTTTATTTCAACTTTATGCACATGGAAGCCTGTGCTTCCCTCTCAAGGGTGGCTGGGGACGCAGAGATGGCTGTGCATATGAGGGGAGGGCGGGTTTAGACCTTGAAAAATGCCCTTTTTGTCCCTGAGTCTCTGGAAGGCTGAACTACTGAGGTATGCCCCCCCCCCCTCCCCCCCCCACCATCCAACGGTTCCCACTCTCTTCTAATTAAAAAGCATCACGACAATAAGGAGATGGTCTAAAGCAGGCTAGCCTGAATAACGGCAAAGACTCCTAACTGGGACCAAGGTAAGCTGTATGTGTGTGTCTATCAGATTTTGTACACAGTGATGTTGGGCACTATCGATGGCCTGCGTTGGTGGGAAAAGGAAGGGGCACAAAAGCCAGCTTGGCCAGATACTCCACTTCTCCCGTCATGCAGAAAAATGCATGATTAAGGCCCAACTGACATGTCGAAAAAGTCCTGGGCAGAGAAATGGAAATGGCTCCATATGCCACCCCGCGCGGTCACAGCGTCCAGAAAGCATGGCACCGCTCACCGTGTTGTTTTGCATCCCTTCCAATAGCCTCTAATCACTGGGGTCCATAAACAACGCCAGTGGTAAACACATGCCACAGCAGAGCACAGGGACCGAAAAAGCTGCAGCGCACAACGCCGCAAATACAATATGCACTTTTACATGTCTGTCATGCTGCAGGCTTTCAACTATGTTGTCAGCCAAGATATGCATCAGACATGGATCCAATGCTGTGTGAGATATAACCATTGGGTAAAGGATGGGAGCCCTTGAGCTGCATGATAAGCACTGTCACAGAGACATAACATATGTATCTATGCTATGCTTTGCTTAACGCTCCAGAAGGCTTTGGTTGACTTTACCTGGGGTGGCAGGTGAATTCCCCAGTTCACACTCAGAGCACACGAGTGAGGGGATCAAAACAAGACCGTCTGAAGCAATGCAGAGAGCGGAAGTGGAGGGGCATCTTTAGACTCCTAGGTTTGGCCTCTCTGGAAGGGGTGGGGGGGTGGGTGGGGTGGGAGGGGGGGTCTCTATCCCCAGATGGGCCTACTGATCATCTTCCTCAGGGTGATGGAAGCTAAGCAGCTTTTTGAGTGCAGCCTTCTCTCCAGATGGGCGGATCACAGGTCAAATAGTCTCAGACAACTGACTAGGGACATTTGGGTGGCGGGTCCCAGGGGGTCTCATGGGACAAGAGGGAACCTGCCTGGGACTGGCAGCTGCAGCGCTCCCTCCTGGCCTAACACACCCGAGGGTGTACCTGCTGCTCTACTCGTGCCCCGGTGGCATGTGACAAATGGTGACACGCTTCTGCTCCCCTGCTCTCTCAGATTGGTGGCCCTGATTGAAAGCAAAGCAGCAGGCATCCCTCAGATCCATATGTCTGCAGAGGAACAGGGAGAAGAGGAGCGCAGGAGAGGGCCCCGACAAATGAAAATAAAGTGATATCATTCCGGCGCATAAACGTATGCAATTTTCCGCAATAATGGGGCAGCGGAGATGAGCGTGTGCGCTGCCATCTTTTTATTTACATATGGATGAGTCCATTTTTTATTTTTTATTTTTTTTTTGTTTTTCATGCACACCACTCTCTTCATTAAAATGTGCGGCTCCAGTCATTCAAAGGGGGATCATATTTCACAGAGGAACGAGGAGAGTTCCAAAGGACTCAGAAGAAATAAAACAAGAAAGAAGACAACTGAGCCGGGCCCTCCACTGAAGTTCTGGCAGCCTTTATTAAAAGCGCGGCGTGATTGATAACCTGCCAGTCATCGGAATAATCGCGGCCAATCCCGTCTCTCGCAGCCAGCTCTGCTTCCCGCCCTCATCCTTTATGCCCCTATCACCCTCAACACATCCACTTGCCATTGAAAACCTGTAATTGAATGAGTTTTTGTCATTATTGTGATTAATCATATTAATTTGAACTAATTAAGAGATGGTTCGAAGTTATGACAATTAGATTAATGAAATTAGTTTTAACTTTTTTTTTTTTTGTTCCAACCTAATAAAAAAAAAAGAGGGGGAAATCAGACCAGGACTGTTATGAAACAGTTGGCAATCTGGATTTTGGGACTAATTGAATGTCTGATTTTATTAATGATGAAATTTATAAAAGTCCTTGAGGGGGAAATTAACGCAGATTCAGCTGCTAAGAGTGGAAAATTAATTAAAATTCCTGGAGATATTCCTGTCATTAAAGGCACAGGCCCTGTTAACCCTGGTCCTACTGTGAATAGCTTGTGTGCACAGACACTCTCCACAGTGACTGGAGGGAGATATATGGGTTTTTTTTGGTGGGGGGGTGGTGGGCAAATACGCTTTAAAATCCTTTTCTGTGGTTATTAGGGCTTCAGTGCTGGAAGTCATTGTATTTGTTCAGGTTTTTTTCCCTAACATGAGACCTTTAGTCGCGAGCCTGATCAAAATGATATCACAGTTCAAGATTTTTATGTTAATCTTTAGAGCTTTGCACGGTCATGCACCACACTGGAGAGGAACTTCAGCCCAATTATCAAATCATACCTGCTCAGGGGCACATTCTCGATGGAGGCTCAAACTTCGTGTAACCTCAGCTTTATCTCGACTCTTTCTTTCATCGTTTAAAATCAGCGGGCCTTCCTGTCAAACATTTTATTTATTTCGTTTTTTGCCCACTTTGAGCCACATAAGTGCGTTAGTGTCAGGTGGATTGCCGTGAGCATGAATACCTGTAAAAGTAATTCTGTTCAGGCCTCGTAAGGAAATTATTAAAGCAGTTTATTAAATTAAAGCATGGTGAACATGGCATTTCCATATTAGCGTTTAGCTCGAACCTCTCTTAATGTTTTAATGTGAAGCATTTGTTACATCTATGAATATGCTGTTTAACTTCATTTTAACCGTGCCATTGGTGCTGGTTTTGAAATTGCCTCATGCAAACTGTAATTCTGAGCTGGGTTAAGTCATCAGACAATAATTAAAAATGTGACAGTCATGAAACTGCAAATTCCGGGAAAATTAAATCCAAACCAAAATGTTATCTTGTCTTATGTTCTGGCACAGGACGTTGCACTCTGCTTAAATTGCACCTGTTTTAAACTTGAGCTGCTACTTTAGAACATCTCACCATTTGCCAGGAAAAGATTCCACTTATACCGTGGAATGGAAAAAGTTCATTTCTATGTGAGTCAAACTGCAGTTTTATTTTTTTATTTTTGGGTCCATTCCAAGCGATCCGCCGTCCTGTTCCTCGGCCAGTGCTAGTGATTGACACCCAGGTCAACCCCTGCCACTCCGGGTGCAGTGGGGGTCTGACACTTGTGTTGCACGGGCTCGGGGAGCTCCTTCAGCTCTGCATATTCACTAGCCTGTCTCCCTCTCTGCAGGCCAATTCATAATTAACAGCTGTTGGCTTGTCAAGAGTGGCCCTGGCCGTGGCACACACACATATATTTATATTCGCTGTGAAGACCCCCTTGCCATGGATGGATTTCAGAGGCCGTGAACCCATCCTCTTTCCCTGAATGATGGACACTCACCTGAAAGCTCAAATACATACTCAGTCAACCTCCTCTCGCCGTCCCACCTCCTTCCCCCTTCTCTCCCTCCGTCTCTCTCTCTCTCCTTCTCTCTCACGCTTCCTTTCTCATTCAGCTCCCCTCTCTTTTTTTTTTCTCCCTCCCTCCTGCTCAGCACCTTCTGCCACCATGTCAGGAACTTTTGCATTAAGTCCAGTCCGTCTGGCCAGCGACGAGGCAGTATGAAAATGAAGCGTGGCCACGGCCGGCCCTCCGCTCCGTGTGTTTGTCATACCTGTTTAGCTGAAGTTGAAATGTAAATATAGACCGCGGGAGATCCGGGCTGCGATAGGCTGCTTGAAATTCTAATAAACAAGTAGCTGTCCACCTGTAATAAATGACGCCCATAAAAAAGGGTGATTCCTTGAGCAGATAAAGATGAAAAGTAATTGTTTGCGCTCACACAAAATTAATCAGATCAAAACAGGGGCAATCATTTTAAAGAGACACCAGACCCATAAAAAAGGCAAAGCTGTGATAAAGTATTGGCTATCAGGCGTGCAGTCTGGAGGTTAGCATTACAATAATATGGAGGGCCAGTATTCATGTGGCTGGAGATAGGATTATTGCATATATTCAAAGAGGGGGGAAATGTTTATGGTACATAGCTATACAAGCAGAGGTTCACAAAGACGTTCACGGTACAAGGTCATAAGCAAGGGAGAGTTTCACTGCGAGGGTATTATAATTTAATTCGAACTGATGCCAATAAACGGCAAAATGTATACAAAACACTCGCCTTCAATGAAGTGCTTATAAATGACAATCAAATTAATATGCTATTAAAAGTCACCGATGAAAAAGGATCAATGCATAACATAAGCCGTTTTAATAATTAATAAAAATAGCAATTTATCTGGTGAATTACTGCATTCATAATTTATCAAAGAGTCATTACAACAATTTCTCAGTATCCGATGGCGCTCCTGTATCAAAAATTTCCAGATTTGTGTAAAAAGGAGCCTCATTTGAATGAGGTCCGTGACTCCGTTTGTTCTGCCGTGGCTGCCATCACTTTTTATTGAAACTAAAGCGCGAGCGGTGCCAGCCAGGGGTGTTCCCTCTTACCCAGAGGCCAGCGGTGAGCACACACAGCCCGTGCCATGTGGGTCTGAGGGCCCAGATACGACAGACCACCTGGAAAGAGAGGAGGCGAACGCAAACAAGGTTATTTTCACAGCTTTGATATGCTAAACACACAAAATCCACTCCAGCTGAAGGGCCAAATTCTGTTGCTCGGTGTTTAGCGGTACACATGGCGAGGACGCGGAGGGGCTCTGTTCAGCTCTCATGCACTGGCTGGGGTCCTGTGCAACGTGTTTACCGGAGCAGCGGAGAGACGCGGATGCACGCAAATAACAGCGGAGCTCGGTGCCCAGTGGTGGCCACCTTGGAGGCCATCCATATTTTATGTTTCCAACGTGAGAGCTGCTCGTTGTCTGATTGCATTGTTGCGTTTTTTGGGTTTTTTTTTTCTCCCTTTGACAAAACTCGAAATCTTCCACATTTGCTCCACAAGCTCTAGCGCGAGGGTCCGTTTCACAAATTCCTGCCCCCTGGAAGAATTCGTCTCTGTTAACTGATACCGACCTTTGTTTTTTTTTTTTTTTTTTCGCCCACTTCGAGTGCAAAGCTGCCAAACCGAAGTACAATGAACTCTGAGGGTGTCAAACTGAAGAGATCAACAAGTCCTCCATTTAGCAGCTGTCCTAATTGAGTGGGTGATGAGGCTAAGGCTTCTCTGGAGGGTATTGTGTGCTTTGGCAAGTGTCTCGTTTAGTTACAGGCAAAAAAGACTGCGTCTGAGAGCGAGGCAGAGCCAGCGCCCGAAGGCAGCACTTGTGCGAAGACTCTTAGCGGCGAACCAAATTCCCTGCTCTCTTTATTCTTGTCTGGCAGGTTGTAATGGAGTTAATTGTACAATAAAAGCTATTCTCTAAATCATTTCCTCTCTGTCCATACAAGATTGATCACGGAACCAATCCTTTCTACTGCTGTAATTTTCATATTTAATGAGCGTGACTCCAAAACTATTACACTAATTAGTCAAATCTCACATATCGGTAATGATGCTCGCAGTAATTAATATTGTATTTAATTAAAAAATGACCCATTTCAATGGCTCGCGTGCAGGCGTTTGCTGGTTGGTTTGCCTGCGGGTAGGAGGGGATGTTAGAGAGCGAGGGGGGAGGATGGGGGTTGGGCTGCCGGACAACCCAGTGGAGATGGATAGAGAGCTATAGGAGACGGGAGGGGGGAGCGGGCGGAGGGCTAGACAGGTGTAGGTGCTGTGAGTAGCTCTCCCTCTAGCTGTGCCATTGCAGATTTCCAGTTTCCCGCAGCATATGTCTGTGTGGTTAGCGTTCGCTCCAAACCCCCTCTTTCCTTCACTGGAGGCAGCCAGCCTGTGTGATTTATGTGGGGCCCCTGTTCCACTGTGCATACACTGGAAAATCTCCAGTTTACACAAGAATTGCCTGAAAAATGAGATCTGTGACTACATTCTTTTCATTAGCGGCTTACGCTAGCGTGGAGCCTGGGAGCCTCTGAGCTCCTAATGATGCACACGCAGGCCCGTAGCCTCCCAGCTGCTCTCAGGCTCTCATTACCTGCAACATTCGTGTCACAAACACTCTTATTTAATTTCCACAACAATTAAAAAGGAAAACAGTCGCTAAACTTGCGCTGCTTGAGGCAGCCGAGCGCCGCGCGCTCAGTGGCTCGGGCATAAATGTTTGTGCAACGCACACGCGCGCGTTTTTGACTGCAAACAGCGGCCACGCTTTCGATATGGTATTCCGTGCAATGCGCGGCCAAAGAGCTCCAAGATAGGAAATGACATTAGGATGGATATACTCGAATGAAATTTTATTACCAGGGGACTGACTTCACAAATGCACACTTAGAAAACAAAAACCATACCTGTCTACCTGCATAGTGACAGATATTCTCTCCGTGCGGTCTATGCGCCTGCACTCCAGCAAACACAAAAACAACATTCAATCTCTCTTATAGCATAAGAACATGCAAAGACCAGCCACTTTCCCCCCCGAGCTTCCCCTCCCTCCCCCCCAGCTCTCCAGCCATCAGTAACAAACAATGATGCTCTCGTCCCGGGCAGCAGTTCAGTTCTCTTATCTAAATAAGATTTAGCCTTCATTTAAACAGGGCCTCCATCAGTTTGGAGAGATGGCAGAGGAATAGTCAGCGGGATAGAAGACCTAGGGCACCTCGTTTTATCTTTATTTATGTCTCTCTGCCTCGCTCTTCTCCCAGCAGCAGGACTGGGTGTGCACATGCCACCGCCGAGACGCACTCAACAATGTAATTGGGGTGATGAAAAATTATCGTGATTGGGGGCACTGCCTCTCTCCCTCGTACCCCCACCCGCCACCACCCCCCTCCCACCACTTTGCCCTGTGCACCCAAGCCCACACCCTCCCAACAACCTCTCCCTCTCTTGCCTTCCCTCCCGACCAGTAATAACATCTCCGGGCCCATCTGTCACCATCTAATGTGACAAAGTTTTTATCGCATGTATTAAGGCGGCCAGATTAAAAAGTAAATACGGCAATCTCACCAGGCCCCTGCGCTGGCAGGTTATGGCGCATTTCACGGTGGCCTGAGCACCTCATCAGTGTTCCGCCGCCTGTGCCCCTGGCAGGGAAACAAACAGGCCCCCAGGGAGCCGAGCCTGAGGGGGGGAGTGTGGAGGCAGAGGGGACCCGTGGCGGGGTTGAGAGTGGGTTGCGGTTGGCTGCAGGGAGAAAAGAAGGGGATGGGAGGTGCTCGGAAAGCAAGGGGGATTGGGGTTAAGGAGATGTTAACGGATACCATTAATGTTATATGTCTTCTTCCCCAAGAGGAAGACAGCAGACGGTATTGCCCCTTTGTTCCCTCTACGCGTCCTCCTCCTGATCTCCTTGGGTCAAAAGTGTGGAAGAGAAGCAGTGTGGAAGGAGAAGAGGTGGTGGGCCAAGAGGATACAACAGCTTTCTGAATGTGGGTCTCCCATAATCTAATAAACAAAATTGCTGAATTGGATGTTAATTTCCCACAAACTTCATTCCCTGACCAGGTGATTAATCTGTGGTGTGAATGCCTCCCTGCCCGCATCCCTCCACATCCATGGTCAGTGGCTCGCTTCTAAAGTAGAGCGTTTTCCATCTGGCCCATCCACGCCGGCTCTGCACTCAGGAGGAACACATCGTGGCTCTCAGCACCGCGGCTGGCAGATGGGGAACCGAATGCAAGTGTGCCTGTCAGATTAGCTCCTGTAATGGCTCATTTGGGCTCCTATGAGGAGATATTAGCACATGTGTTCCATACGTCTGTGCTGGGCTCCATTACGCCTCCAGGAGAATCCTTCACAAACACAAAACGCTCACCTCCGGAGTCATCTTAGCCGGCGAGACCGAGCGGAACAGAGTCGTCAAAATGCGGAAATTTTACATCTGTACAAGATGACTCAACGACATCGACTCTGGAAGCCTCCGGACAGCCATTCAAAGCACGGAAAAGGTTGTTTCTTTGTGTCCCGCACACACTTCACTTCATAATGAAGTGGCCAGGGCCGCTTTGGATAAAGCCTTAATGAATCTTAGCTGCAGCCGGCTTGGCAGAGAGGCAGACAGAACAGGGTGCGGAGATTGTCAGCTGAGCACCTGGGATAGCTGGGCTGCGTGCTGGGCTGCGCGGCTGACAGGCTGTGCCGCTGACAGCGCCGTGACAGGTCAGTGTCTGTGGCGGAGCGCTATCTGTAGCCTCCTCCAGAGGGAGAGCCAGCGAACATGTGTAGCTGTCTCTCTGCCTGTCATTAGGGGCTGCTTAGCGAGAGGGCCCCAACGCGCCACTCTAGTTCACAATTAACTTTGCATGGCGCTGGGTGTGACAGACAGTGGATGGTGTGGGATGGTGTCGGGCCAACAGCGAGGACAGAGCGGCCGCTGTGCTGCTCCCGTCGGCAACAGATGCTAGTTCAGGCGCCCGGGACCTCGGTGTCACTGACCATCTCATTGCCACCACACTCCACAGACTTGAGATGGCACTTGGACAAAGACCAGGAAATTCAATGGCAGCAAATACTCCATACACATGTCTCGCGGTGCATAATGCGCTGGGTGTGCTGTGTAGAATTATATCTGCAGTGCAGTGTAATAGGCTACATACATGGTGTAGGTCAACAAAGTAAAATGTCACGCGGGAGTCTCATGCAACACCTTGTTTTCCATCTGATTACACTGCATGTATGAGTAAAAGGCAGCTGCATTCGTCGTCACAGCCTCAGATAGACACAATATCCTGCGCCTTCTCTGTCACATCGCAGCAGTTCAGTGCACTTGTGATTGTGTGTGTGTGTGTGTGTGTGTGTGTACAGAGAGTGTTTGCATTTGGGGCGAGCGTGATGTGCTGACAGGCTGCTGATGTCTGCCAGCCAGGCCACACTGCAGATGGAGGACACCCATGGTGCTGAAAAGGCCAGGGCCAAACACTTAGGAGTCAATTCACCAGAAAGGAGCCCACCAAGAAAGGTCAAGTGGACACATTACTGCATTCACCGAGGAAGACATGGGCTTTATAGGGCGGAAGAAATCAATTCATAATCTCCTAACTGAAGGTTTTTCTGCGTGTGCGCGCCAATACCCGCCATGTCCGCCTCTTTGTAGATGTGTGTATCACAATGCTATCGTATTGACTGACCTATCGTGCATCTAGTCTTAACGCACACAAACACACTTTTCAGTCACGATTCTCACCTCATCCAACTCCCGAGTGCTGCACTAAGAATCTAAATAGGGGCACTTGAGTTACTTGTCTTACAAGCACTGACTATAATAACGCCGGAGCAGAAAGAAGTGATCTGAGGTGCTTTTAAAGGTTGGACAGAGATATTTTACACACAGTAATACAACGCACTCAGGTACGCAGTGCAGACGGGGAATATCTAATAAAGTCTTAACAGATTCAGTTGAGTTTTTTTTTTTTTTCTTTTTCCCAGCACCTCAGTATTTCTGCCAAGTGGCCATCTATCATTGATTCCTGTAGCCATTGTGATCAGATATGTGAATGACCTCTCATTAAGTCAAATGCAGCAGATTAATCAAGGCCAATGGGTCCCGTTCAGGAGCACGATGAGAGAAAGGGGAGAGACATAATGACTGGGGTATGAAATGAGATTGAGAAAGGAGGAGGAAAGGAATGTAAAGGCAGAGGAGAGAAATGGATCATCCGTCTGAGGCGGAGAAAGGTGAGGGCAGAGCCGCGAATGAGTATGCATACTGTTTTAAGTGATTGTCTGTGCGTTCAGGGCATGACGGGAAACATATTACCTAATAAGTAAGTATTTATTCATTTCCCCAAGAGACACCTTTTCTCTGTGCAGCAAAAACCAATGCACAAACTGCACAGATGCACACTTAGAAAACTCAAAGCACCCAGACGTAAAAAGAAAAAGGTACAAACTACTATCTGAAGGACAAAACAAAGGTTTGAACGAAACATGAATACATTAAGCTTCGACTGATGCATATTAAGTGTGAAACCTTGTATGTGGTATGCAGAAAGGCAGCACGGTGGTGTGGTGGTTAGCACTCACATAAAGCTTGAATCCCGTCCCACTTCCTGCACTCTTGTTTCCTGGGTGCTGCAGTTTGCTTCAGTGCAAAGACAGAAGTAGATGAAGTAGAAAAACTGCAGCTGTGCACATGAATGGTCATCTGCCAGTATGTTTTCTGCCTTATAATTGATCTGAACAGGATATTCATGGATATACACTGACCAGGCATAACATTATGACCACATGCTTAATATTGTGTAGCTCCCCATGTGTCTTCAAAACAGCTGTGACTCATCAGAGAATGGACATGGGTCTGCCCATGTTGTTATTCCTAAACCGTCTTTTGTGCATGTGACTGTGTCAGGCTGCATCCTGCTGGGGGTGGCTGCTGCCATCAAGGAGAGTCATTGCTATGTGGTGGGGGAGCCTGGTTGGTCTTGTCTAGGAGGGTGCTACAAGTCTAAGTAACATCAAATGCCAGGTTTAAATGTTTCCCAGCAGAACATTGTATTGTCACAAGATGGTCAATTACACATGTGGTCATAATGTTATGCTTGATTGGTGTACATAATGGATGGGTGGATGTGCAGCAATGCATTCCTTCATAATTTGAATTGGTATTCAAAGGAACCTAAGAAAGATTCATTTCAAAATCTGTTGTATATTCAATAAATCTTTTTTTTTTTTTTTTTACCATCTTCCCTCAGTCTCAATGTTAAAAGCATTGGTTTATGTATTTTCTCCTGATCTCTTACAAGTGCTAGTTCATAAACTGAAGGTTCATTTTGAAAGTTTAGGATCAATACTGTGAACGTTTTTTAACCTCAGTCATTGTTTCATAAGAAAACGCACTAGAAATCTCTCAATGGAAATTCCTTAAAACGCTAATATAAAATCTAAACGTTTATGGCACAACTACTATCTGTCTGCGTACAGATATTTCCCCTTTTCTCTGTGTGTGTGGCAAGTCACTTGAGACTGCCCTCATCCAGAGTTGCATGGATATTGATAATGGGTGGACAAGGTCAAGAGCCAGCGGCCCTTCCACTTTCTCGTGCATTGCAATTAACAGTGAATCAGTGGGAAGGAGGGAGGGCCCTGATTTCACTAGCCAGTCAAAGTGCCAATCATCTCTGATTGGTTCTCCTTCCCCTGGTGTGGACGCCGCACGGGGACCAGGTGAGATGATGTTCATGTGTGTTATGTGTGGGTGGGTGGGTGGGGGGGGGTTCCTATATTGTGGGGTAGGTTCTGTTTAGGCTTTTAGCCTTAGCCTTAAATTACCACTCATACTGTCTTTGTTTGGCACAATGCTATTCCTGATTTAATTAACACTTCAATTAGATGTGATTGCATAAACACTCTGCTAATAACAGCAGAAACCCGCTTGTAAGCGGTGCAACATTTGAAGGAGTTTTTCTCATTATGGCAATGAGAGCAATCTTGTTACACAAATGATAATTAGGTGTCATTAGCACATACAAACTGGGTTAATTAGGGAGCAGGAGCGCGCGCACTTGAGATGGACTGATCAAAGTTCCAGTCTGACATTGTTGGGAGTAAATTCAGCTAAGGGTATGACTACAGAATTATCACTCACATCAGCTATAGAGCTGGACCAAAAACAAAATATGAATACACAGAGAACCATCCATTATGGAATGTATTTTATCATACTCTCAGGCTCCCCCTTATCGTCACAAGTTTTTTTTTTCCTCCCCTCTTTATTCATGGAACACTCCTCCTGGTAATCTGTAGCTGCTCAGACCATCCCCCCACTACTACAGCAAGATGGTAGACTCACACCTGAACTTTGATACTCTTTAGAATAATTGCATATCAGCATACAGCATCACCGTGGTGCACACCAAACAAGCTCTTATGCATGGCAAAAACCCCACTGTTTGCATAAGCCCATTTATTATGAGTGATAGCGCTGCCTTCACTGACATTTCGTAAACTGGAAGCGCCTAATCTTGTTTGGGCTCGATACTTATTAAAATACCAGAATAGTCAGGCAGGAGATGTCCAAAGCAGCACTGACCATGTCCTGATAGGCACTGCGTTTTTGGTTACAAATATAAATACATTTGTCTTGTGGAGGGGCTGGCTGGCTGGGTTTGTTTGTGTCTGACGCGCTGTCCGAGGTGAGAGGAGGCCTGTGGCTGCCTGCCTCAGTCACATGATTTATGATACGAAAGGGGCGAGCAGGAAGACGTGGTTGAATATGAAAAAAAAGTTCCCGATGGCTGGCCAGAGAGCGTGCCTGTCCTCCAGTCACGTAACCCTCAGGCTCGAGCAACTGCCCACAAGAAACTGTCAATATCACATAAAGACGATCAGATGTGTGCGTCTGTGCAATAAAGGCAGGAGGTGGGGGCCCGTGATGGTGGTGTGGAGGTTAGCTGAAGACAGGTTGGGGGTAGCGTTGCTGAAATAATTGAATTCTACAATGGTTGGCAGATATCTGAATGTGACTTTGTGCAGCTTCAATCCTTTATCCCTTCCCAGTCCAGAGTATTGACAGCTAAAAACAACAGCCATTATCTGTTAATTACATTAACATTTTATCAGCAGTGGGTTGGTGGGGTGCATGTCCCGCAGCTGGAAGATAGCTGTCAGTCAGACGCACAAGCATGGCGGGGTGTGGAGAGGGGGCTGGAGGAGCAGGCCCTGGAGATGCGGCCCTGCAGGAAAAAGGCCTTCGCTCTGAGCTGCCCTACTGCCCTCATGCCCCTGCCCCTCCAGCCCTAACAGGGAGGGGGCTGACAGGCGCTCAGCACCACCGCCTCAGTTGTCCTGTCCACAGAAGACAAGCCAAGATAACCGCTGACACCTGCCAAGCTATCCAACCCTAGGGCCAGAGATTCACCAATTTAAGCAAGCTACTCGGGACAATGGACTTGAGACACATGCAGACGTGTGATCAATGTCACGCTGGAGCTACCTGAGAAAACCAAAGGTGGAGCCGTTGGCTCTGCAGCCTTCTGTTAGAGCCACAGTTGCGCTGGACTCCTTTTGAGCCGACTATTTGTGTATATCAATGGACAATGCTCTCTGACTCCGTTGGCCCTGCAGCTCTTTTCTCATTACAGCTCTCATATGTTTTATTTATGCTGTTTGTAGCGTGTCCAGCTCTTCTTGGGCACTGACATGGTTGCCAGTGCCAAACGGAGGACAATAAGAGCGGGTGCCAGCTAGTGCTGCAGGACTTGGCAGTGGGGTCTGTGCGATGGCCTCAGTCAGTGAGCAGGGAGGCAGTTTCGGCGCCTGCCTGCAGGTCTTTGGGGGTGATCCACAAACCTCAATCGCATTACCCCCTGGCTAGTGGGGCTCCCGCTGTGGGGACATTGGCCAACCCCTCCCCACCTCCTCTGGGCTCAGGTTATTGATTGGGAGCTGACTTATAACTTAATATTTTACCTGCTTATTTCCCCCACTGAAGCTGCTTCCTGTCAGTGGGGCGACGGAGAGATCAATGAGAACCTTGTCTGAGCAGAGGAAGGTCCCGGCAGGGGTCGGCCGCTGATTGACAGGAGCCCTGCATCCAGCTGGCAGCAGGACAGCTCACGGTCAATGAGAAGAGCCATGTCACTCTGTCCGTACTGGGTCTCCTCACAATTAACAACGTTACCTTGTTTTTACATGCTGCAGTGCTTAGTCAGTGAGGGGTTAAGGTCCAGTGGCTGGTCTTACTACACACAAACACAAAAACCATGCACCAAACCATACACAAAAAATGCTAAGGACCACTGCTGACAAAGAGAGAGTAAGAAAGAAAGAGATATCAAGTGTAGTAATCAAAATGAAAAATGGGTCTCCGGCTACTTTAAACAAGAGCTAATTTATCACCAGAAAGTACGGATAAGTAGCTGAGTTGTTGCCGTTCAGTAAGTACCCGTTCTGCACCAAATTATTCCACCCCTGCCTGCGTGCAACCATAAATCATACACTTCCACACATCTTTTCCTATTAGCAGCCGTGCTAGGCATGGGCGCGTGCTCAGCTACCAAACACAGACTAATAGGCTACAACTTTTAATTTTGAGAATGCAACTGCCCCCTTTGGCTCTCCCCTCCTCCAGTCCCTCATTTTCTCATCACCCCCACCCAAACCCTCCCCCCTCCACCGCTCCTCAAATCACAAATATTCACATTATCGAACACGGGAGCGTTGCATAGTCAGGTTTATCACTCCATGTTAGCCATTCAGGGGCATGGGTGTAAACGCTGTCCTCCCCCGTAGTCCTCGTTTTGCGTAGCGTGACTGGGGGGCTCCACGTTACAGACAGGAGCAAAGCCCACCGATAGAGATAGAGCTGATGTCTTTGCTGCGGACGCAGGGGGAAAACACCTGCAAAGCGCTGCACCCCCTGGATGGAGCCGAGACCCGTCGGTGGAGACGGCCGACTGAGCTGCAACAAATAAAATGAAATGACCTCATTATAATTTTTATTTTGATGATCAGGATGAATACCATCTGCAGTAAAATAATAGTCTGACATTTTGGGACATGAAATTATTCACTAAATAATATAATATAATAGTCATTCATATCTGTCCATTAGATAGCCCAAGCACCTCATTCGCTTAGCTTAGCATATATACAGGAAATGAGGAAACTAATTCATTTCTCTGAAAAACAAAATCTGCTTCACAGCACTACTAATACCCACTAATATGTTATTTTCAATTTGTCAAAAAAGAAAGAAAACAAAAATAGTTTTCATGCTGTAAAGTGATTTTTTTTTTTGCAGTTTTAAGGCAATGCCAAACTCCTCCTCCATGTACACATAAGAGAAGTATATTGATCTCCTCATATATCTCTGAGCTATTCATTTAAACCACCACAAAGCGTCAACCAAATGTGCTCTTTTCCGAAATACGCATCAAAAGCTCTGGGCCCAATCTCCACCCTTTCTCCTCAATGGAATAATAACAACAACAGCAGCAAAACAATGGGCAGCGGAATAAATTCATCACGCGCGCCCGTGACTTAGACTGGGAAGTCCCATGGAAGACAGCAGCGCCAGCCCCAGTCAAATGCTGAGGGGACGTTACACGTGATGGATGGAGTCTTTGACTTCCAGTAGAAGTGGCATGATGGCCTGGCATCTCTCTGAAGTGCTCCGCGCGCATTGTGACCAAATCCTGTTATGTCCCTGTTTCATTGTGGTGACAGCATGAGGAATGCTTGGTTTTGTTCTCCCCACTGTTGCTATCCATCATCTGTGGAGAAAGAGAAAGAGAGCACAGTGGCACTTTGCTTTCCACCTCCAACCCCCCCACCCCCCACTCCTCCTGTACACACACACCCACACACACACACACACACGTGCACACGCACACACATACACACACCTTTTCCCTGCACGCTCCTTCTCTCTTTCCCTCTGTTGAGACGTCCTGTCTTTGCCACTGCTGCCCCCACCTTTCCATCTACACTTGTGTGTGTGTGCGTGTGTGCGTGTGTGTTGTTAAATTATCTCTGCTGTTTTTCACATACTCCACACTCCATTCCAGGGGAGCTCTCTTTATGGGGCACGTGAAAGGACAGAAGAGGAGGTATGTGCCGCAGCTCTATTCAGAAACACTTAGCTCGTAAAGACAGCCTACCCTTCCCCAATCAATCCACTACTTAAAGGCGGATGTAATTTGAGCTCAGTCGATGTGCTTGGTGTTGAAAGCATCCTGCCTGTTTTTTTTTTTTAACCTAGAAAAAAAAAAAGAAAGAAAGAACACACACACACACACACACACACACACACACACACACACACACACACTAATGTCCAAGCATCTAATTAAAGCTTGAGTCTCACTTGATCACATTCTGGAGCGGTCAATGGGTATGGGGTGGGGGGTGTAATCGTTTAATTACCCCCCCTCACACTACCCTCAACGTGGTTAAAGCTAATATTTAATTAGAAAATAAACAGAAAACGGAGGCCTCGGTATCCAATCATGATCAATGAAGCAGAGCCAGGGCCTATATCGTAATAAGGGGGGAAACTCCCCGGCTTATATTGCCACATAAAAGAATCATAATTAGTCAAACGTAATTAGCAGAACATTACAGAATTATTAGGCCGCACAGCGATGCCTTTCATGCTTGTGTGAAGAAAAAGCAAGGAGACGACTAATCAATGAGCTACTCATTCCGCTAATATGGGGGGCTGCTTATATACTGGAACAAACCTACCAGCTATTTCACTGTAACACAACACTACGCTTCATGGCCACAACAGCTTTTGTCATCTCTGATTCATTTCTTCAGATTTGAAGGTTGGCACTCAGCGGAAACCGCATCTGACTCCTGCTATCACTGTCAGTGAGGATAAACTATAATAATCTGGATATTTATTGAGGAGCGTCCCACTTCAGGCATCAGACATGCTGTTACTCTACGTGCCTAATAAGTTTCCGCGATCCGCCTCTGCACGTTAGTGCGCGCGTGTGTCAGTGTGCGCCGTATGACGCAAACTCAAGTGTTGAGATCCTATCTCATAAAGAGGCTTATAAATGTACAACTATCTCATGTCACATAAAGGAGCACGCTGATTTATTCCTATTGATCAGCTGCCGGGGGCCGAGACAGCCTTGTAACGGAAATCAACACTCACAGCCGAGGCAGTCTGACTGCACGGAGACATATGCACACAAGTCGCTTGCTCGGGCTGCGAGGATTAAAATGGAAATTATGCACGATTTATCACGCTTCACTTGAAAGTAACTCAAAAGAGATACAGCAGGGAAGGACTGGCGGGCAGGTGGACATGTGGGAACGCATGAATATTGCAGGAGGAAACTAGCGATCCATCCCCAACTTTTTTAGGGGAGCTTTTGAAAAACAAGCGGAGTAAACTGACACCCAAGTTCGCGTTAGTGTTTGCGTGACATCACAGCTGACCAGTGCTAGACAATGACCCTCAACCTGTCTCTGTATGGTGCCCCAGAGGTGTCATAAAACCTGGGCAGGGAGCTTTGCTTGGGATGACAGAGTGCCAGGCGCTCTCCCACCAGGACCTAATTTCCCCCTGCGAAAATGGATAGCACGTCCATAGCGCAGCTTAGTTTAAAATGCAAAATGTGGACATTATCTGGCATGGAGATTCAGCGGCATCCATCACACTATGCTAATGCAGCCCAGTGGTTAAGATATTCTAATGTAAGCCACCCTGGAGATGTAGAGGAATTAACACAAACAGAGCGGGGCGGCGGGAACACAGAAGGGGTCAGGAGATAGGACAGGGGAGCTGCTCGCGAGACAGGCACTACCCGACACACACACACACACACAAGCACACGAGAGTGTTTCTGAGCGCGTGCACGGGAAGAAATACTCAAAAGTACTTATTTACTTGTTTATTATGCACAATCATCCAATCCACACGCACACACATGCATGTGCAGGGACACACACCAACGCACCAAATAAAGTCAGCCTACATGTCGAGTGAGAAGAATTTGCGGAGTGAAAAGCAATGTCACCTTTGATGGACAGAATGAGTCAAAGTGATGGGGGATTATTAAAATAGACCCCTTTGTGTGTGCGTGCATGTTAAAATAAGTTAAGAATTCCTATTAGATGCGCAGGAATGTGTCAAGATTCACCTCTTGCTGCCGTTTCCAATTTGTTTTTTTCGTTCAGGTTTCGTCTCCCTGACCGGAGCTTTTGTTTCCAGTCGCATTACAGCTGGAAGAGGCAGTGAGGTTGTTTTCCCATGCTGCGGGCTGTTTGGGGATGTGCAGAGTCCCTGCAGAGCTCCTCTCCTCAGCTCAGCAGCGCTCGTGAAAAAGCCCCCCGTCCCAGTCCCCTGCTCCTGCCTGCCAGGGCTGTGCGGGAAGGCATTATTATCATTATATTAATGTGACATTAATTGCTTTTACTTTTTCACTCCATTAAGTGTGCTCTATCTCTTTGGGAGCCCGGCCAGATGGTTTATCACTTCCCGTGCTGTTGGTAGCACCATTAATGGGCTAAGACACTGGGCTATAAAATAATTGCGCCACAGTGTTGGAAATGTTCATCGTGCTAATTGAAAAGTAATTGCGGAGGTATAGTGCAACTGTCACGCCATAAAAGCCCGTCATAGGAGAGGAGGAGGGCTTTCTTGTAAAACGGCTATTGTTTGCAGTCACAGAGAACCGCAAGTGGTCCAGGCAAAAAGGGGGAACAGCGTCCATGCTATACGTTAACAGGGGCAACGACCCATTGGAAATTCTTTCATTCTCTGCCACCTCCTACATTAATGCAATAAATACATCAGAGGAGTCCTCTTTTATGCTGTAGTGATTTATGTCATCACAGTGGCTTGTTATGTCTGTAAACCTTGTCTACATATTGTAAAATTAACATTGTGAGTATATGACTCAATTAAAGAAGTAAAATGACAATAGGAGTTGGAGAAAGCTGCAGTGGAGGGAGGTGAATTTACAGCACTGGCGTGCAATTAAACCGTGCATTTAGCACTGGAGAGGAAACCTGTAAATGACTGATTAAAAACGAGGAAGAGAACTAATAACCAGGCTACATCTGTACCTGCCTGCAGCCTGAGACTGTGATGCTTAAGAGCAAACGTATATTCTCGTTTGACCTGTGCACTCCCTGGGCCTCTGACAAAACATTTGCACGTGCATCCCCGATTCTCCAGGATACCACATATCTCGGCGAGACATAAATTAGAATTACAATTTCAATAACCACGGCGCCATCGGTAATGAGATATGATTTACTTCTAATGAACTTTGGATATTGCATTTCAGAACCAAGAGTATTAAATCGTTAAAGTGTTAATGTAACATTATAAAATGTCATTAAGCTGGCAATTAATCAGCTAGAAAAATAAAAAAGGAAGGGTTTTAGTGCTCCAAAACCTTTAGATTTCTAATTTCTTTACCATACCGAGGCCTGGGAAATGAAAGTGCGCGGCCCTTAAAGCGGCTGACCCGGACGAGGACACGGAACATTTAGTCTGCAAACCTTCAAAGCAGCGCGTTAAAACGTTTTCACACTGTAGCTTCCCCCGAAACGCAGAAAAGTGTGACGCGTGTGCTGAAAAGATGGGCCCGCAGTTTGTGGCCGTGCCTTTATCGACGAGAGCTTGCTGTTTGAGGTGACGCCGCGGGTTAACGGAAGGGCCGGTGGGCTGTTCGTTTAAGCCGTCATTACTAAAACAAAGCAGCCTCTCGCTGCTTATCAGCCCCTCATCGACTCCCTTTCCAGCCCCTGTCGCCAACCGCCAATCCGCCGTATTGACACTCATTGACTGGGACTCGAGGAAGAACGGGACGGTGAACTTGTCTAGCGCGGATCAGGGTCAGGGCAAGGGACCGGGGGGGGTGGGGATGTTTGTGTGTGAGACCCCCTCGTTCTCCCCCATGGATCCAATAGTGCTGTGTGCGCTCCGGATCGATGACGTGGGGCTGAAAATTAGGCCAGAAACTGGAGTGATTGATTCCGTCGGTTGCGTCCGTTGATGCATTTTGATTGGCGCTACTCTCCTTTTCATACTTGTTGTTGTTGTTGTTTTCGCTTTGAGGAAGGAATAAATTCTCCGCAGGTCAAGCAACCGGCATGAACTGCGAGCCACCTCCACCCCTCACCTAATTTCCCCTCCCTCGCTCGCTCTCTCCTGTTTCCCAAGGTCAATATCCTCAACAATTAGTCCGAGGAAGAGGAGGAGGAGGAGGAGGATTTGAAGCATGGTCGCACCCTCTACAAATGCCCCCTCAAGGGCTTCGGGGGGCAGCAACGGTATGTCAGACTAAAGTGAAAAGTGTACCCATTCCCTCTTTATGTCTCCATTTGCCACTCTCATTAGGGCCATTCATGAGCACTTAGAGGCCCCCCCTGCACATCCACACATCACCCTGGTCGGGTCTGTCCTCTCCTCGACGCACCTTTCCCAATCAGATAACTATCATTAAAAAGTCCTCGTGTGGGGGTTTGCGTGAAAGAGCCAGACAGAAAGCTGGATACATCCATATAGTGCGATCATACTAATGTAATATTGATTGGCCCTAGTCGCCATGGCACCAGGACAATGGGCCCAGTCATTCTGGCCTCTGGTAAGTCTCCCGCTCCACTTGTCTGGACGGCCCCGTACTCCGGGCGCATGTGAAACCTAAAGCACAAGACGGTAGCGCCAGAGGGCGAAAAATCTAAACGCATCCGTAAACTTCACCCCCCAAAGCCCCCGCCTGCGCAGTCGTAAATCTCCGACTCATCCTCCACTTTTTCACCCTTTCCCATCCGAAGGGAGAGAGCGAGAGATGCCCGCCGGCCTGTCAGGCCTCAAAGGGGGAGAGAGCGAGAGAACAAGAGCGGGGCAGTCGTCTGGGAGCGGGAGGAGTGTGAAAATACGGCGAGGTGAAGCAAGTACAAATGTTGAGCTCGGAGAAACTGGTCCCCCGTGAGTACGCGCTCAGAAAAGAATTTTAACACACGGAAACATCCCATTCAGCTCGGGGATGTTTGTTCTCACAGTATTCCCAGCCACTTTGTTTTACATGTAGCGACTTCCGAATAGCTGGCGCGAACGGGTGTTAAGGGCTGACGTCATTTTGAATTCCAAAAATCTGAGACCGCTTCTCCTGTTGTTTCGTCCGGACAGCTGTCCCCTTCCATCCGCCAGACCGGACCACACACAGAAAACAACGGGTTTGCAGTTTAAAGAAAGAAAAAAAAACAGAAAAACAAAAAAAAAAACGGAAGAGAAATGTGTTGACGACGCGAAGCCTCCGAATTTCCCGACGCCTCAGCTGCCTGAAAACAAAGAGCTCAGGGCTCCATTTTTGATCCAAGTGAGTGATTTGCATAGAAAAGTTCATAAGCACGGGACATAAGGATGTGGCCATAAAAGAGGGCAGTAAAAATTTTAACTATGACAGAATATTAAAAGTGGCAGTAAATTGAAGGCAGGCTGCAGAATGACCCTTGCAGAGCGACTTCCTCGGCTGGGGCTGCTAATCTCAGCGCGTGAGAGGGGAGCTCACTGTACACAGAGGATAAAACACCTCCTGCAGACCCCTGACAGATATGGTTGTCTCTCACACTTTCATCCTGCTGGATAGTTAAGATTTAAGATAATGACACAACGACTTTCACGTTGATGCCGACATTGAATCTTTTTAAGAGGCCTCCTGCTGCCGAGCCGGGACGGCCTGTCACCCACTGGCAGTGAAAGAGTTGAATGTCTTGCGCATACTCGTTTCCCGACGTCAGGAAGAAATTGTTCGTAACATCGGCCCCTCACACTTGTCTCAACTCATTTATTTCAGCCAAGGTCTGCGGATATAAATAAAAGGAAATGTTACTGGAGCATTTAAACTCGGCGCCAGCCTTGAGACCAGTAATGTAACCACATATCATCAAAAGTGCTGAATCTCCCTTTGTCACCACACATGACATGCAATTCCTCCAAACATATTCATGTTTGTTGCCATTCATACAAATAAATAATCACGGAGGGCTGGGACGGCCCCTTTAAAGCTGACCTCTACAGTAATACTCAGCGTCCATCAGATTTATCCCGTGGCTACTAAAAATAGAGCAATTATTTACCAGGCATTTGCTCCGACGCGCCGGAGCACAGACGGACGGATCCAAAGGATTTGATCAGGAATGCAGTTCAACAGGTGGTCCATAGATGGAGCTCTTCTCATTAGAATATACATTACACTACATTACAAGGCTGTCCTCGGGTAACTGCTCGCTGTCCTTCATTCCTCAGCAGCATCTTTAGCAGGAGCAGAGCAGCACTCGTGGGCTCCGTGCGGGCAAACGAGCCTTCTCCCCTTTCCTTCTCGTCGAGGAGAAACGTTGGAAGAAATCCGACCGAGGTGGACGCAGTGTCCATCTTAGTTGTGCTTCTCTCTGCCTTACTTAACACACCGGACCCCCTGTGAGGGAGTGTCAAACCACAAACCGCCAGGTCCCCGGAGCAGTATGACTTAATTGAGCTATCCTGGGAAATCTAATTACAATAATGCACAGAGGATTGTGTAATATTCCCTCTGCTTCCGCCTCCGACACCTACCCCTCACACTGCAGCCGTGAGACACACAGCAGGGGGAAATGAGAGGGAAGGCGCGAGAGGACATGTTTTTTTTTTTTGTTTTTTGGGGGGGCAAAACATTTCACAGGGAGATGTTATAATCACGGCTCACGGGCCTGTAAACCTGCAAACCCATAAACCTTTAAAGAGGCGTCCGTCAAGACGCCAGCGAGGACCAAACAATGGCGCCAATTTTTATTTTTATTTTAAAATTACTTTAAATTGTCGTAGAGGAAACGGCTGAGCCGAAATGTGCCTGGGCGGCGGGGGAGAGGAGTAGCAGGATGAGAGCGCACTTAATTTGCTCATTTGATGTTGCACCGTGCAGCTGGGCGGCGATCACAGCCACGTCTCTCTGTCGAGAGTTATCGAGCATGTCGGCGCCGTTCGAACGCGGGCATTCGCGCGCGCGTCCAGATGAGCGGCCCGCTCGCTCCTCGAAACGATTTGCCCTCTGACGACGGTGCTAATCAAACCGAGGAGCGTCCCAAAATGTGAAGCAAAAGGCTGCGTCTGGTAGCCGTGCAGTAACGGGCTGTGTTTTGTTTTTTTTTTTAAATTCAGCGTCACGTGCGAACACCTTGAGGTGCGTGGGGTAAAATATGATCAGATCTCGGGAACGCAGATGTGATTTGTGTGCAGTTTTCTTTTAACGTCGACGCGCGAGGTCTGTTTGCGATTGAGTGCAAGGTCAAAAGGACACAGGGGAGAGGCTGAGTGGGGAGCTGGGGGGGGAGGGTTGCTACGGTGCCCAAGGCCATACCAACGCAGACGGACACCATATTGAAATTAGCAAATGGACTGCGTAGTGTCGCTTGCTGCCCCATTTGCAGTCCCCTCTTCTTCGGGTGATATACAGATGCACCGGGCGAAGGGACATCACCGTTCGGATGGGGCCGAGGGGCGGCGGAGGTGGGTTTTAAGGGGGGGGCTAACCTCCCTGCTGTCCTAAAATGAAATGGGTCGGGCCTTATTTATTTACAGCATGTTTTGCGCTCATCCCATAACACTGTAAATTACCCGCGTGGTCAAGGCTCCCTTCTCAGGCAAGGAGACGACAGTGAGAGGAGGAGGGGGGGCATAAAGCATGTGATCTGTGTGATATTTAATTCCGGAATCACATATGATCTGTCAATTTCCATATATCACGCTTTACGAGTCATATTTTAAATACAAAATCACGTTTATGAATATAAATGTGTGAATTACGAGCGGTCATATGTGTTATACGGCCTACAATATGCCTATAGGCCCCCGACGCTCCGTCTCCCCAATATTTATGAGATTTCCGCGGTGTATCTCATAAGAGGATAAGGGACGGGTGATTTCCTGGCACTGGTCTTAGGTGGTTGATCGTGTATCTGTTTGTCACTTCACACGCACTCCCACTTCAACGTTCATCTTCTTCTGAAATGACGCGAGGACGGTAATAAAGGGGGGGAAATTTAAAAATATGAAGTGTTTTTGGACAAAATGGTTCGTTTGATACGAAAAAGAAAAAGTCCGACACACAATTATACAGTAAAGGAGTGGAGACACTCAGTGTGTGTGTGTGTGTGTGTTTGTGTAGAGAGAGAGAGAATTCCATCAGAGGGAACTCTCTTGGGACCAGACCTGGTCTCTGGCTCAAAAAAAAAAAAAAAAGAAGAAGAAGAAGAAGACAGGGGCCTCCTCCATTATGGCAAACAAGTGCATTTGCTTTAAGGCCAGTGGAGATTTCTAACCTTTGCTTGACATGCCGAAAAGGTCAGGCTTCCCTCCGGAGTTGAGCCTGACCATTTCCTCCCCGCTGCTCTGGGCCCCGCCTGGAAAATCCTCCCGGAGCCGCAGCTCCCTGGGTCCACGGTGCAAGCGGGCACGCTGAGCGTTAGCTCAGCAATCTGCACGCGTCACAGTTTTATTTATTTATTTATTTTTGTGCAGGTTTGCTCACACAATTAATTCAGTTTATAACTCATGAAGACACAAAATGAAAAGTAAATGTACACTGCTGCACATAAAGTTGGAATAAATATACATATATTTTAAAAAACAAACAAAAAAAGATTCTAACTTTATGGGCAATGGTGTAAAAAAAAATATAACGTTTAAATAATTCTTGTCCCGAAAGAAAGAGACAATGACACACGCACGCCCAGATGAAGCAAATGTCTTAATATGATTCCAAACAGAGGCCCGGCGCGCGGTAATAACGCTGTAATTGCGTTAAACGCCTGTGAAGAGAGCCCGCGCGGCGCCCTGTGTGAGTTTTTCTCCGTTTGATGGACGTATCCATGCTTATCAATGTTCCTTATCTCCCTTCATTATTTCCAAACCAGTGGTTAAATTGGAAAAGCCCATAAGAACGTGTGAATACATGGCAGAGGCAATAAAACAGCACGGAAGAAGCAGAAGAAGAAGAACCCCCACCCCCCATCGCCACCCACACACACACACACACACACACACACGCCTCACCAGCAGCACATCCTGCACCAGTGTTTTCCTCGGATGCGGGGAGATACATTTGGCAGATAGTTGGAAATATTTCTGCTCCCCACACAGCTTCATATCAGTGAGCAGCACAGATAAAGATACAGTTGGGTAAATAAATCTCAAATGAAGGAACAAAACCCCTTCATGTGCAGTTATCTGGGTGTGTGTACAGTTTATTACCTATGCTTTCTCACAGCACTCGTGTTCCTACGATGAGTAAACACTGATTTTAGTTACTTCTGTGGCGCCCGGGGAGGAGGAGGAGGAGGAGGAGGCGGGGGGTCAGCTCGGCCTCATCCTAACTCTTCTTGGGTGGTGTTACTCCTCTCTCTGTGGCCTTTGGGACTTTTGTTTCCCCTCAAGGGATCCCACTCAATTCCTTACAGTGAGGCCAGTTCAGACAGCTTCTTCTCAAAGACCTGAACCACAGGTTTGGCCCCGAAACGTCGCTTAAGAGACTCGATATAAGATTTCACTCCGCCTTTTTTTGTTTTGAGACTCTTGCCCGACTCACATCGGGATCAAAGCTGGTGTTTGAACTACACTTACCATTCTGACGGCCTCTCCTTTCACTGTATGATTGCATAAATGGTCCGGTGACAAACTGGGACAAAGGTCCGCCGGTGGCCATTAAGGGCTTTTTTAGGGCGGCAGCTCGACCGTGCATTAAGTGGTGGCGAGGAGAGGAGGGGTGTAACCTGATAAATGCACTTAAAACAGTGAAGATGGACAATGAGAGGGCGAAATCTCAGATGGCCTGGCGCTCGCGCATGTGTGTGTGTGTGTGTGTGTGTGTGTGTGTGTGCGTGTGTGTGCCTGCGAGGCACTTTGACAGCCTATTGATCAGCCAAAGAGAGTCTTGGGCAGGGTCAGAGGTGTAAGGATGCATGGCTCAGATACTGTTAGTAGGGACAGGTGCAGCGCAGCAGTAACCAGGATCTATTAGGAAATAGATCTACTCTGGAGTCAGTCACGTTGTCGTTGCCTTTGTTGGAAATCAGCCGCGTTGTTGACTGCTGGCATTCACTCCCAAGAGCCGGTGAATTTTCTCCCGCGGCACGACGCACGAGAACGATATAGCAAAAAACGGGGCTGCCTTTTGGAATTGATGTGACGTAACGTTTCTGTCTGGGACATTGATAGCCCGCGATTGTGAAAATGCCCGGCTCCTGTTATTGAATAGTAATAGGCTTGTCGGCCAGTGCCTCCAATTTCACAAATGGAGCAATAAATACACATAACAGAATCAGTGGAACAATAAGAATGGCCATAAAGAACGGTTGTGCCTCAAAAACAAGGGGGAGAGCGCGGGCGGACGGGGCGGAGGGAGGGGTCAAAAGAGAATTTGACAAAGGAGAGAGATGAGAAGTGTGCGCCGGGAGAAAACAAGGGAGAGGAGAGTGGAGAGGAAAGATGGTGGCCCACTCTTCATTTCTGTGCCACAAGCTCTCCTGGGCATTTACGTGCTCCGTTTTCAACCTAAGTGTAATTTGAGCCCTGGGTTGATACAAAGTGTATGCAGCAGCTCTGTTCAAACCCAATCACTCACCCTGACGTGTAATCCTTTCCCTCACCATCATCAACGCTGCTTTGGGAATAATGAAACACACTTAAGCAATACACAGCAGTCATACAGCTGCGAGCGGGGCCGCATCTTGATGAGATGCCTCGTAACTCTAATGAAAGGTGTTTTGACCTGTCAGCGGAGGTAAATGATTGCCCTGCTACTGTATCTGCGAGGAACGGATCGACGGCAACATCCGGTCCGACCGGACGGTTTCGCATGAGAAACGAGGAGCGCGTTGCTTTTAAAAATACTCCTCCAGATCTCGTCTTTATTTTATTTTTCTCCCCCTCTTCATCTTGTTTCTCGTCTTGTGACGCCATTGTTTCCACATAGAGGATTATTGCAGTTAATTGGCTGGCAAGACATTATTTCAAAAAGGGAAATTGGCTCTTATAATTATATAGAGAAGGGAATACTTTAACTCCCTGGAATATCAGCTTCCTGAAATAATGGAGCTGCAGCCCCTCACTTCCCCCACCACCACCGCCACCACCACCGCCACCACCTCCATCAGCGTTGGCGTGTCTGTCTGCCTGTTTCCTGTGACGGATCCATTTTCAACAGTTCCTGGCCCTGCAGTGGCTGCGGTTGATTGGTGGGCGGCCGGGTGGCCCGTGTGAATCTCTCGCTGGCTTTCCTCACTCCGCCCGCCACCAATCTCCGGTCTTCTGGGAGCGCCCCGATCTTCTCTTTGTTCCGTCCCATCGCTGAACTCCCCGCTCCGTGTGTGTGTCGCGAGACTATTTACAGTGCGCCCCCCGAGCAGAGGGCAAGGGATGCTCGGCGAGCTGCTGCTGCTGGTTGAAAATGACACGTAAGACTCAGAACAGACTTTCCAGCCACAAACAGAATCACAGAGTTCAGTGAGTATTTAATTCATTGATCCTTTACCTTTTTGAAAATCAAAACATAAAAGTTACACAGATATTGGTGATTCAACGAGATATCAATGTACACCATCGCCAAATGATATATTTCACACCATAAATACTCATAGCACAGAAGCAGGAAATCAGTCACCTGCCCCTGTCTGCAATTTTGTCATCAAGGGACCAATTCTGACACACAGATGTTCATATAAACACATACCCGCTTGGTAACCAAAATGAGAGGAAGGAGGAGGGAGGGGGGGCGGCGTCACACCCACTGATGGCCAAGTCGTATGGTCAACGTGAAGCATGCTTTACTTTACAAACAGATCCGTGAAGAATGACGGGGAGGAGGAGATCCGTAACTACAATTACAAACATTTTGGCAGGAGCACTGAGGGAAACGGTCTTCGATAAAAACATGGATGGCTCAGGTAAGTTACAGACGTGAGGCTGATATAGAGCAGAAAGAGTTCAATCAGAGAAATATTGACAATATGATAATGAGGTAGTAGCCAGCAGGGCGCTGCATACTTTATTTTCAATGGTATTTCGGCAACCTACTGTATTGACGCTGATATATTTACACACGTAGACACAGCTTGTCATGTAAGACGTGTTCGTCTTTTACTTAGCACAGTGTCATATTGCAAGGTAAAAAGAAAAAGAATCAAAATCATTATGGCTGATCATCTCGGGCCACTACAAAACTGTTTTTGGAAAGATTCTCTGCAAAAGTATTCGCATTTATACTGCAGTTTTTTTTTTTTTATTGAAGTAAGCACAAAAGTCTTTTCATCGGTAGAGCAAATCAAATATAGTTCTGATATACAGGATACATGTTTCTGGGTAGAGGGGAGAGGAATATGCCACTTAACGGCACACAAATCCCCCCCCAAATCGAAGTAAAAAGCATGCTTTCAGCATGGCTTCAGTCAGAATTGGTCCCTGTTGTATTGCACAACAGTAAAACAACTCGAGTTATAATGTCACCCTCTACAGTGGAGCTTGTTAACTGGACAGCGGCTAGTTCGAGTCGGGGATGAATAGGAGTGGGCGTCGTAGTGATCCTTCGCTATGTGGCCAATCGGGCCGCTGTATAAAAAGGCATGCCGGCCGCTGGATCAGTGCTGGCCAATGATATCACAAGCATGGCAGCAACTCTACCCTACTGCAATGTCAGGGATTCCTTTGATCACAGTATCATATTGTTGTGACAGTGCCACAATTTATCACATCACATAAAATCCTTCAGCAGTATAAGCATTCCCCTCCAACACATTCTGTCCCACATGGAGACCAGCGGCTCAGTTGGACTGGACTACAGAATTACTCACACGCAGCGTAATGGACCTAAAACTAAACACGGGAGAGAAGGGAGCGTGAGATCTTTCTACCACCAGAGATCGGCACTGACACACTGCTGGAGCATGCTGACACTTTGTTTCTTGCATAGCTATTCACACGTGTGTGCTCGGGCATCCTGAGCTTTTCCCCCCTCAGATGCCCGTCCGCCTCCCCCCCCACCCCCCCCCCAGAGGAGCGTGGTGCTCTGCGCTGGCCACCGTGTCAACATGAGGTCAAGAAGAAGTGTTCCACGTGTCTACTGTAATCCTGTCGTGGAACTGTGAGGACAACAGCCACCCGCCGCTTTAAAAATAAACCCAGTGTGAAGTGCCACCGCTCCGGCGCTGCACCTGCCATTTACCTCCGTTCTGCCGGAGCCCTGTAAATGCAGGCGCGGCTATTAAAAGACGGGAGGTGTCTAAAATGGCGAGAGCAGATGCTGGACACCTTGCTCCCTGTGTGTGCGATGACTCCGCCACAGGCTTAAAAGGGCCCGAAATAGAGCGGTTGACATATGGGCCTCTGATTGTTTGAACACGGAATCTCCTGGACTCGTGCCACTGGGCATAAATCCTTTGATTCTTCCACACCAAACCGGCTTATTTTCTTTCACCTGCCCTCGGTCGGGTCGTTTATTTGCGTGTCGATTTGCCCAGGTTTGAACAGTGACCAGAAACAGGGGGTTCAACAGGTTACGTGAACAGCACCAACACAAACCACTGCGGAGGAGGAGAAGCACCGGTGTGAAACAGTGGTACGTCGGTGCGTTCCACTGGTGGGACTCAGATACTCACGAGCGTGGTCTATCAGCGGCAGCCGCATTCAAAAGCACATGAAAGAAAAAGTTAAGCATGGCTCCACAACAGCTCCCTTTATTGCTGAGTTACTACAGAATAAGACGACTGACTATTGTACCTGCCTATGCTAGTTTGGTTAAACATGGGACCAGCAAGTCTTCCAGTCTGAAACAGAGCCACATAGATCACTTACTGCTCTGGAGAGGTATATCCAAGGACATTTAAACCGATAAGAGTTCACATTTAGCCCCTCCCCCTCTTCCCTCCCCGAGGAGGAGTGCAAGAGAAAATGGCCACCAAGTTCACCAGACTCTGAACTGTACACTCTTCCAAATAATAAATATGTACATGTCCTGGTTAAGTCCAGGCAAAAAACACAACTGTGAGACAAGTGAGTCTGTTTATGGTTGTTGACACCTCTGCTGTCTTCAGAACTATTTTTTTTTTTTAGGAACTTCTAGTTTTCTGAAAAAAAGAATCTTCTTTATCTTGTAATCAAGACCTGGCAACTACTTATTCTGAAGATGCTGAGGGGCAGAGGGGTCCTTCTTCATATACAGTATGACCACTTACAATTAACAAAAACCAAAAAAATTATTACTGTACATAGTATTTCTTATATATTTTAAATTAATCTGCATCATTTTTATATTTATACTAATAACCCAGTTTTGCATTTGTTCTTCTTTTCTTTTTTTTTTAAATTTCGTGTCCCAGGGTTCCAGGTAGAGGAGGAGTGAGAGCGGTCAGTCTCTGTCCTGCACACTCGGTGGGCGTCTCCCTCTCCTGAGAACCCTCCACGTCGGTTCGAGTCACTTTCTGCGTCGGCAATGCTGTTGCCGTGGCGAATCGGCCACCCTCCGATCAGACCTTGGCCTCCAGCATCTCCAGGAAGAGTTTGTGCATGGGCACCTTGCCCTGCACCTTGATGCTGTAAAAGTGCTGCACGGCCTTCGTGGCCGTCTGCCTCAGCAGGGGCAGGGTCATGAGCAGTTTGCCGGCCCGTCGCGGGTCCTCCTGATGCTGGCTGCTCTCGTAGTCCTGCAGCGCCTCGTGGAGCGCGTCCTGAAGCTTCTGGACCGCCTCCATGTCCTCTATGTGCATGGAGTCTGATGGGACGAAAGCACAGACAAGAAGCGTGAAGATTGATGGAGTTTCACATTTGAAAAGAAAAATGGAAGTAAGAAATGCAGTTTGGGACGGTGGTAATATAACATGAGTCATGGGAAATGGAGTTTTCTAAAAACAAAATTAAATCGCATGATTGATCTTTACTGCTCTGTCAGTAGCAGAAAGGTAAGGAAAACATTATCAGTATAACTCAGACCCTGACAAGATAAAGAATAGATCATAAAAAAAAGGGAAAAAAAAAGAACAGCTGCTTTGGTTTATTTATATATTTATTCTTCGCAGGACTGGGTGGCGTATTCATGTGGCCCTTGACCAGCGGGACTGAAAATCAATGTTATCCACTAGTAACAATAGCCTGAATAGCACCCAATCTGTGCTGAGTGAGTACACGTTAAACACCTCACTGTTCCAGAGGACAAACTGTTTTCGAACGCGAGAAAACAAAGAAAAAAGGATCCCCATTAGAGAATTGGACGGCAAAAACAAACGTGAGAAGAATACCACCTCCTTTCAATTAATTTCCTTCATACACCCCCTCAAAAGGGCCTGTAAACATTAACGTGGCTTTGACTTTAATGGATTTATTTGATGCAAAAAAAAAAAAAAAAAAAACATTTGGAAATTTAAACTAACATTTTTATATTGTTTCTCTTCTTTGTGCTAAATTTTATTGTGAAGAACTCAAATTGAGTCTCCCTCCGCCTCAGTTTGCCTGAAGCTCTCCCTCCTCCTGGACAGTTTTAGAGCAGTCTGCAGTTAAAGTCTGGCTTCCCTCAGGTGTTCCTCACTCCTGTAACGTCTTGCTACACTGCCACCGGTTTTTACTGATCCTACTGTACACCATGCTATCACACTCCACCCCCCCCCCCCCCCCCTCTGATTCTCGCCTTTCCCTGCCTCGGCTCCTATCTCCCAGCCTCTCTCAGGGACAGTCCGGGATCGCGCTTTTCCTCACCGGTTAACTGGCATCTGGCGCTCCGGAGGCAGCATGTCATTGGCTGTCTGACTCATCTCACCTTGGCGGTGCATATTTTACCACACGGGACAATAAAAGGCAAAACAGATTTCAGGCTTCGTCCCAAATTCATTGACTGGAACAACTGTATTCCCAAGACCTTGAGACATTTCTCACCCTGACGGTTTTCAAATCCACAGTGGTAAAATGAAGTAGGTCGTTTTGTAAAGTGAACGTGGGAGGGAGGGGGTGAGAGAGGGGGGATAGAAGAACAAAAGGCAAAAAAAAAAAAAGAAAAGAAAAAAAACTTAGATGAGGATGTGGTGTGACATAATTATCTCTTGTTCTTTTCACAGAGGCTGAATTCACAGCCTAACAAGCTCCGACTTTAAAAACCAAACCAACGTTTTGTTCCGTTTTTCCACACATGTGCACACGGACACGCATTTTAGCAATAAACCCGGTTTGAACCGCGCTTTAATGGAACGCTGTGCAGGAAGGGGGGAAAGAGGAGAAAATAAAAAGAGAGATGGAGACATCTCAACAGATGGGGAGGTAAAGGGGGCAGGAGACAGCGAGCACGCAGCTTGCAGTCATTGGAGGAGGGGCAGACTAAAAAAAAAAAAAAAAAAAAAAACAACTTTGAAGAAACAATTTCCTCGCAATCCATCAGTGAGCCCACGTCGATCCGATTGATAAACTGCTAATTACAAAATCAATCGCTATGAATTTTCACAGCTGTCAGACAGAGGGGCTCCCGGGAGAGTGATCTCCCAAAGACCTTGTTCTGTTCTGGACACCCTCCTCCTCCTCCTCCTCCTCCTCCTCCTCCTCCTCCTCCTCCTCCTCCTCCTCCTCCTCCCCCTCCTCCTCCTCCTCCTCCTCCTCCTCCTCCTCCTCCTCCTCTTCTCTCCTCGACCCCCATCTCTCCTCTCTCCCCCACCCCACCTCCCGACCAAAGCTCTGTTGTCTCAAAGCAAAGTCCCACCATCAGCATTTTCATTTTTCAGCCCCGGACGAAACAAGGGAAAGCGCCCCGCTGACCCAGGCGCGCATTGATCAGAGCGGGACAGGTCCTGCCTCCTCAAAAGGCTCCTGTCAATAGCAGCGTGCCGTCTCCACATCGGAACAAACGAGGCCTATCACTCCCTGATACTCATTCCATTCGACTTAACACATTTTATTGACAGCCCCTGTGCTCCTAATGAAATGCTAAATTTATCTCCCGTGGCTGCTGTGCCCTGCAGCTACTGTTATGGAGATGGAGGAAGAGGAGGGAGAGGGGAGCGCCGGAGAAATACCACAACACGGAAGGTGTTCAATTAAAAAAGCCCTCTCCCCCAGTTCCCCCGTCCCTCTTTCCCGCACACGGGCCTTATCTTCTCTCCATCTCTCCATCTCACGCTCCAAACTAAAGGTTACGCCGAAGACCCCCTGAAAAACTAAGAAATGTCATTTCTAAAACTGTGTTAGACAAAACCCAGTTTCTGGATATTACACTGTCTGGTGCGCGTTCCTCAGAGGTCCAGTCAGGAAGAGTAACTAATACACATGAGGAATCTCTCAGTAACAACTCCAAGTCTGGAGTGTTTAAAAATAAAGGCTTAACTTTGGTGTGCCTTTCACATGCAGTCTACATATTGAGGTTTTTTTTTTTTCATAGAAAATAAAATGTTAAAATCTTTACTGTTTTTGCTTAGGATTGTTTTGAATTTAACTCAGATGAGTGTTGTATTTATGGACTATATTTATAGTGTGGATATTATTCAAATTAAAATATTTAAATTATAACATCTGCGTCATAATTCACAAATTAAATAAAACGTTTTTTAGATAGAATTCAGTGGATGTTTGTTAAATACATTAAAACAATATTAAGAGTTTTATTATTATTATTTTTATTATTATTATATCTTAAAAAAGAATTAACAAAATTATTGATTTCAGTTTCTGATTAATTTAGTACAAATTATTTACATATTAGGTTAAAACAAAAATCAGACTTCTAATAAACATCAGTGTTACAAATATAATATTTTCATTGTGATAAATACATTTTTTATGTTTTATAACAGGATAAATTTTAATTTATTCCAAAAAATTAAAAGTAACATTTACTTAAATTTAAAAGCGAGTGTTTTGCAGTATAAATGTGTAGCGGGTAACACACCTGAGTTGGCCAGAGCGATGGCTTTGAGCGTTACAAACTCCTCCTTCTCCACTTTGAGCTTCTTGTATTTGCGGACCAGCTGCAGGATGGAGACGTAGAGGTCGAGCAAACCAGTCAGCCGCGAGTGCTCCTCGTCCATGATGTAGTCCTCAGCGTACACCAGCTCGTCTTCGTACGGCAACGAGCGGAACACGATGCTGAGGATGAGGATCTCCATCCAGGCGCTCTGCAGTAGGCTCATCTGGTCGCCCAGAGAAAGAGTGGAAAAGCCTGGACAGGGAGAGAAGGGCGTGCGTGAGGACATGGTAACATGTGAGGGTGATGTGTATGCATTTAAGATCACATCTAAAACAGTTATTCCATGTAAAAAATATTAAACAGAAAAAAGTGCTTCAAAGTAGAAGGAAAACCACGTGATGAAAGAAACTTTTCAAACTTTCGGAGCTGGAAGTTCTCCCCAAGGGACATGTTAGCAAGTGATGTTTAATTTTAAAGTCACGGCGGAAGGTCCTCTTTGAAGCCGGCGTCAGAGCACTTGAGTGGGCTTTACTGTAAGTGAGGACAGTAAATCAGTGCAAAGGTCTGGGATACACAAAGCGATGTGGTTACCCCTTGTATCCTGTCAGTCTTCTGCTGGTGTGAGGGGGATTAGCACCAGACACATTCTCATTGGAGGGGTTGAGGACATGACATGCACCGTGTAACAGGAGGAGGTGATGTGGGGACGTACACACATGCACACATGGACGTGTACGGAAACACAAACATGTGTCAACCAGGGAAACAAACAGACGCACACATGCACAAGCAGCTCATGACATCTATACATATGCACATAAATCCATACACATAAAAGCACATACACACACACACACACACACTCGCACAGCATCGGGGTCATGTGGTTCGAGCCCAGCCTGAACACCTGCTTAAACCCCAGGCCTCATTCTTCAGCTGAAATTGGCCTGGGAGCATTGAACCACTGTCATTTCCACTCCAACACCTCCAACACATATGCTCAGAATAGAACATTAAATAAAACAAACCGCTAGATCCCTCAAAGATGAGCTGGGAGAAATTCAGGTAAATTAAAACGGCAAAAGCCGGATAGACATCTCATCCCCTCATCCCTTCTTCCTTCATACTACCCGTTAGCTGTCAATAAACTGCATGAACCCCCCCTCATTTGTTCCCCTCCATCGCCCACCTCCCCTCCCCCCGCGCGGCGTTCCTGCAGGCGCCTCATTCTGACAGCATATTAGGCTCTTCAGCTCCGCCCCTGATTAATATGATTGCTTTTACAAGTTCGCTGTTGCCACGCTACCTGCCATCGTGTGATTAAGAGGCGATAGATTACAGTATTGACCAGGACGCTCGCTGCGCGTACGCCGCGCGTTTTCCCTTAAATATAAATGATCTCACTAGCCACTAGCCTGATGTTTATCGCATCCTGCCAGGAGAGCACGAACACACGTGCAGCCTGAGAAGAATAAGAGACATAATGAGGAAGCGTGAGAGAAAGCGGAAAAGATACAGGACGGAGAGGGAGACAGAGAGAGAGACGGGCAGAGAGAAAAGAAGAGCCGGGGAGAGTAGTACCTGAGTGTTCAATTTCCCTTATCGTGGTGATGACCACTGCAGGGGAAGAGCTGCAGGATACATTAATTAACAGATTGTGATCAGAATGTGAGGGCCTTCACATTTTGAAAGGGGAATCAATAGTCAGTAGAATAGAGTGCTAACTGAAAGGTGCCAGTGCCCGGCTGGACTGGTCAGAGGTCTGAAGAGCTCAAATTAGACCCAACAAAGCAAACTGCCGAAAGCACTAAAAACACTCGACTATTATCGGTGAAGGCAATAAGCCATGTTTTATAAGGGCCTGTGCCATTACGCATATCCGGACGTCATCTTAAAACCGTTTGTTGTGTTATTTCCTTGTCTGCATACGTGGCCATTATATCAGACAGAATGCGGACTGGTCAGAGGGAAATTGTCATGCACGCGTGGACGTGGTCTTGATTGCCGCATCAGGTTGGCATCGCAATCACAGGCGAGGCTCTGTGTAGCCTTTTAATGCCAAGGAGGACTGAAGCGGAACTAAAGCGCTGCTCCCAGTATGACAGCCGGTGTGAAGGCCTCGTTCAGGGCTTGTTGAAGTGGCTTTAGAGTTGTTCTGATACAACAGACACCTCTCAGCCATATGCACACACGCCGCCCAGCAGCCTACAATTACCTTTGACGCTAAAAGTCCTTGAATTTAATCCAGTGTTGTGAGATGGAGAGGTAGTGTTTTTCCCCTGCTCCATCCCCACTCTTCAGGGCCTAAATTATCGCTCCAAATGGGATCTCGTGTCGTTGCCTCGCCTTTTTCCACTCAATTTAATCGAGTAATGAAGTGACTTCCCGACTCCGCAGGTCACACGGCGCTCCGGCCGCAGCACTCTGAAGGTGGCCCGGTTAAGTGCCGTCGGAGTGGGTGATTTCCTCTAATGAAATATCAATATTTACATCTTCATTTCCAGCCCACTGCCTTGGCGGGGTTTGACCAAACATGACACAATATTGACCAAATCAAAGAGGCCTGTCTGTGCGCTTGAAGGGCCTTTTCCACTCCACTGCTGAGTGCAGTGGCAGATTTCCAACTGAAAGTCTTTGCGGTAGCAGCAGTGCAGCGTTAACGGTGCAGTTCTCCGAGAGTTTTTCTTTGTTCAGTTTGACTTACAAACCCTGCACAAACAGGGATCACACGTCACGTTTCAAAGAGATTTTCACTTTCAAAAATTGCCTGGTGTGATGTTTTTTTTAATCTTACATGAGCGTCACTGGAATTCGGATCAATCTGGACAAAAGAACCAAAATAAATGTAGAATACAGGTGACAAAGAAAGGACATAACGGACCGCTTGAACACCAACTGCATTAGCTCATCGTCATTAAAAGCTCAAAGGGTGAAAACAAGATCACTGAAGACCAACAACAGGAGCCAAAACCATCATCGCTCCCTTTATCTCCCCAAAAGCCCTCGACACTGAGCAGGAGGGGGCAGCCCAAACCCACAAACGGCTGCTTCAAACCCCATGCAGAGATTAATCAGAGCACTGTTTCATCTGCCAGAGCACAGGACGGTCCAAAATGAAATGCTGGAGATTTCTGTTGAGCTGGAGTTCATATTCTATTAATTTATTATTGTTTCCCTCTCCCCGAGGGCCATTAGCGCGGGTAATAAAAAGAGATGTAATTACGAGGCACGGTGGCCCCCTCCAGCTGCAGCCCCCTCGTAACTCACCCTCAATCAGACAACAGAGCAGACAGAGGGAGGGAGGGGGAGGAAGGAGGGAGAGAAAAGGAAAAAAGATGGCGATGGAGAGAGAGGTAGAGAAATGGGGAATAAAAAGAGAGGAGAAGATATGGGCCAGAGAGGAGGGAGATAAGAAAGAGTGAGAGCAAAAGGGGACCAAAGCATGAGGGAAAAGGAAGAGAGAGATAGAAGGAGGAAAGAGAGTAATTCTGGCTGGACAGGGGCTGATCTATCATGGCCAGCTATCAGAAGGACAAGCAGGCCCTGAAGACTTCTGCCCAGCGGCAATCTCACCTCAGCCAAGTCAAGTGCTCTCCGGGCTCCAGTTGGAGTAAAACTGCCCCTAACAGGACCCCAGAGGTTCAGCACGTCTTTTTTTTTTTTTTATAACCTCAAACTGGGCTGAATGATCATGCTGCCATAAGCTTATTCTAAATCAAAGCGGTTTTATTTCAGATGGCAGTTTAAAGAAGAGAGGACAAGGGGAAAATGTAGGCACCTGCGCTTTGTATAGATTCTTCAAATGCGGCAGCGTGACGCACAAGATGTACATCGAGCAGTTTCATACAGTAAAGGTGCGAACGCGCGTGGATCCGTGTGTGTCTGCGCTTGTGTGACTTGCAGCTGCTGACCATGATTCTTCTTGAATTTACATGACAGCGTCAGGAGGATCCAATCAATAGCAGCTTGGTAATAAACTGCTGCGCTTGACATAAATAATTTGACCTGAAATCCAGCCACATGTACAACACAAACGGCTCAGTTTGCTTCAAGCTTTTCCCTGGACACTGATTTGATGACACGGAATCTGTTTTTATATTGAACAAAATCATGTGGATACAATCTAAATTGACTCGGTGAAGAAGAGGTTGATGACTGAAAATGAATCGCTCCGGCGCTCTCTTTCAGGACAGTCGGCTATCTGGCTTCTTTCGACGTGATAACCAGCCCATTATCCCATTTTAAGTAGCTGGGGAATGGGTGATTTGACCAGCAGCCTGTGAATGGTACGAGGTTGAAGAACGTTAAATACAGTAATCCCCTTGTTTTAATCTGCACCCTTTGACCCCCTGACCCCAGCGGAGGAGTTTTTAGCCCTCCCCAGAGTCCCGCTGTCCAATACTGACTTTACACGTCGCAGTTTAGCCCCAAAGACGAGGACGAATCAGGCTTTAATCATTGCTGTAATTACACATAATTTATCTTCGCTGCCATCAAGTAACATTGCTTAATGAGGGATGGCGCTCTACTGACGATTACTTAAAGTGTACATTAGCATAAATGATTTCACCACATATAAAACACCACCCAAATTCAACGCTATGGTTTTAGATTTTTTTTTTTTTTTACAAATTTCCTATCCTTCAACTTGGTTAAAAATGTGTGCCCGTGTAATAGCAATGCTGCATGCTCCTGCTCATATGTCATAATATCTAAACAAAGCCATCCCCCCGCCTGCCTGGCAGATGTCTCCTCCCTGACTCCGTGCAGCCCTGACTGCCTGTCTGCCTCCGATATACCCCCCATCTCAACCTCCCTGCCTTCCTTCCACTCTCCTGCCTGGGTTCAGGCCTCAGCATCCACCTGATTGCTCAATCTATCTTTATCTCCTGTGTTGAAGCCTACGTCAGAGGGTAAATTGAATATACTAAGAGCTGTCTGTTGGTGTCTATATTTAATAAAGTGCACTGATGAGGTGCTGATTTATTGCCGGGCAGTATTCACACTCTATTACAAGGAGATTACGCAGCTTGAGTGGGATCAGGCTGGCAACACAGTAAGTAGATTTCACAATTTAATGGCAAAGAGAAAACAGGAGCCCGGAGGGGGCTGGAGGAGGGTGGGTGATTACGGTGGAGGGTTGAGCTGACACAAACACGACAACATACAAGAGGCGCGATCTCTCTTCGACATCGCCGCCTCCATGCTAACAACTATCACGCGGAGCAGTTGTCTGTCAATTGCAGATCTGATGAGCTGGAATCCAATAAAACACAGATGATGAATATTCCCAAAACACCGGTGATGAACAGAACTACGCTAACAAGCCTGATTCATTAGGTTCTCCTGGCCTGAATCTATCACACATAAAATGCAGTAAGTGAATTAGTTGCACTGAATACTATATCAGTGTTAAATGAATTACTTAAACAGACTTGGGAAATAAACTACATACGTTATAAATGCTTTAAAACCTTTAAATTCAAGTGGTGACACACCTGATCAGAAATATGTTTTATTATTGTGTGGGGGCGAAAGAGCAGCAGCAACTGAGAGCCAATGTTTGCTTGGCCCTTTAGCCTTAAGAGAATTCCCAGCTGAAAACACGCAGGCCTGGGAAGCCAGAATGAGAGCTGGCACACACCAAACAATGAGCACCTCTTGTATAAACAGCATGCATGCCAGTTTTAACATACGAACACGTGACACTCCCACCGTGGGCTGCAAAAGAAGTGGCATGGCACGGGGCTACAGGGGTCACACTAGTATCCTGTCACTCCTGAATAAGGCAGTAGTGTCAAGATGGTAAACAGATTTTAGAGTACAGACGCTGTCAGTGTACTTAGTATCTCCCTAAACCTCTTTGGACAGAGTAAAATGCAACTTTACATGATGGAAGGGGGGCAGGAGCGGTGGACAGTGGACTGCTATGTGTGTCAAAGGTTGTTAGCACCTTTGGAGCAACAAGCCATCTGTCAACATCCCCCTAACACTGCTCCTAATGACCCTGCACCCCTCGGGCAACAGCCGTGTTACACTCTGCTTCATGGTGCTATTTGGAGCAGGGACACTAGTGTCCGAAAGCTCTGCAGTGATTATCAATTAATCAAAAGCAGATTCAGAATTAGGGAGAGGCTGCAGTCCGGTACGAAAGAATGTGACACCAGCCCAGGCGGATTGATTAAACATTATTTAATCTTATTCGCCTAAAATCGCAGAAGAAACTATTTAACACCTAAAAAGCACTTCATGTATGTAAACCGACCTTTCACGGCTGAGATAACAAAGCCGACACTAGACCCAGTAAGAGATATCATCTGCACTAATGATACAGCTTTGTTATCCTCCAGTCGTCCTCCCATTAAAACTCAATAGGGCCACTCTTCTCCACATTATGCCACTTTTGAAACGCACTTTTAAATGCTAGCTAAGAATAGGAGGAATTAAAAATCAATTGGGACAAGGTAAGTGCCAATTTTCATGACATTTAAATTGTTACATTTGGACTTTAGTTATTGGCCCATCTGCCAATGGCCTAATCAATGTGGTCTACTTCATAATGAACTGTTAATCTTTTTAATGCCGTTGCCCAAGGCCACAAAAATCTATCAGAATACAATCAGCAGTTTTTTTCCGCCCCTTTCCTTTCTTGTCCTGTAGTTGATGGAGGGGGAAGAAATATAGTGGGAGCTGCGCATGGTAGGCTGCCCTCGGGTACCGTTGGTGCATGGAGTGTTAGTGCATGAAGTCTCGCTCAACCAGTGAACCGTCTCTGATCAGGTTCAGCCATGTACAACTCAATTATGCAGCCATTTCATGGCCAGAGGACACCCACTGTCCTAATACAGACACCACCACAGGGACAGACACAGACCAAGCACTCAGCTCAAGTGAAAGTCTTTTATAATCTAAGAATATGTGTGATTTCACACTGAGTCAATACGAAACCAAAGCAGAAGTGTGTGTGTTTGTTTAAACAGAGCCAGATCTAAATAATCTATTAAAGTCTATCATCTCTCAGCGAGTGCAGATTGTTTATTTTAGCCTCTCAGTCCCAGACACTTGCTCACAGAGCAAACAGACACTCAGGCTTACCGCCTCAGGTTTTTGGTTAAATGATCATTATTGACACATTTGGAATGTTCCTCTCCTGTAATCCCATTAACATTATGAATCTATCCTCTGTACAAAACGTGTTAGTATAATCTGATTAACAGCGCTTCAGCACTGTGACTCACAAAATCCGAGCTAGTGTGTACACATATTAAAATGATGATGCAACTCAGGAGGTAGGCTAAAACCTTTTCAACACCGGTCAGTATTAAATAATTTCTTAAGCGTATGATTAAAGAAGAAACGCCACAAATCTGCCTCTAAAAATACACATAAGTGCAGTTACACGCTCTTTTTTCTCTTTCTGAACGTATGTCTGCAGTAGTGAATGACACTTCCAGGCTCTTACAGTCTGTTCTCAACAGTCTTGCCTGTCTGTTTTGTGCCTGTCTGTGGCGCTGGAGTAATTTTTGGGTCACAACGATGATACTGTGTTATCGGGTCAGCTGTGATCCAGTCCTGAATAAGCTCCTTGGTTAAACTCTCAGTCTGCTGACCATGCATGGCCGGAGTGATTCAAACTGTTTAGATGCGTAAGGGACCGGGGCTGAGGCCAGGGGCTGGGAGCATATCCATCTCTAATCTCCTTACTATCAGATCTGTACCTGATTAATACCCCTCCTTCTGAGAAGTACTCTAATACCTTTTCAGTACAAAATGCACCTGGCCGAGGTCAGCAGGAGTCCACTTCGCTCTGCTGAAAATAAGTAAATCTATGAAGAGGGACTGAAATTTATCTTCAGAATTAACTGGTGCATGAGCAAAGTATGTACATGTCTACATGCATGCGTGTGTGTGTGCAAGTGTTATAATGATATCGCACATTTCCTGCATGCTGACAGCTGTGTGCCTGCCCAAGGTATGCTGATGAAAAGAAGGGGTTATGGAGTTGCTGCTGAGGGACACATTCATTTAGTTTGTTACCCCTCCGTGCCTACAGCACTCTAATGTTATAGAGTTATGGGGGTCAAGCGCAAGATCAAGGAGAATCTGCCTCGGCTGCAAAAAAAGAGCAGCTAAACAACATGTTCTCTGTCAAAATCAGGAGAAAACTCTTGAAGGAAGCAAAATCTGTGCTGACGTGAGGTGATGTATCCTTAATTTAACAGCCTCTTATAACCTAACACCTCGTCTATCATCGTCTATGGGCCAAGGAAGAAACATGATTATGCCCATCAATAATTCAATGCCGTGCGTGTGCGTGTGCATTCATGTGTGCACGTGTGTGATATGATGTCTTGTTTGATTGGGCAGGTCCCCAACTTTGCTCTAAATCTCCCCGGTGATTACAACATACATTGGCACTGGGTCTGTGTCCCCCTCTCCATTCAATGCAGGGATTTTGGACGCACTCTATTGATTTGTCTCTTGCACAGTAATGTCCATTTTGCAGCCCCTCAATCCTTCTCACACCCAGAGGCTGTGTAAGCAATTATCTACGTGTGTGTGCATGTTTATTTGTTCAAAATAAGACAAGGCAGGAAGAAGGGAAAGGGAGACAAAATTTGTCTCTTTTTCTTTCCATACCTGGGATGTGCTTAGCCCAGCCGATGATGACCACCAGCTCACGGTCAGCCAGGTCGCACAGCGTAGTCAAAGCCTTGATGTCACTCTCCGGCATGGTGGGGTCAGGCATGGCATAGATCTTCTCTGGCTCTGCCACCAACAGGTGAGACACTATCTTTGTGACTGAGGATACAGGAGGAAGGAGTTGGTCATCAAAACAAAACAGAGGGCAAAGGTAATTTCAGTGCAAAGCTTGGGGAGGCACAAAGATGCAGAGCTACGATAAACATGACAAACACAGCAGAATGGTGACCTCCCCTTCACATTTCTTTTATTATTACAGGAACTAATACACGGAGCTTGAATTTGTATGAGTGAAATGTGTTGAAAAAATGCCACAGAGAAACACTTTTGTCCTTGAGGGCGTTGTTTAATATCGGTCATCTGCTCAGAGACTTATTATAATTCAGCTCTGACCAGAACAATACATGGCCTATATTTCTGACCAATGAACTCTCAACTGTCCAAACATGGCAGAGACAGAGACAGGGGAACATGAGTCTGGCCTAGAATTTTGCCTCAGTTTTACCTGCTTGTCGGCCTGGCAGAGGAGGAGGGGCGACGGAGGAGGGAGACAATGGGCTAGTGACGGAGCAGTACTCACGGGGCTTTTTGGTGGGAGGGGGGAGCGTCAAGCCCAGGTACGGGTTGTTTTCTGCGTCCAACCTCCGCTTGTACTTCTGTCTGCCCCCTCGCACGCGATCCAAACGAACTCCTGGGGTAAAAAAAAAAAACACAGGAGGGACATGAAGATGAAGAGTGTCTCTTTACAGAATAGAGTTTAATGGATATTAAATGCACAGGAGACAACATTAAATAAAATGTGTTACAGTTATAAATACACACGTGTGTGCAAAAAAAAAAACTAAAATACTGGGTGATTTACTAAAATGACACCCACACATATTATGTATTAGATCATGCGCAAAAGCAATAGTGTGAGCCGCGGTGCCGGTCTCTAATATGTATATAAGCAATATAAATGGACTGCATAGTGGCATAAGTGTGCATCTGTGTGTGCGAGCATGCATTCCAGTGTGTGTGTGTGTGTGTGTGTGTGTGTGCGGATGTGTCAGAAACACGGCTGCCTTCCCATATGTGGTCCATGCCTGGCTGGTCTACTGTGACACAGCTGAGCCCAGAGCAGGTCTAAACATATGAATATTTAACGCAGGGTCAATGATCTCACAGACTGGCCCTCTAATTATTTAGCTTTTGGGGTGAGGCAGCCTGCATACTAATTAGCTGCCAGCTACTCGCCTCTGTGTGTGTGTGTGTGTGCGTGTGTGTGTGCGCTCAGGTGTGTCTCTTCAACGTCCCGAAACTTAACCAGCGTACAAGCAAAGGCACAAACTCGCATACAATGTAGAAAGCCTCCACTGTCATACCGCAGATAGATAACTAGGGATTGCTTTCCCATAAAAGCCCCTTATTTCACCCCTCTTTCACTGGAGTAGCACTGAGGCCTTATCACCCCCAGCCACACCTAGGGGGCCAGGTTCCACACTGATACTGTAAATGTCAAGCCGGCTTCATCATAACATAAGTTATTTATTATCTCATTATTTGATAAGAATGTTTCCATTTGGATGTCTTCTATTCTATTAATTTTGTTAACATATTTCATCTCAGCTGTTCCATTCATTTGATACCACCGGGCAGGTATTTGGTTGTTTAATGTAATTGTATGCAAACATTTATATCCCGCATCCCCACATTTGGAATAGCGCGTCGCTGCTGCCGCACAGTCTAAATATACCTGATATCTTAATCCTGTCAAGAGGGAGAATCCCTTCAATTTACCTTGTATGCATAATGTAACCCCCAAACAAATTTAATACTAAAGGTTGGATGAGAAAGGGCTCAATGAAATGCTTGTGGTGGAGGAGGAGTTAATTTGTCAGCTTCCAGCGTCCTCTGAGCGAACAACACCCGCAGCCAGAGCACTTCCTTGATGATTTCATCACTTTATAACAGGGAGGACGGTGTCAAACCTGGGCATTGTGTGGCCACTGCAAATGAGCCTAATACAATTTGCCCATCAGCAAGTGCTCTTGGAGAGGATGAGTTTGGATGGGTCCCATGCACAGTGATTGGAGGTCGCTCGGTGAACAGGGGAGAAAGGAAAATGGGATGATGTAAGACAGAAGCAGTGGCCTTCATTTAACAAAGAGGAATTTAGAGATTTATGCAAAACATCCCCTTGATTTTTTACCATTTTCTTACACGGCTGTGGCTCGTTTCCCTCTCAATTATTAATGCATGGGGGGGTCCAGTAAACTGTATTATCATGTAGCTGAAGAATAGAGATTTCTTCTACTTATATAAATTATTTGATTCCCTAGAAACACAAATCTGATTAGGATTGTCTTTCAATTTCCTGACACTGACAACCTACTAACCTAATTACCCCCAATTCCCCACAGAGCCTCATCCTTTCCAGCAAGAACCAGGGAACCAACTGACGGCATCTACCTGTACGCGCGCACAGATACACAACGACAAGTTTTACATGCATCACATCAAATGACAGATTATCTTGGTGTTGATTAGCCTCCTAATATCCTTAGTCTACCGCATGGGTTTAAGTACTTAAAAATTTTCCACTTCAGCTGGGATGATATTATTGAAGGCATGGAAAATTCCTCTCATTGTCGAATGTGATGTCACCACTTTCTACGGTTTCTTCCGGCTCTCCCGTTGAGCCTGACTGCTGCCAGGTGGCTACGCTTCTGCTCTCCTTGTTCCTTTCTGCCAGTTGAGTCATGTGGCTGTGTCAGCCAGCATAAAGCCAGCTATGAAGGTAGATGGGTGCCTCTTTTAATTAGAACAGTCCTGGCCATAATTAACAGATGCTGACAGGAATTAAAGCTTGGCACTAACCTGTCTCATTTTACTGTCCAACAGGGCCAGACACAGGCAGAGAGGAAGAGAGAGTGATTAGAGCAGCTAGACAGATTCATTCACTCATGCTGTCGGGCATTATAGCCAGGACTTTATAGGGGCCTTTGCGGGGTTCATGTGTCCCTTTGGTGGCACCCGACCCTTTAAGTGGTCTGACTCTGGCTGGTCTCTTGGGCTCCCTCCAGAGTAAACAGTAGGTGTGTTATAAATGTACAAGAGAGTTGAGTACCACCTCATCTAAAGTCATCTCGCTGTTTTATGGGCTACTACTCAGTGCAGCGAGGGTAGCAGAGGGTGAGCTCGGGTATCATCTCTTCAAAGGAGGGTGCTCAGGGCGGGGGCTTTTGGCCAAGGCGGCTGGCATTTGTGCACGGATTAGCGCAGGCCGTGAGGTGGGGGCTGAGGCCAGCTGACCTAGGGCTCTTCTTTCTCTCCAAAAACAATAATAATCCTCTCCCAAGCACACTCCTACAAAAGGGCCTGTCTTCACTCACTTTGTGTGGCCGGTCGTGGTAGGGGCCCTTATTTTGAGTCCCTCACCTGTTCTGGGTGTCTCTCCCTGGGGAAAGTGTCAGGATGTCTGGGATGGTTGGCAATGCCAAGGGGGGCTTAGGCCGACCCTATTTTAGCTGGGAAAATCAGAAGGCCACATGGCAAGGCATGGTGAACCTTGCCTTTCAAGGAAGCCGCCCCGCTAAACTGCCGTCAGCACTATTTCGAAGGGCCTCCGTTGCCAGCTTTGCATGCTTGTAAGTGTGTTGCAGCATTTTTAATCACGAGTGATGATGAGCGAGGGTAGCGGAAAAATTGTCACGCATTGCCCCCTCCTCATCTGCTGACCCCTAAGGCTGCCATACTGACACTCTCGTCACATACTCCATTTACAGGTTAGCTACAATATCCCCGGTGAGCTGACATCCTCGCTCCTACTGCTAATTGAAAAGACTAAATGCCACTTAAAGTACTCTTTCAAGTCTAAATTACAGCAGTGTAAAACATTTTAGGTCAGGTTGTGCCACAGCATAAGCCTCTTATTGCTTAATTTATTGCCATCACTGCTTCTTCGAAGCACCTATATGTGTGAGTGTAGTGTGGTTTGTGTGTATGCGACTATAGTCGGGCTATTGTGGCTGTTGTACATGTCAGTTTTCCAACAATGAGAGGTGGATTGTATATCAGTACAGACACACTTACTCCTTTGTTCAGCGTGTGTTCACTATTGTCACACTGTTCTCTTACAGTAAAGACATCACACGCACAACATTATCACACAATGTGAGGATGGAAGAAAAGAATATTTTCTTTGTTCAGATAAAAATATTTTCAAAAATATCATGTATTTTCCTGCACTTGCTGTGTTCATCCCTGGATGTGAAGGAATCTATGTGTGAGTGAGCGAGAGAGAAGGGAAGTCAGTGCAAAGAGCAACTTCCACTAGATGATGTCAATGTAATCTCTCAATACTATCTTGTTTTCTCTCTTGCTTTAAGCTCTGATCCGTTTCCATTGATCAGGGGGAAAAACCTGTTGCCCCCGACATTTGATTCTTCTATTGATCACTTCCTCCTTTATACAGTCAAGGGACAGTAAAGCTACTCAACACACAACCTCCTGTAATCTGACTGCTTATCTTTAAAGATTATCCCTATACATCTTATCACACTTTCAGATATATATTTGCAGAGAGTGGCATGTGTGGGTGATGGGTAGATACTGACACCATATGAACCTTTATTTTAAAGAAACAAAAACACCATGTAACATTCATTTCTTCAAAACATTCCCAGCATTGTTATACCTGCAGAGACAGTGATGGATTTAAACTCGTGTCTCTTTTGTGGGGCCACACTTTGTTGGAGCGGTAAAGTTATAATTAGGTGATTTTCCATTGAGACACAATGTGACCTTTCTGCAGTAACGAAAGTAAGTGGCAACCTCAGTCATATGAGCAGTGGCCATCTCCACATCCTGAGCCTGAGCGTGGCGTTGAGCCGACGGCCTCGTAGAGCTTACAGTGGACACGCACCACGTGACTCTCCTTCTGCTAAGTCTTGGTGACGCTAGGCCCCAAAAGAGAGCTGCGGCAAAAATGCGCCTCACATCTCCCTGCTAATCACGGCAAAAGCGTTTAATAATTTTGATTGGGATGAAAATCAGTCGGTTTGAGAGGGATCTGCGATAACTCCAGCACAATCAAACCACGACAAAAGCTGCAGTGTGGTGACGACAGCCTCTCTGTAGAAGAGGAGAGACATTCTTATTCTGAGAATGTGCTGAATACACAGAAGAGTGCATTAGAACCCCGGGCTTAGCCCAAGTCTGCATAGTTGAGTTTTTACACTCTTTTTACTCTGACCCGACACCGGTCATTCATTTATAGCCAAGGCTACATATTTTTGTAGTCTCTTATTCTCCAAGATGATATATTGGCATAAATTTTTCATCAGATAGTAATGCGATTACTCTGTCTTTCTGGCATTGAGGCTTTATCTGGCTGCATGCAGTCCAGGGGATTCTGTTACTGTGTGGGGATCCATACGGGCTACGACTCTGGCTTCAGCTGGTGACTGGATATGTATGCATCTGTAAATTCCTCTCTTTGATGGGAGAATAATAGGGGGAATAAAAGAGCAATATATAATTCCCAGAGTTGGACAGAGAATTTAAAGGTGGTAGTTTTTACAGAATTTTATTTATTAGAGATTCTATATGTCAGAAGTTGACACCAGCAGTTAGCCACAAGCCAGATCTTTTATTATTCATTTGTCTTTTTTGGAGCAACCAACAAGTGAGACAGCGATAATAGTCTGGAAGAGAGACACTAACATAACGGGGTACGGGAGGACAGGTGCCTCCCCTAGAAGAGCAGCCAGGGCTGGAGCTCTCAGGGGGCTCAGTCAGTAGTGATAGGGAGGGGGAGAGAAACCCAGCCAGACAAATCCATCGGAAGCATGTTTAATTGTCACTGAATTCCCTGCTGGCGTGACTTTAAAAAACCATCCACAGGAAGAGAGCTGAGATGTTCGGAAAACATTTAGTGGATCAATATGCCGGGGAGAGCTGAGACTGTGGCGGGCGTGTGCTCAGGGACCCGGCGTGAGCCTTTCCAAGAGGAATATGGTTACATTTCTATTACTCAGACGGTGGGATGAACCTATTCAGCATATTTCTGTCCCCAGCTCAACTGCACATTATTTACTGCTGTGTAGGTAGAGGGAGGACAGGGGGCTGGGAACTATGTTGACAAGCAAGTTGTATGCATCCCTCACCGTGAGCTGAGGCAAACTGGGACTTGACAACTATCACAAGAGAACATGTGTGATATCGAAGTGTTCTGCCAATATCGACTAGATACACCTAAGTTTTGTTTTTGTGCATGTTTATACCAAAATGTAACACGACTGTTGTATGTATATGTGTGTGTGTGTGTGTGTGTGTGTGCGTGTGTAAGAATAATAAAAATGTTCTTACTCTTCTTACCTTCTTTGAGCATCCCCACTTTGAGGCATTTCATGAAGCGACAAGCCTGACATGATTTGCGTCTCCGTTTTGTGATCTCACATTCATTTGTGGCAGGACAGCTGTATTCTATGTTACCTGAGGAGAAGAGATAAGAAGAGCGGGTTAGCGCAAACACATTAAAACACTACGCAGCGTACATTCACTTGTGTTAAAGTGTAATGATAGCTGGGTACTGGTACTGATGTAGAAAACACCCGTGTGTATTCTCTGTGCTATCAGATGGTCTACAATAAATCATCTTTTGTCAATGAGGCACTTGTTAATCATATGAATTTCTTTAGAATCTATTTCCGTAGTCTGCAGGTGGCTCAGGTGTCCTCCGGTGTACCTTTTAGCATTGGGGGCCACGGTGAGAGCGGAGGTGGGGGCGAGGGGCAAAGGGCAGGGGTTGGGGGTGGTGGTAAAGCTACAATAGTCCTTCAGGACCGTTCAGTAGATGCCACACTGGTCCAACACTAAATTGGCCTCATTAATTCTGTGCGTGTCCCCTCCGGGCCCCGGGCGCAGGCCATATCCCCCTGCGCTCAGAGGGGCCTGCCAGTGCCTCAATAGCAGGCTGGAGAGCCAGACACGCTGGCCCTGACCACTTTACATAATACTCCTGCAGACCCAAACCTGTTGTTACCACTGTTGCCATTGTTGACTATTTACATAGCGTACAGGCAAGAGGCCTTATGCATTATTCAGCCGTAGCGTCTGATTCCAGGACGAAGCAATGAAAAAGAGTTTCATTGCTACACAATAAAAGAGCCGGCCCTGCTCTACTCTAGCATTAGCAATACAAAGGGCAGGATATGTGAGGCAATTCCTCCGCTTCTGCCCGAGTCCCTACATTTTACTGAATATGGGGGTTTTCAATAAAGGGTTTCAGTGTAATGGCTGCCTCAAGCATATGAATTTGAATTATTCTCATCCTGAGTGGGCTTTTAGCTTTAAAGCTTTTGACATTGATATTTCTCTAAACTTTTCTTTTAACCTACTGTTTATATCTTTTTCAGTGCAGTGCTGAAACACATGTCAAATAATGCCTAACTTAATCATTATAATTCTCAGGGATATTTTTATATCTCATCCGCTAGAAATAGATTTAAGTATGCTGGTGAAGGGGACGCTAGACTGAGGGCACATTCTCTTTCATGTGTGTTACCTGACGGACAAACATTCAAACACATTAGGATTGCAGCTCGACATCCTGTAGCTCTGACCCTCACTCCACATTTCTGTACCGAAAGCTGCGTAATATTCTGCCGGCGTTCCTCCTCCAGCCCTCCAACACCCTTTGACAACTTATGCAATTATGTTAACATTATTGGACAGATCAAGTAGAGGGTCCCAAGATGTTATAAATAATTAGAAATTCCTCCTTATATCTGGGTTAGAAATCATTATGCTAATTCTCCTCATCTCTTTGGGATTGGGGTAAATAAAGGTGTGAGGGAAGCGGCTGATGAGCTCTGATTGTCTTCCCTCGGTCTGTTTTCTCTGTTGTCATAGCAGAACCAGACCATAATAATCCTATCCATTTCCCATAAGCTGGGTGGAGGCAATCAGTGCCACCCTGCACAGGAGTTAATTCTACAGGGTTTTTTTTTTTTCTTTGCATCCATTTTACACTAACCAATCAGCAATTTTGATGAAAAGTAAAAAAAAAAAAAAAAAAAAAAAAAAGAAAAGGTTCTGATTGAAAATCTCTTAATTTGCATTTTATTCACTTTTTATATAAAGATTATGATCATTATAGTCTATACTATAATTGATTGCCACTACATGTGCACGTTCAGTAGCAGCAGGTTTGTTTGCGTGGCCTGACCCAGCACAGTTGACCACGTTGCTCACAGGGTTATTTTTCCCTCCTCTCCTTACTCTTTCTAAGGGGTGGCAGGGACACGTGCGCACACTCCACCTGGTCGCCAGCTTCGACAGCGCTTTGATATCGCACACACTCCAGAAACGAAAACAAACACACTGCAGCGCTACCGTGCCCACCTGTCCTAGCAAGCCCCCAGTCCGTCTGATGTTCTGTCAGATGGGGCTTGTCACAGCTCAGTGCCGAGTGAAGGATGGATTAACCAATTTTTCATCTCTGCATTCGGTTTATATTTAGCACAGGGAGTGTTTCGGTATCAGCATACATACGGTCCCGCCCAAATCCCACCTCATAACGTGCCTAATGCCTCCTTAGCTGATCTAAATTTACAGTACACTCTGACCTCCTATGGCTTATTGTTGTTAGTAATGTGGATATAAAAAAAGCTTAATGTTACAGTCACAGTCCTTTATACAAATATAAATACAAAGTGCAGAAAGTGTAACAGTCTGGCATTTCCTATAATTCCTAAATTGATGGCAGACCTTTAAATATATGTTCTAATATTATAATTGCTAATGTTTTAAAAGGTTACACAGCTAATCTGATGTAAACACACAAACATATAATTAGTATTCAGTCAACAATACGTGAAACTCTTTATTTATATCATACACTGGATTATTCTTAATTATTAATTATTCTGGTTAGTTACAAATTAACTGTTAAAAATATATTTGCATACTTATAGGTAAAAAGATTTAAATATTAATTCTTTGAGATATTATTACTGTATTTGTCTCTTTGATGTTGTAGTTGCCTTAATTTCTCTGTTGTGTTACACTTTCTTTAGAGGTGAATGAAGTATTTTGTCTAAATTTAATAAAACTAACTTCACTAAATTAAGTGATAATACAACTAACTACTAAAATGAATTAAAATTTAACAATGTGTTAAAAGAAATTGAATACAAAGTTTTAACATTTTTTTCTTCTATCTGCTGTGAAATACAAGCAAGTTGGTCGCAGTAAATTCAACTGAGTGAGTCTGGAGGAGTTCATGTTTTTAATGTCATATAATAACTGGCTGGCGGAGTATGGTAAGTTTCACTTTCAAAAATGAAACACACTGGTGGGAAAGCCTTTGACCCCGGGGCCACGCTCGGGTTTATCCGTCTTTGGAGAGGTTATGGTATGGTTACCAATAACATTACAGAGTGAAGGGGAAGAAAAAGATTTCCCTCCTTCTTCTCTTGATAAGTATCTGTCTCAATCTATTTTATGGCTTTTCAGGACCCATGCCAGGGCACAGAGGGGAAAGTCAGGTCTTGTAAGTAAATTACAGTAAAATGGCAGGTATTTCTCATCAAAATCTAAACTGACTTTTACAGGCTTACTGTCAAGGTCTATTACTTCATATAAAGGGGGGGCACTGAGTTCAGTTGGTTTTCAAGCAATTTTACACTTGGGTTCAAAATGGGAAGAAAACACGGTTCAATAAGACATTTATGTTTTTGATTGGTGGGGCATGTGTGGTGCAGGGGAAGAGGAAGAGGGGGGTGATTAGGGAGCAATGAGAACAGGGGTATTTCTGGGATGGATGGAGATCCAGGTTGACGTTAATTTGGGTCTGGCCTTGACTAATGCAACTATCTCCACGTATGAGTTCAAGGGGCTTTTCAGTGAACGAATAGGTGACAGAAGATGGATTTTCCACCAGCTTTCGTTGAAAAGGAAGGGGCATCCGCTGAAGGAGGAGCGGCCGGAGGGGAAGCGAAGCAGATTCGAAGATAATTCTGAGAGTACTCAGAGAATTGATGCGTACATTTGTGCTCTCATTCATAAATATATATTTTAAAAAGATTACATATCTTTAACAAGATGTTTGCCGGCAGAATACGGTGTCGTATCACAAGAAAAATGCACAAGGTGAGCACAAGGTGATAAAGAAATTGTCGCGTACACAGTTAACATTAACTTAGCGTGTTTGCCCTAAGTGTTATAGAACAGTGTGATAAAGGGTTGGGAAAGACAGCTCCTTTGTTTTCTTCTCATTAGAGAGGGCCGTCTCACACTCCACCCTTGACTGCCTCGTTATTCCTTTAATTAATCAGTTCTCATCAACGGCACCCTCTCATTCTTTCAAGGGCTCTACATCTCACTGTTTTAATGCCTCCATTTTCCTCCAGCAATCCTGCGTGTGTTTCTTTTATCATTTCGGAAGGAAATGCTGTCTTTCACCTCCCCCCCAAAAAGTCTCTCTGTCCTCCTGCCTCCTCTGCCCGGGACCCCTGTCTGATTATTATGCCATTAAGCCTCTTCTCCTCTCCTCTGAAAGAGCAGCAGGGTCCCTCTCCAATCTAAAGAAGTCCTGGGTTTTTTTCCCCTCCTTTCCCTGAAATTACCCGGCGACGCGTGCCTGAGTTTCTAATTGGCATGCCCGTCCCTGGAGACGGCCCCCTCCCTTCTTCCTAATGAAAAGCCTCGGCCTTAATTACACTTTCCAAACGCTGATTGTTATTGACAAAACTCCTGTGGCTCGGACAAACGACGGCAGATTAGCTCCATTACAGGCAGCCCTCCAAGAAGAGAAAGAGAGGGATTTCAAATCGACAATGCAGAGTGAGGGGGGAAAAAGAGCAGCTTTCAATTTTTTTTTCCTGTGTACCTTGCTCTTAATTGTTTGGGCCATTGCTCCACTTAAGATGTCTCTTTCTTTCCTCATGCCTCTTTTCTTTTCCATTGTGATGCCGTCAGTGTACTTTTAGTGACGGGACAAAAGCCTGGTTATGTTACTTGAGAGAAAATGTTCATCTTTTGTCAACAGACAGGATTGCTGATGGCAGCATGGGTAAACAGGAGGATTTGGCCTAATGCTTTTGTTTGCCTGCAAAAGGTACATAGACTGTCTAAAGCTGATAGGGCTGTAAGGTCCAAAATCAACACCTAGCATCAAGACAGACAGCCTGCTGCCCATGTAATGGCTGGACTCATTTGCTCATCAAAACTTTATGAAAGTAATGCATAAAAGATGGAATAAACCTTTAGCCAAAATCAAATTCTTATTTTTCTTCAAATTTCTATCATCTCATTTTAAAATTCCCAAACCATTTGGCTCGTTTCCTTATTTTCTTGTTTATCAACTGTATTTATTCCTCTGCTAAGCAGCCAGAGCTTAGTCCTGGGCAGCTGTGCCTGTTGTGCAGATTTCTTTTTCCAGGCTCAACAATATCTTCACCCTCCTGATTAATCTGGAGCAGAGCGCGCAGTTTCACAGTGGGGGGCCTTTCATTGCCTCTCTAATGAGAAGCTGTGATACATCATGCCTTGCAGATAGCCAAGCGCACCCTAGTCCCCAGTGTGCACACACACAAGAATAATAAAGTATGTTCTCTGAGCCCCCCAAGGCATCTGGGCAAACAGCCCCTACACTCAACCAAATCTGACCTCTGAGAGATGATGTCGTGTCCACCACACTCCACCAACCGTGACAGATGACGGCATCATAATCACACTGGTTGTTTGCTGCATATCAGAATATTTTTCTGCTTTTATTTAAATAAATATAAACATGTTATTAGAAATTTGCATGTTTTCATTTAATCCTATAGCAGTTACGCGATTCACATTTTGACAAATTACAGAAAGATTTTTTTTTCTGGAGGCTTCTGGTCTCAGGAGAAAGAGAAAACATCTTGCACACTTCAGTGATTTTTTTTTTTTTACGTAGTGAACTGTTCAGACTAAGTATGTTTCAGTGTTGTTGCGAGGTCAAAGGTGTCGTGTACGGAGGATGTTTTTAGTGTTTAGTGACGCGGCGACATGGGATGAAATAACTTGCAGTGAGTGTTTGCCAAGGGCAGGTGAAAGGAGAAAAATACCTTGTATTGTCCTTTTAAAAAAGGCTTTGCAGGCCTCACAAGAGGCCACCCCATAGTGATACCCCGAGGCTATATCTCCACAGACCAGGCACAGCCTCTTGGGGAGGGAGTTCAACATGTATTCGCACTTTATGGATGAGTCCTCCATGATGGTGCTGGAGCAGTCGTCATAGCGCTTGCGGCAGGTGCCAGCCCCGAGGCCGCTGGGAGTGAACATAGGGGGAGAGTCCAGGCCGTTCGAGTGGCTGTTCATGGCGCTGACATAGCCACCGCTGGCGTCTGAGTTGCCGCTGGGGCTGTGGTGGCTGACTGTGTCGATGACCGAAGAGGGACTGGATGGCTCCGTCTTGATGTAGGACCCGCAGCTGGAGGGTAGATGCCGGTCATCAGCAGCCATTCTATTCAGCAGCCTGGGTGAGGTGGGGGGGGTGAGGGGGAGGAGGGAGGTTGATGGGAAAGGGAGGAGGAGAAGATGAAGATGATTAGCAGAGGTCATTAATCAGCGGAGTGGCGGTTTCTAAACAGCAAAATATTATCCAATTATTATGTGGCAACTTGTAACAATTATAACATACATTTTTAATTTAAAATGGATTAATTTAATTACTAAAAAATTAGTCTTTACATATTATTTACAACTGCAAAGTAGAAAAACTGTCCACTTTCAAATGCTTTACAATGAAAAATGTCCATTTATGCAAACACGCAATTTCTAGATATAGACTAGGAGGCAGAAAGGATGGGAGATGAGATATTTAATAATTAAGTCTACCACAGTCATGTGTTTGCTCTTTAATGTTTTTCCAATTGTCTATTCTCTAACAGTGTGTCTGAACAGCCCTATAAATCAAGGATTTCATTAGCCACACACATTATGGCAGCTGCAAAAGTGCTTCAGAATACAAATACGCACAACTACAACACATGCATCCAGTTGCCCACATCCCCGCGCAATCACGCAGACAGGAGGAAAGTGAAAGAAAAAGAGTGGCAGAGGGACAGAAATAGGGAAAAGGCACTCAAATAACTTAGCACGCAAGTGTGTATGCGCACACACACACACACACACACACACACACACACACACACACACACACACACACACAGAGAGCACATCAAGATGGGGGCTCCTCCATAGTTTAGAGAGCATGGTGGACCTTGGCCTGTCTCCTTGAGTCAGCAGTCAACCAAAAGGAAACATGATGGCAAGATATTGACTTTTTCACTGTCTGCCTAATAACTGTATTTTGGAGTACATGCAATCTGATGCTGTAACGTGTGCAGACTAAAGTGCAGCCTTTTGGCTGTGGCCACAAAATGCACTCTAAAGCCTTCCTTGTCCATATAAATCTATTTCAGTCCCGCTCTATAACCTTTAGCTTGAAATCGCACCGAGAGAACGACGGAGGAAAAAACTTAGCCTGGACGTGCTCGACTCATTTCCGTGTGCAGACAGAGCGAAGTGAAGAGGTGAAGCGGTGGAAGAGATGAAAACCTCAGTGTATTGGGGATGCCGAGTAGACGTCGTAACCTCTCAGGGTCAAGGCGAGGTCACACGCTAACACACACGCGCAGCCTTTTGCATTAGGTACTATGGCAGGGGTGAAAGGTCACCTGCACTTGCTTGCATTAACAAAATTGAGCCTTACATGGCTTATGCAAATTCAGGGAGAGAGGTTCACAGTGAGTGGCAGCTCGACAGCCCAAGTTGTGCTCTAGCACATTAGTTCCATTAGCATATTGCCAACTAATGGTAATGTTTACATATTTGACATGTCAGTTTACCATCAGCTCAGGGAGAGGCGGACATTTCCTACTGGTCTCAATCTTTCTGATTGGACAATAACTGTCCGTCTCAGAGCTCTTCAGAGGAAACAGGAAGCGCAAGGCCTCTGCTGCAGGGTCCCCTATTGGTTGGCCGGACTGCTTCTTGCTCTCTGAGGCTGATTTAATTGTGAGGATGGGTGACGGAGGGGTTCAGGCCCAGGGGTTAGTGGGTCAACCTTATTTTCTCACCCTGGCTTCCTGGGCCCGTGGAGATGGAGGTCAGCGTGTCAAATTAAATCTCATTCCCGGGTTTCCCCTCCCTGCTGTCATGTATATTCATTGGAGCTCCAGGTGCCTACCACTTCTGGAAATTCGCAAAAAGGTTAACTGCTAAAATAAATAATAAAAAATGCCCCCTGTTAAAACAGTTGACCTTGTGGAATAAGCCCTTTGCCTGAGCACTCCTGGAATTCTTGCAATATAAAACCTTCACGATATGAAACAGCGACGGTTCTGGTAAAAATAATGCTTAAAGTTTAAACAATGCTTAGTTTGAACATTAGCAGCCCCGCTGTGAGCAGTTGTTCAGATTTATTATTTAAAATTTTACTCTTAAATGCCCTTGAGAAAAAGGAATTGAATCTTTTTCAAGACCTTCTGAAATAGAACTTGCTGCTCTTGATAATGAATGCAGATTGCATCCCCATAAATTAATGCACGGCTCTGTGTTCATCTGCTTTATGTTCTCTGTTTCAGATGAATATGTGCACCTGTGTGATAGGGCACCTGCACTTGGCTTATTAAAGGCTATATATTAAAACGTAGGAGCACGAGATGGCTCCATTTAGCTTTTATTTCACAAATTCAGAGTAAGCTTAACCCTGGTTCAAAGGCCACCTTCAGGGTGACACTTAGCATAATTGCATAAGTGTCTTAACTGTTTCCCCTCCAGCTCAATGTGGTCATTTATAATAAATGTGCTGGCTAGAATCCCCTTAACTCATTCTGCTATGACACATTATACCACTGCTATGCTTATGTTTTTAACAAGCCTGCATATATTGATTAATGATACTGAGGGAATACTAACCACTTGAACCTGGTGTATTAATCAAACACTCTAAAATATTTCTATAAATATTCGTAATCTCTCGTGGGACAGGTCCAATTTAAATCTATAAATACAACTGTATGAGAAAATGAATTATGAACATTAAATAGTTTGACAGCAGCAATGGTCCTAATAAATAATTCAATATGTGGGGCAGGTGCTAATTAGCTTATGTGCTACACAGACAGAGCAGACAGGAAAGGGTCTGCTGAACTATCTGAGACTTGATGCTGTAAAATCTATAGTTGTCCCTTCCTTCCTCAAGGTAAGAGCTTTTTCAAATTCTGCTGCCTGGCTGCCCAAAGGAGCAGCACTCGCCTAAGACACAGTATCTCCCCTTCTCTCTTTTTCTCTCTCTGTTCCTCCTCCTTTTGTTCCCTTTGTACCGATCAAAATTCATGCTGAGTAGTAGGTTATGGGCTCGCAAACGCACACTACGCAGTTTGGTTTTAATCTGATTCCACCTGGCCCTCCTAACAGCATTTCAGATCCCTAATATCATTCCACTGGTGCTGCTGTGACCAGGATTAGCCGGCCTAATGATCTGGCAGCTTGTCTCGCGCTCACTGTTCCTCGACTTCCGAGAGGAGAACCGCGGAGCTCGCATTCCCCACGTCTCAACATTTCCCTTGCCTGCAAGCAAAATTCAGAACAGTGCATGTCAAAGTTGGAAGAGCGCAGAACATTCAGCATCTAATTGAGCCAATTTGTAAGCGTTGCTGCTGAGAGCTACCAGCCTGCTTCAGGAGGATACCCACATCTTCTGTTCTTTGAGGGACTATATCGCTCTCCCTGTTTCCCACACAAATTACAAGAATACCGGACAAAATGGTGCTAAAGAGTCTGCTCAACAATGAGTAAATTCCTGATGTCCTTTATACTCTCAAGGCCACCAGATACCCAAAACACCATTTTATAACATTAGCTCACCTCATCCCAGAGTGTCACATCTCTGCTACCTGATCAGACTGGGTAAGTGAAGGGGAAAGAGATGGTGGTGGGGGTTGACATCTGAAGGCAGGGTGATGTTGATATCAGATGCCCCAGTATGGGCAGATCTGTCTCGAGGCCCCCAGGCGATGTGGCCTGATAAGCCACTGGCCCCAGAGTCAGCGCTGGTACGACGAACTCAATTAGCTCCTGACAGACCTCCTCTCAGCCCAGCTCAGCCTCTCCACCGCAGCCAGAACCCGGTGGCAGCTGCCACGCTGACCCCTCCTCCAGGGGCCACTGGCATCTTTTAGCGCTCCGACACACACAGTCACGGACTCATTTTTGGGAGAGCGGAGACCGTGGTCAAAATCTACACAACCCCCACGGAAGTCACTGAAATACATATCGCTTATACATAAGTTTGTATGCCACCGAGGGTGCTCGGTGTGTCTTTTCACAGGGGAAATGTAAATGAAAAAGGCTCAAGGAGGGGTTGGTGTGGCCCTTGGGATAAAAGAAGGGAATGGTTATTCCAAAACACACTTAGCTGAATTATAGAGTGCCCCGTCTATCTAACTGGTTCCAGGTTAATGACTGTCCGGGGAATCAGGGGCCAGAGACTCTTGGGGCAATGCGCATAAGTGTGTGTATATATACTCATATCTCTGAGAGTGTGTTTGCGCTGCAGACAGAATATGAACGATGTGGGGGTGGAGGGGGTGGTTGACGGCTGTGGTTTGGTTGGAGGAAAGCCCGGCACTCCATAGAGACCCATTCTAATCTGTGAGGGAGAGGCCCCTAATTTTGGAGTTTCTCATTCATTAGTCCTGCTCTGGCAGAGAGAGGGGGCCGAGCAGAGGGGGTGGACCCGAAGACATGGGAGGGGCCTCTTTATTACCAGATATGCCAGACAGAGATTTATGATGTGCGGATTTGTAGAGGCAAACAAAAGGGAAGTTGAGGAGACAGAAAAAGGGGAAAAGAGAAAGTAAGCAACGAGATACATGAGGGAAAGAAGGAGAAGAGACAGATAAAGCAGTGTTTATCGTACCAATGGAGGGGGGGGGGGGATCAATAGTCGTAGGCTGGGGGCTAGTGCAGGGTTACCACTTGGGGGGACCATGTTGCTCTGTGGCCTGGGCAATTAAGTTTTTTTTTTTTTTTTCAGTCTGCAGCAGAGGATTATATTTAGCTGCTTCACAGCGATGTTACTGTAGTCTTTATAAAGCCATGAGCTCACTCCACTACGACAACATGAGCCCCATGCTCCAGCGGCACCACAAGACAGAGCCGGCCAAGAAGCAGATCACATCTATTGATCCCCCCCTCCCGCTCCTTCCTGTTCCAGAGATGCTGCTGGCAGGAAAGACAGGGCCTCTTGTGATACAGGCGCTGCTGTTTGTCTGACGTAAACTGTCTGGGCCGCACTGGGCAGATCTAGTTCTTATAAGGGGCTGATTTCAGGATGTTGAGGGAAGCAACTGGCTAATGATAGAGCTACTGTCAGTGGGGGAAGTGAGAGAGCCGCCCATCGTCTAAACTTCCAACGACGGAGAACAAGGAGTTAACCATCTTCTATGCAGACCCAATGGAAAAGCTCTCGGTAGAATTGGACAGCTCATCATACTGTATGTTAAAAAGAAGTTCAGGGACAATTCCAGCCTGTCGTGCCGTACATTTGGGATCAAATTTCTAATTCTGCCTTTTTCATTAGAAAAGATTAGTTTTCATTACATCCATTATGTGGCACAGTCATGGTATAATTTAACAACATAAATTTACAATGGTTCTTGATAACTACAAAAAGTAATTATAGTCCACTGGCAAAAAAAAAAATTACCCTTAAAGACGGTTTCCTTTCTAAGCGTGTCACAAGAAAACTGGTGTGGGTAATGACATCAGACACAACCCGGTGTTGTGTGATACGTTACTGATACACTGCGGCCAATATCACATTCTCCCGCTATGCTGAGACACAGGTGGACTCTCCTTTTATTTCACATGTTTTAGCTCTAAACTAACTTGACGATTTAACGCTTTATCATAAAATTATTGTTTAAAAATTGAAAGAAGTATTACATGGATATAAATTCTCTAGTTGCTGCTTTTTGGTAAAACTAACTTTTTTAGTTCAGCCGTCCTCCTCAGTTACACAGATCACAAAAAAAAAAAAAACAGAAATATATTACCATGACCTATCCACAATAACTATAAAAAAACAAAAATAATGGATAGAAAGGCTTTAAAGGCCAGCAGACAAAAAACACAGCACACCTTTAATGTAGGTTACGGTAAAAAAATAACGAGGTAAAATTATAAAATATGAACAATGAAAACTTTAGCATATATATTGTATATAAGTGCATGTTATTCCTGTCAGTAGATATTTGATGGACAATCTATAAGTGAAGCAAAATCAAAGTATTTTATCAGAAAAATTAAGGCTTTTCCTGATTGTGTAGCGCGTGTGTGCGTTTGAGTCACAAACAGAAAGAAATATTATTATAAAGGGTTGAGGCTATTTAACACAGTCCAATGTAAATCACAGGTTTAGACACAGTCACTGTGCGTACAGGGGGACGGAGGCATAGAGCCATGCATGAAATTACTTCATTAATCTTCTTCTGATGGGCTGTCCTTGTTTAGGGGGAAACTCTACCTGCCTGAAACAAAGAGCGAAGCCTGCCTCCGCCATAAATTATCCTCTTCATCAGAGAAAGAGCCAAATATAAACAGACAAACATTCACGCAAGCACGTGTCCGCGTGCACACAAACGTACAAGGCGAAATGAAGAGGCCAAGATTAGGAGGTTTAGGGAGTGATTTAAACACAATCACATGTGTAAATGTTTGTATAGGGCGAACGGTCACTGTGTAATCACGGCACATATGTGGAATAAAAATGTGCGTCGAGTTAAAAATGTAACTGGATTTTTCCCTTTAAAATTGTAGCTTGAAGAGCGCAGTTCAAACAGATCCAAAATGAATCGATGTAACTGAAAAACACCATTGTTATGTCTGTCACACGCCACAGCAGTCGGCACAATCATTGCAGTAGCCTCTAGCTTTTTACAGGCTCATCTCTACCAGCTGCCACACATTGTCCATAAATAGTGCTGGTAATAAAAAGGCGAGTGGGCCTAACTGATTTATACTGTGGTGTTCACCACCACACCATTCAGGAATAATTAAACTTTGGGGAATCTAGATGTGCAATGCAGCGTTCACCACGTCTGTGTCACAGGACGGGTCAAAGGGAAGAGTTCAACAACCAGCTACTCAATGTGACCATTTGATTACGCTTAGGGCTGTCTCATGATTTGAGCAGCAGGAATACGCCCACGTAAGCACACGGTTGTGCTAAAAGTAGCAACAAACATTGACAAGAAAAAACTCAGCAGCCTTTTACACAACCACATCTCTTAGTTTAAATTACTGTCACGAGTAAAGGTAAATCTCTAGTGCCTTGTGTTTAACTTCTTTTCATATTTCCATTAGTGACAAGGTTTCAATATGAACTGAGATAGAAGCAATGGAAGAAGAAATCTTTAAAAAAAAAAAAAAACGAAAATATAAAATAAAATAAAAGATAATAGATAAAAAAGTACATATTAGTTTGAGTAATTTTGCACTTTTTACTTACAACTACAGAGACCATCAGACATACAAATGGTTTCTCAAAACTAACTTATCTCTTTCATATTTTTCATTTATTTTGTTAATTTGTTAGATCCCTTTGGTCTGATTTCTGAGTGATGCATATCGGTTTGAAAGATGCAAGCACAGAGAAATCAGAAATTCCCACGTCAAAGGCTGGAAGAGCTACTTCCTCTGGGAAAATCTGGCATAAGTGATTGTAGTTTTGTAGTTTTGTAGAGACACGTTAATAACACAACTAAATGCACACACTGCATCAGGCTGAACAGATTCAATACTTGATCCCAGGAGCTTTCTCTCCGTCTGTAACACATGCACGCCAAACATTTGAACACAGCTTTCCAACGAGTGACGACAAAAAAAGTGCTTGCTCTAAAAGCTGTTATGTTTGCAAGGCTCAGACTTGGTGAAGCTGTCAGTGGGAATCAGAGCTGCTACTGTGACGGACGGTTTCAATATTGATTTCATAAATAAACAAAGCTAACCATCGATCCTAATGTTATTTTGCATTTCAATTACTGCTCCGAAACATAACCTTCAAACAACTGAGCGCTCAATAGCAATAGCCTTGACTGATAAACACCCTTATAGTTACCTACCTTACATCACATTTTCTAACCAAGTGTGAACTGCTGGACCTGTAATTTGTTTCACAGATGAATAACTATTGTAAGCTACAGGGACGATGTCAAATAAACCCAAACATTACTTTTAGTGATTGGTGTTTTCTTGTAAACTAATACAACTGGTGACAACTATTTTCCTGATGTAGGAATTTTCCTCAACTTCTCCGTTCTGCTTGTACGTGTGTGTGTGTATGGATGGATATGTACATGTATGCTTGTGTGAGTAAATGAAGAGGAGCCCTTCAGCGTTAGAGCAACAGGAAGAAGTGCTGACGCACCGTGTCAGTGATAGCACTCTGCTGCCACAAGGGCATGAGAGCTCACATAGGCTAGCATTATTATCCTTCTAGACTAATGGACCTGGTTATTTTTAAACAGATTCTCACACTGCAGCGGAGGTGTCCAAGGTTACCATGGACGAGAAATCAGGAGGCCCGCATGCAGTGAAGGCTGCTAGTTCCTCTGTGCATGGCTGTTGTGAGGAAGTTAAAGATGCATGGTAGGTAACCACCAAGTGGTGTGAAAGCCAGTCACCGTCATTTAGAGAGAGAGCACGTTACTGTGAAACTAAAACTACGCTTCAAATGTTTTTTTTTCTTCATATAATGCATTGAACCCATCATGACATTTTTATATGAATTGACACATATTTCCAAAAATAATTGGTGGATTGGAGTCCTGATGTAAAAATATTAAATTTACTGTATGTTTTTCATGGTGTTAATTTACCAATTAAATGACCTGGGGAATAAACGACCAGAGGAGGAAGCTTCACATAGCAGCTCGTTAAAAGCCAGCCAAAGCACTAACAACTATGAACCTGACTAACTGTGGAGCTACAGAACAGTGAACATCCAGAGAGTGCCAACACACTCTGCATCCTCATTTGGCCTGGACAGGGACAACATGCTCCCACTGCTCAGCCTGAGCTGAGCGACATATTTACAGTGAAAGTAATGATACTAGATACCAGAAATGAGAGGGCTCCAGCGTGGCGAGTGGACTCAGGAATCTCTCTAATGAATTGGACAACAAAGCCCTGTTGGTACAAGGAAGAAGTATTTAGAATTGTGCAACAAACTGATCTCAAACACATTAGGTTTTCTTTAAAAGGCACACATCCCGACACTTTCTGAATGCTCTGGAAGATGAGGAGGGTGGGAGTGGGACAGGTGGGTAGGCTGGGCCGCACGCTGCAGCTACAAAGGCCACCAGCTCCTGGCTCATAGCGGGGTGGCCATTCTCGGCCAGGAGCCTTTTCTGGTAATGTATTCTGAAACCAAATTACCGTAAGCTGATCCCATCTGGATAGTGTCTGTGCACGGCTGCTTTGGTTACCCACCACTGCCTCTAGCCTGTGATAGCATCTCCATGAAGACAGCAAAAATCTGATTAACCCAATAACAATGAAACACTTGGTCAAAGAGCAAAGAGCTTTTAACTTAAGATACACTAATGCAATTCCCTCGCCTTGTTTTCTGAAACCTAATAAGAATCAAGTGGACGGACTGCTAGAGATGGGTGTTTGTAGGCTCTAATGCAGCAAGCTGGGAATGAAGTCAAATAAATTGAAATCTAATTCATCAATGTGTGCTAACTTCTTTCTGCTTCTCCAAAAATACATTAAAAAGCTCTTATTTCATGAGGGGAAATTGGATAGCCTAGTTAGTTTATTGCAGTGGCTCTGCCAGGGATTAAGGAAAGCATGGGTGATGATGGAACATTTAGAAGAAGGAAGAAGACACATCTCAAATCACTGCTGCTCAAATTTTGTGTGTTTTTCCAGCAAGTACTGAGGACCTCACTCTGGAAATCCTCGGCCGTAGCAACTTCTGACAAGACCAGCACTGAGCCTATCACACTCATATAGTAAATGACTCGCCTCACTGCATGAACAAAGAGATATTTAGACTTAAACAAGTCCGGCCAAAGTACGTCAAAATGTCATACAACACGTATCAACGGCAATGTAAAAAATGTTGATCGAAGAGTTTCAGTAGAATTAGCGTTTTCAGAATACTTGGGGAAAAAACTTTCAGATACACACATTTCTATTGCCAGAAAAAAAAAAAAAAACGGGGCCGCGTGTCTATCATCAAGTCAAAACTCGGTTTCCTTCCAATTCCCTGACAGTGGCGATGCCCTCAAGCCAATCAAAATGTATATGCATGGTGCACATATGTCCCACGATACCTCACCTCACCCAACCATCACGGCCACATCCAGCACTCAGAAAACAGCCACAAATACCACTGGGCAATTACAGGAAAGTCACTGCTGAACCTAAACTAGCAGCAGCAGCCAGTGATGTACAGAAAGTGGACATGTGATCAGGACAATACTTATGATTCCTTCATAAAGAAAATGTGTCAACCCTTTGGTAGCTTAAAAATATATATTACTAATATATTTCATTAATAAAAATGAATAGTGTAAATAAGCACGTTTTTATACATTAAACACCAGTTTATGACTGAGCTTTAAAATTCTAAATATCCTCTTCACTGTTATTTCAAAGCTTCCACAAAATATGGACATGTAATATGACATAAAAATCTGAAGTCTAAAGAGTCATTTAGTATTAAATTAATATTTTTTAACATTATAGGCCTATAGAAAATTCTAATTACTGCACAGAATCTAAATCTAAAATGATTTGCAAATACTTGCAATGCTGTGAAAAAAAAACTAAAAAACATGAACAGCAACTTATGTACGACTTGACAGGACACATTTCTGATTTTCTTCTTTCACAAATAGACACTAAAACTAAATGTTAAAATGTGTTTCAGAATTTCAGATTACCTGAAAGGACAGCTCGTTTAATTCATTAAAACTGGTGCATCTTTTAAAAGCATCATTTTTATCTTCATTCAAAATGTCTATTCAAAAGTATTAGTGTTTCTCATTTTTACAGTGAATATAATTCAATATCTGTTTAAAACTATATTTGAAAATGATGAAACAACTTTGGAAAATGTAGTCAATTTCTTTTGGTGGAGTGGTGTGAAAATCACTTTAAAAAAAATCTGGGTCTGTTTTCCAAATTAGGGAATAAAGACGTCTAACACAACGAAAGACATGAAGATAGTTGAGCTTATAATACGGGACATGTTACAGAAATATCCACTTTGCTACTGCTGTCTGTGCATTTTTGGATTAAGGTGAAAGGAGAAAATTTAACTTGTATAATCCATAGTCAAATTTAAATAACACAGATAATTGCAGATTTGTCTGAGATATTACTACGCTTTGTAGAATCACTTCTTCTAATGTGCAGTGATTAAAGCTTAAACTAAATAAAATATCAGTACACAAATGAGTTAAGTATAACAGACACTAACAGCTCTTGAACTTTACACTAAATCAATTTCTCTTAAGTTAATCAAAATCCTGCATTGCTTTGAAATCTAAAGACTAAAAAAATAACTATTTCATTAACTATTATTAATGAAATTGAATGATATTAAGAATATTAAAAGTGAAGTTAAAAGAATATGTACTTTGTCACTTATGATAAGAATTCATAAGAAATTGGAAGAATTTTACACACAAATCTCCACTTCTGCTTGTACTGCATTTTATCAATAGTATCAACAAAACAAAAAAATAAAATAAAGATTGACATAAAAACTATCATATTAAAACTAAACTTTACACATGTTTAAGTCTTTTTCTGACATCATCTGTGTATTGTTGAATTAACTAATATTGTAGCATGCCAATAAAATTGTTTCCAAAATAACAAATATTTTCTACAACTAAATACATATATATTTTTGTTAAAAACGTAAGTTGTTGGTGGATTTACAAAGTTTCATCCAGTACGCAGTGGGAGCTCAGACTGTCCAGACTGAGACAGCAGCTTGGCTTGTGCCGCTGACTGGGACAGACTTACCAGCTCACTGAGGTTACAGAGTGCTTTCATTCGTCTTACCCCGGCTACAAATATATATTACAGCGTGTAATTTATCCTCTTCAATTCCACGGATCCACGTTAATCTCATCTACTTAAAATATTACTCTCATTCTGCCTGGGCGGCCGGATCTAAGAACAAAGCCATCAGCAATCAAGCTCCTAACCCAACCGGACAGGTACCCCAAATTCTTTAGGGAGAAAATACACGGTGTGCACAGGGGGCAAGTTTAATCCGTCAGCCGTGCCCTGCATTATATTTAAAAAGACCAGCATATATGATGTGGTCACACAATAAATCTACACACTCGTACACACAGTTGCACCTGCTCTGTTGCTCGACACCGTCACGTCCAACGTTATTTTAAATCCCTCAACAAAATGAACGAGAGGAAGCGCGTTTAAGAGCTAGTGATGAAGAAGGAAAACAGGAAAAAGGAAAACGGCGTTAACAGGAAAAAGTTCAAAACCTGGACTAGAAGGGTTCAAGAAACACAAAACAAGACCGATCAAAGGTTTTTTTTTTTTTAAAGCAGGAGAATAAACTGCATAACAAGAAGTAAGTTAAAAAGAAAAGTAAAAGAAGGAAAGAAGATGCACCTACTGGTTATGATAGCTGAGAGGGTCTGGAAGACAAAGTTCTGAAATGTCCATCAGTCCAGTTTTAGCATTCCAGGAATGAGAGGAAGAGGAAAGAGAAAACAATTGAGACGCGCTTCTTCCCCAAATGATAGCACAGCACCCTCAGAGACAACGCCGCCGAAAAGCCCCTCCAGCACCGCTCCCCCCAGCCTGCACAGGTATGTTGGACTCTGATGGATTGAGTGGGCGCGTGTGTGCGTGAGCATGTGTGTTGTGTATGTGTGTGTGTTTATGTATGTATATATATATATATATGAGTGGGGGAGTGAGAGAGAGAGAGAGAGAGAGAGAGAGAGAGCTCGTAAGTGAGTGTATGTAAGTGTGTGTATGACAGAGAGAGAGAGAGACGGAGAGAGGAAGAGAGTGCAGGGGGGAGGGACAGATAGACGGAGAGGTAAAGGGGGGTGAGAGAGAGAGAGAGAGAAGCGCAGGCAGCGGCGGGATGAGCGCTAAGATGGAGAGAGCATGAGAGCGCGAGCGAGAGGAATGACTCTTTCCGTGGTCGGGATAGGGCTCTTTAAGACTCAAGGGCTTGATGAATATGGAACAGCTGCTGTTGGCTGGCTCTGAGGGGCAGGACTTAAAGCGACAGAGGGGCCGGCGGAGCACCGGGGAGGAGGGATCCGAACGCTCCCTCGCACACTCCGCCGTGCACGACACACATGGGTCACACACACATAGACAAAACAACATATCGCATGAACAACAGAGATGCGACTGGAAAAGCGCTGGACGCACAGTTTCCATCTCAGTTAAATAAAAGTAGATTGTGGATGATAAAAAAAAAAAAGTCCAATTCGAACAGGAATGAAGATATAATGGAAATATTGGGTTGGAGTTACAGTATTCACTTTTTATTTATTTTAAAGCTTTTGTCAAACTTTGTCTGTGCTGACTTACTGAAAATTAAACAAACTGATTCTATTTCATTAGAAAACAATTTGATTTCATATTCATTTTGTGATTTTACAAAAAAAAAAGCACTTTCTGTATATTCTCTACATTAATACATGACATATCAGCCACAGAAAAGGGAATGTTATTCTACACACCGACATCATCCCAATCAAACTTCTCAGTGACAGTAATAAACTTAAGGACACATACTCCGTGCAAGATCGAGCCTGTACTAATATAACACACAACCAAGTCAATTCTGACAACAGCCACAGCCACGATATAAAAGTTCCAGCCAGCAGTCCAGCCCATCTGCAGCACTTCATGTTCAAAAAGCAATAGCTTTCAGACCACCACAGACAGTAAATGTATTTATTGAGCTGTGTCGTTAGCTCCATTTGCGGGTGTTACATGTGAGGGACCATTGTGAGCCTTTCACCACCTGTGAGAGATGATCTCAAGCCATAACTCATATTCTGGAAGCCCATCAGCTTCTAAAGCAGCGGAAAATCCAGCTCTGTCTTCTCTAACCCCAGCTTTACGACCGCCTGTGTTTCACTGTTGATCAAGCTCAGTAAGAATGCAGAGAATGCAGATACCATTTCACAGTCAGTGAGGGTCTCCATGTTACTGTATCCCCACATTATAAGAGCAGAGCTTACCATGGCATCTTGACACTGGGCCGAGAGAGGCAAGAAGAAACGTCAGATTTCCCACTTCTTAAAAAACTCACGAGGCGCCTGACAACGGTCTTCAGCCTCTCCAGTAAAAATAACAGTGAGCGAGGAGGAGTCGTGATCTACCAGCAGATTCACGCAAAAAAGGTGCGCTGTGTCGCTCTGCTGGTCTTCAGTTTTCTCTGCTGAACAGGAACAGCATAACCCCCCGGAGAGGAATCCAGTTCCATTCACCAGCTCACGTTTCTATAATCAATGCAAAAACATCACGCAATCCCTATTGATCATCACAGGCCTATTGATGTGCAGCAATAGTGCCTCCACTGTGGCACAGATCACACAGCATCTGGTCTCTTTTTGTGACAAAACAAATGACTAAACAAATGAAAATCCAATTAAGATTGATGCCAAATCAAACACCTGTCAGTTTAATTCACTAAAGCAGAATAAAATCACTATCAAGCACAGTTGTCACATTTCAAAATGAGACACACACTGAATAAAAAAAAAAAGGAGGGGGGGGGACGACACGCTTACTGAGCCATCTATTCAACCTGCAGCACTCCAGCCTCATCTCGTTTGACATGTACAAATTTCCAAATACTTCAGAAATCTTAATATAGCCGCGGTGAAGTTTACACCAGGTGATCGCGACACAGGTGGCACGCCGGTCATACATGCTAATAACTCATTTGACAAATCACATTTTCCTATGGCCTCCCAAGACTTGACACCCAGCAGACTTTCGTCATGCAGTCTGAGCTATGAAGGCCCAGCTCCTGCTATGGTGGCTTCTTATCAGCTCCGTTATGAAAAAAAAACACCATGGTGTGTGACAGCTGATTTGACAGGAAGGGATCTATTAGGAATAGGTGATGGACCTGGACAACGTCAGCACAGTAGGCCAGAGCTGAGCATATAAAATGATTTTTGTTTTGTTTTAATGACTGCGATTTCTGTTTTCTTGTCACTGAATGCGTGTGCAGTTATTCAGCCTGTGCACCTTACATGTGCCTGGGTGTTTGCATACTACATATGTGGGTGGTGCAACTACACATCGACGAAGAAGAGAACAGATTCACTTTAGGTGACTTGAGTAAAGTAGTTGTCAGTGACCTAAAAAAATGAATACTGTCATAAAATAATGACTTTATTATTATTAGCATTATTTCTCATATTTCAAAGTTGTTTTTTATTATTTTTAAACTTTCTAACGTCGAGTTAGTTTTCCACAAAATGTTTTTAAGTTTGGTAGAGAGGGGAAAACAGACCTCAAGCAACATTAAATTACACTCTACGGAGAGTTTGTGTTAGTTATCTGCGGTTAAAAAAAAAAAATCGCAATTTTTCTGACAATAAACACACGGTCAGATCAACCTAAATTACACCATATTTAACGTTTTCGTGCACATATAAAGGGCCGAATCGATAACTTCATTCAGTCGCTGTCCCCAGAGGAAACGGTAGCTACATCGTTACACGTCCACGTGCACTGCCCCAATTAGAGCTAAACCGCGTGCGCAGTCGTGGAGGCTAATTTACTCAAACTCGGACAGGTGAGTAAAATGTTCTTTTTTTTTCTTTCTTTCTTTTTTTTTTAATAACCACTACAAAAAAATGTGAAAATAGTAACTGGAAGATAAACAGCGGTTGATGAATGTGTGGTGTACCTTACTCGGACAAGTCATGTCACATCCCCGGCTGAGCACAGCGCACTGTGGAAGGGGTGTCTCCAGGTCCAGGTTTGTGGCGTATCAGCTGCTGCTGCTGCTGCCCTTGCTGCTGCCGCTGCTGGTAGTGGTGGTAGTAGAAGAGGTGGTGGTGGTGGTGTGGCTCTGTGCGTCTGAGCGCGCCGTTTAACTGTCACACACCGCAGCCACACTGTCAACTCCTCCTCCGGCGCGCACCCTGTGGCTAAACCAAACACACCTCCACCGGCAGGCTGGGGGACCAGGTGAGCGGGGTCAAATGTGGAGAAGAAGAAGGAAAAAAGTATGATACAAGGAAAAAAAAAAGTTACAAATGCAACCGCCTGTCTCGTGACTATAAAGTCACACATTTTCTTAAAAAAAAAAATACACTAGTGTAAATATTCAATTTTATTTTTTACTGCTTCGCGAATCCCCTTAGACTCCCCAGACGGTGAGAATCAAACACACTCACATTTTGACAGAGTCCTGTGCCTGTTTGAATTCTATTAGAGAATTTAATTTGGTTCGTTGTGCCTCCCTGCTAGTCACCCCCCAGGGTGTGTGTGGGCTACACCTGAGAAAACGGCAGGTGAGGCGGACGTGAAGAGGCTGAACGCCGCGGCAGTCGTTTGGTTTCCACTGTTGATGAATAAATAACAGGACAATAGCAGCGTCGCGTCTGCCGCAGAGATCACAGTCGCTGTATCACATAACCGAGGCGATCACTGAATCGCACATTCTCGTTTGATTTGTCTGCAGATGTAAATGTTTTTTGTTTTGTTTTTTGCGTCTGTTTTTTTTTTGTTTGTTTTTTTTGTTTTTTCTTGTGAATAGTTTCAGTGTAGTTCAGAAGTTTTCACCAGGTTTAAACCTATGAAATTAAACTATGATATCAGCTGGTGTTACAGCTCGACTCCTGCTGGACCCCTGGTCTTATTTTCTCATTCACAGTCAATACCATGACAAAATATCCCATTAAAACAACATGTGAGACACATTTAAAATACACAAGACCTTTCATCCTTTGCATCTGATCATATTCAGTAAAAAACAAACAAACAAAAACATTTAAGCTTGTGCATATCTTTTCTTTTTTTTTTTCACCCACACATTTCACATTCTCCATCACTGACTGACTGCCTCAGCTGTGGACCAGAGCACAGAGCCAGCTCACAGCAGAAACCAACTCCATCACCTCCACTAGAGGGAGGGCTATCTCGCAACAAGGCCACCAAGGAGCAGCATTAGAGGCGCCTTTATTTATTTATTTATTTATTTAATTATTTATCTATCTCCCCAGGCTGATAGTGTGATTCATAAACCGAATGAATGACGGTCAGGACAGGGCCAGCAACCAGCCGCACAATGGAATCTCGACTGCATTTACCTCCGACTACAAAAACCTATCCATTACAAACGTGTAATTATTGTCCTTAATAGATTAATTCATGCTGAAAGATAGAAATGGGTTCCAGGCTATTGATGTAATCATTTCGCTGAGGAAATTAAGTGACATTAAAAGAATGATATTGTCACCGTGAAAGTATCATTGATTCTTTTCGAATGCAATTAACTGTATTTGAAAATGGGACCCGCACGCGGCGCTGCGCGAGGAGCACTGAGGATCACTTCATTTGTGAGCGATATAAAGACCAAATTATCCCATCAAAGAGAAAAATCTATAAATGTAATGGCAGGGCTCTTCAGCACTAAGGAATGACAACAGTGGTCCTGTTCAGTTCCCTGCGTGTTAAGTAGAAGTGAGCGTCTCCCGGCAGCCCTCAGAAACAATAACCAGACTGTGAAGAAAAGGAGAATTTCACCCAGTTTCACAGTTCTCTTGTAAACTGTTATTGGTTAACATAAACAATCCTCTGTGGGAGGAAGAGCCCCGAGCCATGAGCAAGGCTGTCAGATGTGACGTCGCTGAGCTTTTGCCTTAAACTTTTATAAAGGAGTAGATAGATAATGAGTTCGTGGAGTTTGCCTCACTTTCCATAATTATTGTTTTGTTATGTTTCATATGATTGGATGCTGGAGATATGTTTTTATGATTTGTTACATGATAATAGGTGAATTTATCAGCAATGAAAATCATTGCAGCACTTTTTCAAGCAGATCTTGATACCACTGATGTTGGACTGTGCAGCACTTTCTCCTGTTTTCTCCCCTGCCTGCTGCTTTGATGGCTCAATGGCCAGAGGACTGGAAAGGATCCAGGGCACGAGGCAAGCTCCAGCACTTTTAAATTTGGAGGAAAAAAAATAAAAAAATCTCACACATTGTTCCATGTTTTTGTTCGCTGCCGTGGCTTCAGAGTCAGTGTCATCATTTGCATGGGGCGCGTGTGGCATTTTCTTTATTTATTTTATTTTTTTTTGCAATGCCAGTTTCTCATGTGTTGTTTTGTTGACTTTGTTGGGCGGGGAGTTTTGATGGATACCAACAAAAGCATGTTTGTGCAGCAGTTGCTGGTCCACACAGCTCCCTAACCCAATTACAGTGTTGGTAATCCAGTGAAAAGACATTCAGTGAAGAGGCAGAGACGCGGGCAGATAGAGAAAAACATGAAACGGAGCAGACGCAACCACCGATGTGACGTCCATGCATCAGGGGAATCGGGCATCAATCTCCGGCCCTGGTCAGAAAGGCTGCATAATTCAAACCCAAACATTTTTCTTTACGTGATTCAAACCAAATCAGAGGGTCCAAAGCATCTCTCCCTCCACCTGCTGTCAGCCAAGCTCCATCCCACCCTAGCCTAAATTTCATTTAGAAGACATCTTTCTCCCTTTCCGCCTCGCTCTCATGCGCTCCACATTGCTGTCTCTCCTCTCTCTTTGAATTCAGTGCGCTGCAGCCCTTAGATTTACTTGCCTAACAAATATGGACAGGGGACCTAAGTGGTTTTTGAAATCTTCGAATGGACTTTGGAGTGCCTGTTCTGCGCTGGGTGGCAACAGTCTCTCTGTCTCTCTCTCACTGTCTAACCCCTGCGTGTGTGTGTATGTGTATGTGTGCTTGTTTGGTTGTCTGCCCGTTCATGTTTATGTCTGTACGCGACTGTGTGCGCGCACGCATGTACATGCTTCCCCATGCTCGCACAGACTCCCCGGCTGGGAGAAGGTAGCGCTGGGTGGAGCGGCAGTCTGGAAATGAGATAAGGATGTCTGATTCATAGGATCTGACAGGAAATCTATACTCTGCAATGTTTATAATCCAGCCATTACTACACAGCCGAATGAAAGAACAATAATCCAATCATTTACTCCATATTTACCTGAGGCAGATTCTCGGCTTTAAAGGCAAAGTGCATCGCGCGGCGGCGGAGGCTGTGAAACGGGCTGATACGGGCGAGGTTGTGGAGGGGCAGTTTCTAGCTCGCAGAGAGGAGGACACTGAGAAAAGGCGAGGATGGACTGTCCTCCCGGGAGACGTATGTCTACAGGAGACGGGATGGCTCACCTGTGCGCACTCTGCGGGGTTAAAGGTCACCCATTACTCATCATTAAGACCCCATTGATTTATGAGTAACTTTCAAAAAGGAGAGTAACTAGAGTTTATGAAACATGAGGTTAAGGGCTGCACAGACGAGCTCTCAGTGTCTCTGGACTGTACTGTATTAGGAAAAAAAAAAAAACTTCTACTATGACAAGAGCTTTACATTTTTAAGGAGAGGTGTAATGCGGCTCTCTCACAGCGAAGCCCATCCAGGTAATGTCTGAGCACAGAGGAATTTTCTGGTGGGGGTTTACTTATCATAGAGTCTTTCATGGACAGTATGAGCTGCTCTTCATTGTGTACGAGGGGGGAGGTTTATCTTATTTGGGAAAAGTGAAGGGGGCCTGCCCTTATCTGTCAATAAACAGTAATTAGATTTTGTGGCCGATAGCGTCGATTGGTTTCTAATCTAGCTGTCGCCCTAGACGTGTGTAATTAAAATCCTGATTGATAAAGGGGCAGAAACCCGCCCACACCACCACTTTACCAGACCCTGCCCCCGACCCCTTCAAAACACAAACAAGAGAGAGATATGAAAGAGGGCCTGCGGAGAAAACTGCACTTCATATTGATCAGCTCTATCTGGCTTCCTATCAATGCCCTTTTCCCACAATGGAGGGGCCAGTACAAAGGTTTCCCCACGTAAAACTTCATCGCTAATCTCCACCCGGCAGATGTTATCCCAGCTAAAATATAACATTTTACCCACAAAAAAACAAAAATCTGCCCACTTGTGATCACGTGAAATCACACATTTGCATGTGCATGCAAAAAAAAAAAGAAGCTTAAAAAATTTGAATATGCCTGCCACTAATGAGGGAATGCTTACTGTGGCTGTCATGCAATCAAGGAAAAACACCCCTTAGGCGGCAAAGAGATGAAAAAGGAACAAAGCATTTTATCTATTTAACTAATGGGTTTGTGAACACAGGAATAAGTATAAAACACACACACACACGTGCGCGCATACACACACACACGCAGGTGAATGTCAAACGTGCGTCACGCATTAGACAAATAAGGTAGTACCTTTAAGTGAGGAGACTTCCACAGAGACAAACCAGGGCTGAAAGATGTTCAGAAACACCGCCTCCAGACTTCTCTGTCATCAGGGTCCGCGCAGACAGACGAGCCAGGAAGAAAGGCTACGTGCTGTCTAAATTCTGGAGAAAAGGGGGGGGGCAGCGAAGAAAGTAAAACAGTGAGAGAGGAGAGCAGGACAGAGAAAACACATCAGCCAGAGGCGACTCTAAGAGCCGGCACATTCAGCTGCGGCGGCCAGTAAATATCTCAACGTGACCTAAACCTTAGCACAGCACCGTGACGGCGTGAGAGGAAGATAATCTGTTTTACAGAGTCAAATTTTTTACCTGGTTGTCTGCAGGATTTTTTTTTTAAGCTCCGCAAACCGGGAGAGAGCACAGACTGCAGGCCTGTGACCTTTCCTGTCTGACACTGGTCACCTGCTGATACGTGTGAGTGCGCTGACCCGCAGCGGTGAATGATAGCTGCATACTCTGCTTCACCCCCCTCTGCGATACCATAACGCACTGGCAAATGCGCATGCATGCTCGCACGCACACGTACCGTGGAGCAGATAAACCTCTCCCACTGAACGGCCGCCAATGCTCCCTGCACATTGAGAACATACAGCATAAATTAGAAGCGTGTGTATTTTTTTTTTCTTTCTTTTTTTTTTTTTTTCTGGAAAAGCACTGGTCCAGTGCTTAATTTGATTCTTAATGGAAGGTAAAATTTCCAAAGGAAAACTTCCATTGGGCACAAAATGACCTTCTCCAGTTTTCACTTTCTTGCACTGTAAGAGAGATTGAGATTGATAAATGCTGGCAGTGCACTGCCAACCCATGCATGCTGTACTCAACTGAACTGATTCCCGTAATTTCCTCACTAAACAGTGATTAATAATCGGTTACCTAAACGCATATGGTGAAATAAAGTATAGACCCTAGAACAAATATTGTAAAATAAATTATTTCTTAGCAGCAACTTGCTTTTTATCAATTTATTTATTTTTTTATTTGCTTTCTAATTAACATCTTATCAATCCATCATCATAAACACTCGCATCCGCCTTTAACATTAGTGTATCTGAGATGTTACATTCACAAAACAGTACAACAAATATACTCAAAGGTGCAGTATATTCCTGTGTGACGTTGCAAATTAGCCGTAATAAATAACTGATATAACTGAATGTTTGAGAGCTTCTCATTTTTGGATCACATTTGGAATATTGTGAAGAACAGCAGAACAATAAGAGCAGCACATGGACTGTGTAATATTATGTAACGCAGTAGCCTTCCAGTAAATATTTTAGTGCAACCTTTTGAGGTTTTGTTGCTTGTTCTTGATTTAAATAACAGTAATGTAAAATGTGAAACATTCTCCGAAGCATCTTGTTAAAATGTTTCCTAATGTGACTTAAAGGCTGTTGTACTGGGTTACATGCTGGCACATTACTTTCCTAAAGCACATATAGTCCACGATGACATTTCAAGTTGTCTTATGAAGCATATTAACTATTGTTACCCTTGACGAACTTGGAAGGAAAGCTCCCGGATATAGAAAACCTTGTTGAATAACATGTGATTGGAGATCAGATTCCCCCTTTTGATTCTTCTGAAGATTGTCTTCTCTCCTGATAATAAGGCCTCCTCCCCCTGTGGTGCCACAGCTGCAGAGTGACCTTGTTACCGGGGTGCCATGTGTCGCAGTAGGGGCACCCAGAAGGAGAGGATGGGGGTGAACAGATCATCTCCCCGCGCGCCTGGTACCCGTGCCCTACCAGTCCTGCTCCCACCACAGGCCCGGTACCGAGGAGGGCCAGCGCAGGGAGAGGAGCGGCTCCAGGCTCTGGAGAACATGACTCCAATTAAGCCGTGGAAGCCCGACTCACGCTCCACTGCCTCTGTAGCCCAGTTGTCCTAGGCGTGGAGACACACAGTCAACCTAAGGAAATGAACTCTGTCAGCGGAGTCAAGATAGTCACTGAGAGAGTTAGAAAATTTGTAAAGAATTAGGACTCCCTGGAACACATCCAGAAAACGCAGATTAAATCTGAGTGTACGATCATGATTGTTGTATGATATGAAAATTAAAGCGAAACCCAAAGAGAAGAGCAACCGCAATCATAGCTTGTTTCCTGTTTTGAGAGGCTTAGAGGAAAGGAGAAAAAAAAAAAGTGGAGCGTTAAGCACACAGTAATAGATGAGAGCGTTTGAGAGGCCTCGTTTTCCCCTGTGATTAAAAATGTATGTTGCCACACGCAGCCTTTGGTGTGGAACTCTCCTGGAAAAGGAGCTGGTTAATATTCAGGCCCATGTCTGGCTAATGTCTTAAAGTGATAAATAGGAGGGGGTTGCTGCCGTTTGATTGTTCTTCACAGGCAGTCTGGGAGCAGCAGCACAGGGGGATTTAAGGTGGAGGAATCCTCTCAAAGCTCCTCATTCATTCACTCTCAGACGCCCCATCATTAATTGGGCCTGTCGACATGACTCCTCTGTACCCAGGGCCACTGGCAGCTACCATGGTGGATGAGCTTTTTAAGACAGTTCAAAAGAGTCCTTGCCTCATGAAAGGCATTCAAATTACATGAAATTGCATTCATGTCAAGCCTCGCAGGCATATTCATACAGTACACTGGCATAATGTCTTGATTCGTGCCCTGCATAGCTGTGTGACTATATAATCGTTCTCTTGGGAGGAAATCACACAATAAAGAGTGCGCTTTCCTAACTATAAATAGCTAATATTTCACTAACGTAAATGTAAATATTGCTTTTTTCCAAGTGATATTAGTGGCATGTTACACCCAAGAGTTGTGGGGAATAATGTACCACTTAAGTCCTGGACAGGTGTGACAGGATTACTGATAAATAATAGGAACTTTATTCATATATATGGATTCAATATTCATCATAAATACATAGTATTATCTGTGTGTCAAGTTGTGAGCCAGAAGTTTTCCACAGAAAATGTGTCACGTTGGTCAAAGCATCGGTTGTAGCTAAGTATACGAATGACTCTTTCCGACGTAACTGAAATGCACAATGTACACAGTCTAAATGCTGAACTACTCCGTGTGTGGGAGTTATTCCTCTGGCACAGTTTCCACTTTTACAGTTATCTCCCTGCTCTTTGTAAGTATAGCTATGCAGGACAAGGTGAGTCCAGCCTTCAAAACTTTGTGATTTCCACTGATGTTGGAGTCGGAAGGTGATAGCAGAAGGTGGCCAGATTTGGTTCAGCGTGTCAACCATGTGATCCTTCAGTATTTATAACCATTAGGGGCTGTATATGTGTCATAAAGTACAGTGCGCCTCTTTTTCAGGTTGGCCATTGGCCTACTTCACTTCCGTCCCCGTCCGTATGTTTCTTCACGCCAGGACTGATGACCCTTACTATATGTGGGAGGGCTAAACTATTTAACTTTAAGTGAACGCTGCTGTAGCTGTTGTAGGAAAATTCTTCGCAAATTTTTGAATTTAAAGGTAGTTTATGAGCGTGTCCCTAGGATTAACGTTCAGTGTTAAACTTTACATGCTAGGTCAGTCCTGAGGCCACACAGGCTCACTGGACCTGACCTTGTGCAATAAAGCTGTCAAATGTTTAGCGCACGCTGGACTGGGAACTGAATGCCCCATATTTGCTTCCAATGAGACCTCACACAGAGTTTTAAACTTCACCCAGCAAAGATCCCCGCTGCCTCTTGGTATCCTAGTATTTCTCCAGCTCCTGCGTTGTCATTTCTCCGTACCGGAACTATTCGCACCCTCACTCTTCCTCGCTTTCTGTTTGCAAATTTCAGTATCTTCTGCAATCATGTGGATTCTGTATCTTCCCGCTACGCGCTCCCCTCCTCCTCTCCCTGTCGTGGAAGTGGTTTCTGTTATGGCAGTGGGAAGGCTACCCGCAGCGGGAGAGATCCTAATTAACAGGCTATTCATTTGTGTGGAGCGGAGGGCTCCTGCTTTCTGAGCACTTGTTTTATGGTGGCGCTAGGGAGCCCTGTCCAGGGATTTGGAGGGGGATAATTGCCTTTGCCGCAGGCTGCAGTAATCTGGTCGGCTAATTCATTATTTTAATAAGTTAGCTTCTCCTCGGGGGTGTGCTAGCTGCGCTGCGCCTCAAACCTTGGTGGTGCACCTCGTTATTGTGGCGCTCTTTTACACCGCCGCCCGCACGGGGTTAATAACTGTTATTAGCCTCTCTCCTCAGCCTGCAATTTCTCGTTTAACTGGGGCGATTCAAACGAAACCTTTGCAAGCGCTTAATAATCAACCTCTCTGGAACCAGGGGTAATCCCTATGAAGGGGTCCATATAGTGGAGAGGGGTAATGGATGCAATCGCCTGAGTGCCTTTGCCTTCGCTCCTTTCATTACGGGTCCTGATGTTGTTTTTGTTGTTGATGCCGCTGTTGTTTTTACTCAACTCCCCCAAATCATCTGAGGGAAGAAATATTTGCCTTGAGCAAGGGAAATGGATCAGATTTATACATACAAATAAGATGATCATTAGGTTTGCGTAACTAATGGCTTCATTTAGGCCATAATCTTCCATCTCCCTAATAGGCTATGCAGTCAGTCAGGATGTGTCTGCACAGAGGCAGGCAGGTTTAATGGCTCCAGAGTATTCAGACATTTTGTGCATTGACTGATTAAAAATCAGGCATTTCAACAAGAAGGAAATAAAGAGAGGGGCTCCGTGAATGGAAATATTTGAAAAATCCAATATTGGAGATGGTGATGGCTGGAGGTTTGAAGGAACCTGCTGTTAAAATCCAATTATGAGTACAGAACAAAGCGGTTAAAGGGTTTTGAATGCACCTATTTGGATACATAATTTCACTTTGTGATGAAAAGAGATATCCTAATTCACTTTTGAGAGAAAATACAATGTCGAGGAGGCAATCCTATTATGTGGTCCTCGATATCCCTGTTTTGCATTCGCCAATGACAAAGTCTGTCACAGCAGTTTTGCGTCGGCGGAGGCTATTTAACATTAAAGTTAGATGTCACTGCGTCTTAACTAAGGCAGAGCGGATCTTAAACGCATGCACGCTTTCTTCACTAACTGAATCTTGGTAACAATCCATCATGACTTTGGTATCCGCTGTGAACTACAGGATAGAGCAGGCCTCAGTCCACATGCTCTGTATGGCTTATCCTGTAGATTGGCTTGTTTAGCTGTCATCATGCTGTGACCTGCCAGCCACTGTGAAATGAGCTCCTGGATATTAAAGAGTCTATCTCTTCATCTATAGTTAACCATAGCGGAGTGAGACATCCAAAAGCCCCCGGGCCCTGTAAAAGATACGGACAATAACGTCCAGGATGGAAAACGATGAAATGAGCAAGGCCATATTCCTCGGTCGGTCACATGACCGCAAGAGCATTTCCACTAATGTGCATTCTCATTAACTCAACAACAACTTTTAAATCACCTGACGTATTGCACAATGTTTATCCAGGAGTGTAACCGTCGGCGAGCGGCTCTGCATGATCACTTAGCACTTTCATCTGCATCTAAAAGTTAAACCTGCTCTTAGCCGCGGCCCCTTCTGCACACAGGAGCGGCGGTTGTGCTCCATAAAGTACGCACGTGATAGTAAATGGCCTGGTTCACTATTAACTATTATCCACTTAATGTCCTTCCTGGCCGGCCACATGTGGAGCTCTGGCTGAGGACTGGCCTCTGGGGCTGCCTGCGGCTCGTTCAGGGCCATGGCTTTTCAAAGCCCACACTGCCATCTGCTAGACCAGGGTCCCCGCTCTCCTGCTCGGGCTGACGTGGCTGCAGCTGGGACAGCGGAGGCCCACGACTGTCCCGCACAACCAGGTGTTACCGCCGCTTCATACATATGCATGCAGAGATTGCTATAGATCTCTTTTAACGTAGGTGGGAGCTGACACCGAGCGAATAAATGCCCTGCTATATGGACAGTATTGCCACATAAATGCTGTTTGTGCACAGGGAGGGGTTTCCTTATTGATTTTGGTTTCCTCTCATGGATATATCCCATTTGACACTGCGCTGCGCGCGGCAGTATTGATCAATGATATCAGCTGATGTTTATTGAAGAACTGCTGGAGTGGCATAGCTCAGCCCGGCAGTCCTGCCCACCTTAAAGCCGCCCAGCTTAGCATGACCGGCTTCTAATGAGTGGTCCCTCCTCTCATCACCCAATCCCAAGTCCCTCCCTCCCGCATTCATCAATTCTCATTAGGGAAAATCATCATGTGGAATACCAACTTTTGGCCAATATTCATCACTGTCAGCCCTCATCCATGGCGGCGCAATGACAGAGGAGTGCCTAAGTAGCACTGACTTGGCTGTTTTATTCCCTAATCTCGCCCTCTGCGCTTGTGGAGCCCAAGCAACTCTCTGCCGCGCACATTCCCTGACAGCAATTACTTTATGCAAAAAGAGTGGAGGAGTTCAGAAAATGGCGTGAGTGAGAATAAGCCTCGGTTGAACTCTGGCTGCCGGCCGACTGCCGCATTCCAATAGGACCATCTCATGTCCCCTGGACACTGAAGCACTGTGAGGAGGGAAGGGACATGGCAGAGGACAGCTGTGCAGCACTGAATCATGTTGTAACATTGTCCATCTATTGTCCAATTCTTCTTCTATAAGTATTGTGGAATTCAACTGATTGATTAGTGATGAGTCATGCTGATTGTGGGAATATTTAAAAAATAATTCAGGCATTGTGCTATTAAGAGGTGTGAGAATTTCAATTCATACCATGCATGTATACAAAAAGTGATGCTACCACTAGCATCCAGACAGCTGTGGCTAATCAGGCTCTATCCAAATGTATGAAAAAATCTCTAATGATCACATTAAAACGTCATGTTATGGGCGATCGTGTGCCAAACCTTTTGGTCCGTGCATAGTCATGGACTCTCTAATTCCCCAAAACTTAAACTACTGCTTTAAATCACACCTGCATCTTTTTTTCTTTTTTTTTTCGCCCCACCCACCGGGTCCATCTACCCTTTAGGAGCTTATCTACGTCACGGGGCTGATTGCCTTCGCCAGCAGTGAGTTCCCCCTCCTGTAAAAATAGCTTGTGTGTGTCATTCTCATAACAGCAGCAGGATCGATACATTCATTCCCATTTTAGCCGCTCTGCCCCTTTGCCCACCCACGCCTGCGAATAGGACAGCTTGCAAAACCCAGCCGCCATGTCAGCTAATCACAGCCCTATTGCTTCAGTCATCCGTGCCCCATCGTTGGCCCACACCGGCTGCCTGCCCAGCACAGCTAGAGATTCTACCCAGAGGTCAGTGGGCTGGCCAGCTTGTCTCAGTCCAAACTCCCCTCCTGCCAGGTGGATCAGAGGGAGGCTAGCAGTTCGCCTCTCTGCTGAGAAAATGAGATCACACCACCACTATAGGGGGGCTGCCTTTGGAAGACCTTCATACCGGGCTATATATACGAAGATAATAGTGGAAACACCATTTGCATCAACCGAGGGGACATTATAATAAATCAGAGACTGTGATAAATTCTCTTAATGCTTGGCACTAGCAGGTGTTAACTGACTCTCAATTGTTGTCATTTTGCCGCAGCAGAGCTAAAGAAGGTTTCTGTTTCAGTAGAAAAATGGAAGTTGGCTGTGACTTTCACTAATATACATTTTAAATTATTGTATATATGCACATGTATAACCAAACAAAATAGTCGTCTATAGACAGATAGATAGATAGACACACTCGAATGCAGACTGCATTGAGGAACCTTGGAGGGCAACATATGATGGCCTGAGGCGGGGTCTCTGTGGTTGAGGCATCAGTCACTTCCCCCAGGGCTGCCAGTGAAAACATAAATAAACAGCATTCCTCCTCTGCAGGGCAGCATTCAAAAACCATATTCAATATAAAGTGTTCAAAGTAGGCATTATAATATGCAGTGAAGTAAAGATTCTCTTCAGATTTTTGGCAGAAAGCTAAGTCAGGTCGTGCTGGCTGGTTCACTATGTTCTTCGTGAATGTTATTTACATGAAATAATTTAGCTTATAATTTATCCTCCAATAAAACTAATGATTGATCTAAAAAAAAAAAAAAAAAGGAGAGCGCTTCATCAGGTAGATACTTTAATAAGAGGAAATTATGCTTGAAATGAAGGAATAGTATTTTCCAAAGTTATCATCCAGCTCAGCTTTGATTCCGATAAGAATATTTAAATGATTTTGAGCTATTCATTTAAGTTCTGAGCTGATCTGCTATCCATGTGCCGACTTCTACAGACGAGTGTGAGACAATCTGAGGGTGGTGGCTGTGAGATCACCGTTTCCTACCACGCTTTTCATGGTAAAGTCAATTTTTGTCCAGTAAATCACCACATGCGCGGAAATGTGTACATACATTCACATGCAATTTAAACACACAGTAAACGTTATCCACAACCTCGCAGCGCAATGGTGCAGAGGAACATACTGTAGGAATGCATACACACCTGACCTAAGTCCTTCATCTCTCAGCGATATAGAGCACCTGAACTTTTTCTGGGCTTGATAGATGGTCGGCAGAATATCCCTGAGGGAGCGGTGATTAAACAGGAAGTATGGAGAGTCACTGAGCAGACCACGAGCTGGATGACCCTTCCTTCTCAGCCGCTGACTGATCTGCTGCTACAGAGACGAGAAGAGAGGAGGGAAAGAATGAAAGGGAGCCATGGATTATCAATAAAGTCAATATGGCATTGTGTTACACGTGCCCTCTGACCTAAGCAGGGTTACTAGCTCTGATATCCTTATTGTGATATCGGCATTCGAGGATCTAACAGAGCTGTTGGAGGACACGGTGTTAATTTATCTGTATTCAACAGCCGTTTTTCCCACTCTATAGTAAAATGATTAGCGAGTGATAGTTACTGGACGGCCACTGATGGTGTAGTTTTTGTCTCAGATTCTGTTTTTGTTTTTTTCAAATTGAGAAATATGTGTAGATTTATTTTATTTCACATTTCATGTAATTTCTCATTTACATGAAATTCTCACATTAGTATGCACATTATTCTAAAATGATCTTGCAGTCCCTTTATCAAAGCATTATCTCTTCATACCTAATTCAAATTCTAGTCACAGTCAATGAAAACCTTGTTTCAACACATACCACATCACGGCTGCTTCCATACAGTAATGCCATTGAGCTGAAATCTGCGTTAGACCCGCTACTTTAATTCAACTCCAGCATTCCATGTTTAATTTTTAGCCTTGGCCGCCCACTGGGACTTTAACCCTTTCTGCTGTCTCATTTTAATCGGATGCTTTTTTGTTAAATGTTTAACTTAAATTGGGAGCCTCATAAATATTCCAAATCACTCGTCCTGTGTTTGATGAGGAAATGAGCCTCGTACCCGCCGCGATTCCCCAGGCAGGCAGCGAGGGAGGGTTGGAGGGGGGGGAGAAAAAAACCTACAACTTAACTCTTGGAAGTAGACCTGTGCGGCGCTCTGACAGCCTACATTAGCAAGCAGCAAATTGTTTTAACAATGTGAGGGCCGCCTTTGTGTCGAGATAATGATGATATCTCTTTTCTGGTGCACTACATGCTACTGAGGTAATCACAAAGGTCTCTACTGTCATCACTGCCTGAGAGCACCTTTTATGGTCTAAAGGGACAACAGCTTGGGCTGAATATGAATCTCACCGCTCTGTTATAGACTTTACGTGTAGGAGGATGATCCCCCGGTGATGTCGGAGCAAAGCTTTGATAGCCGTTGAAGTGAATCAGACAAAGAACTTAGCGATTATATTTAGATTTTTAAGACTAACATTAGTGTCACAGTGTTAGTTGCATAGCGCATAGACAGTATAATACCGTAACTCCCCACCAAAGGTCAAGCAGCTCTGACCTTTGAGTTAGTCGGATAGGCCAGGGTCTATTTCAGAGTTTCTCTTTTTCTGTCTATCTTTCCCTCCCATGGCTCTGTGGTCATTAATCTTCCACACAGGTGCTGAGGACTCCTGACCCTCTGCTCCACTTCCTCCATTAGCACCATGACAGCTCCACTGTAAGGTTCATATACCTGACCATATTTCCACCCCTCTTCTCCCACACCGCCTCAACTGGTCGGGGGAACTGAAATCCAGCGTGCCCCCATCCCTCCTCAAAAGTTCAACCGCACTTGTTTAAGTGCAGCCTCATCACGCGGTCACAGCAGTTTTAACTAGGGGACTCAAAGTATGTTTTTTTTTTTTTTTTGTGGTCTCAGGTTTACAGTTCGACACTAATAGAATATCAAGGAATTGAAATTGACGTCACTGCCGCCCAGGGCCACGCCCCCTAAGTGGCAAAAACATGGCGCAATGTATCAGTAAATATAGCGAGACCGGGAAAATGTGGATTATCAGATAAAATTCAGGACAATCGGACTCAACAATGATCCATACGGACTAGTATGGATTTGGAAAAGTGGATTTGCCTCAGTTTCAGTTAGATTAAGTCAGTTTTAGGTCATTTCAGTTATGATAAATGTAGCTAAATAAAAGATGCTAACGCTAAGAGCTTTACTGAGAAGTAACGTTAACGTTAGCCATACAATACTGTAGCATCCGAGGAGTGATGGCAAATCGTTTATTGTTTTATTGTTGGAACTGAAATAGTTACTGTCGGCCGTAACTACACCAAAACAACAACATCCACAAACTGGCTGCCCTCCATCACGCAACTTAAGAAGTAAATTGAGGTATGACTTCATGAAAAAAAAATACAGCGTAAATTAATATTACCTGACACTAAATGAGAACCACAACACAAGGTTTCGGTCCCTGGATTAAGGCTGTTTCTTCTTAAATTAATGTAACGATCCACTTGCTTCTCCTTTCTTTGCGAGTCGGAGGTATCTGTAAAAATATCTCCGACTGCTTTTCAAATGGTTCGGTCAATCGCACAACAGCTCTTCACTTTTTTTTTTTTAATTAATTTTAAAGTTTAAGTATTAAAACCTACGATTCAAATTAATGCTGCTAATCTCCATGCTCAGCGATCACTGCCTGCTAGTCAGTGGCCGTAACCATGGAGACGTGTGATGTGACGTCACATCCTGCGAAGGATGTGACGTCACGTGCATACGGACAAAAGCAGTGCAGGCTGATTATAACTAACTACCCCAAACATTAGAGTCAAATCTTTTAAATGTTATAACAGTTCTATGTAAGGCTATTTCTTTCTTACGTGAAATAATCTTTAGGTATGCACCCTTCTTTAAAGAGAAGAGCTCGCCAACATGTCCTAAAACAAAATATGCTAGCATCCAATGGTGGGAAAAATATGATATTGCGCCACCTAAGTGTACCTTTAATAATATATTATATCATTTACCTATAGGTTGCATGCTCAATGTATTCTGATGTAACAGTCCTGCACTAAATCTTAGCTTCATGAAGGATGTGGTAGTCAGCATTAGTTTTTAATAACTGAGAGAGCTGTTGATTCAACTGTGTTTTCACTGTGGAGACTGGTTTGCAGTAGTTTCTATGATGTTGTACCGACACATATTTCTATTATTTGTTTAATTCTATCCTGTTTAACAGCACCACAAAGCACATCCTTCAAAATTCCAAATAAAGTTGAAGTAACACTTTTCCTAAGCTGTTTCAACTTCAAACATTATTTCAGTCGTGAAGGGAGATCTAGGGCAAAGCTGTTATATTAGGATGCATTCGTTTTCCCAGGTGTACCTAATGAACTGTCTAGTGACTGCATATTTTAGTATTAGAAGAATCAATTTAAAAAGGTGAAACTTTTTATTACCACAAGCTATGCACTGAGAGTTTTACTCAGTAAAAAAGGCACCGGCATGAGGCTAACATTAGTGATAATCCTGCACAGACAGTATGGTTTTATATATTTCCAACAAAGGTCAAGAAGCTGCAACCTTTGAGACTGACAGGCTAAATGTCCTAATGCTGAAGTCGAGAGAAAGTCGAGGTAGAAGTGCACATTTTCCCAGTAAAACGTAGTTAAGTAGCCATGTAATGTAAAGTGAAATGTACCAAAAAATATGTTTTTTGTTCCTTGTATTACAACTTGAATACATGTACTAGATACAGCCCTGATGCTCAGTACCCTCTTTCCTGCAACGTACCAGTGCAGTGATAATGTGACAAGACCTTGACAAGATTCCTCAACTCGAGAACAATACACCAGCTCTCTCCGGAAGGATCTTGTTTTCTTTCCCAGTGTCTCTTGATACGTCCCAGCCGGAGTTGTGAATCTGTGCCATGTTCCGGGGTCGTGACCCATCCGCTGTAGTTGCCCATTTAACTGTGAAAGAAGCCCCCGCAAGAACAGCTGGACCGGCTCACCCACAAACACACGTGTAGTCACTTACGCAGTCTCACATCACATGCAGCCAGTTGCTTAACATATGCAGCATCTCCGTGCGTTCTCTCACAGGCCGCCATACGCCCAGGCCCAAGGCAAAGGAAAACACAAATGTCAGTAAGGATGGGGAAAGGTTAGAGGGAAGCTGAGAGCTCAATACCGTTAATTTGCTCCCCGGGGTTGAAGGAGCAGGTCGGCTAACTCGGGAGATATATCCAAAATACCAACTCCTCCGGCAGTCAGTCTGCACTCATCTATCATGAAGTTTAAAAAAGATCGTCTTGGTGACGTGGATAGTGAGACTGCGGAGGGAAAAAATTAATTCCTTCACCAGTCCTTTGTTTTGTAATTACTCAACTAATACCTGTGTCAGGTTGAATAAAAAGAGAAAAAGTCAAAGAAATAAAACACAAAAATAAATGAAATGATCACTCATAACAGCTTCAATATAGAACCACTGCATCTGTGTCGTTCATGAACAAAACTGAAATAATTAAAAAAAAAAAAAAAAACTCAAACAGCAACATTTACGTTGACTATTATGTGAGTTGTTGTGAATCTGGGTCCATAGAAGCAGTGATGGAGGAGGTGCTCAGATCTTATACAAGAAGAACAAATTCATTCGAAACATTACTCAGGTGACTGCATGTGAATATTATCATCAAAATCTATTGAAATCATAACACTAAAAAGTATTTTTATACACCAATATGTGTCCATTCTCTGTTTTCATTTGTTATACTACAGGATTCTTATTTGTGAAGTCTTAACCTCATGAGACCCCGCGTCCTCATATGGAAGCAAAGTGTCAATACACTAGTCAGTAAAAACACGATAGCAGGTATTTCATCCGATTAATTCTACAGATGATCACATGACAAAAGTGGATGACGGAACAAAATCCCATGAAATTCCAAGGTTAAAACTTATTTATGTTTATTAGCATTACTAGTTTGATATGAACCACAAATGTAACAAATTTTATCAAAAGCAACAAGCTGCAACCTCGCTAATTGCCAAGTACTCGTTTGAGGATGTTGGGGCTTCGTTGTTCCCAATTCTGGTTTTGATCAGTCAAGTACAGGCATTAAAATAAACCGTTTTATATTTGTGTCACACATTGGTCACTTTATTATAAATAATGAAATAATTCCAGTGTCCACATATGAGGACATTGTTTTTTCCAAAAACTACTACTTCCTGTTGAAAGATGACGCCTAGTTTTTATACACCTTAGGTTCTACTGATCCCAAAAACCAAAAATGCGTAGCAGACTAAAGCTTAGATCTCAGGAGGTTAATGTAAAAAAAAAAAAAAAAAGCCTTTTTAAATAAAGTTAAGCTTTTCATTCTATATACTTTCAGATAGTATAATTTGTTGTATTTATTATATCATAAGAACATTTTTAAAGTCCTCATCTGGTGTAAAGTAGCCAAAGCTAAAGACCATTTCCCTTAGAAATACATTGGAGGTTTAGTATTTAAAAAATTAAAATGCTTCAAGTACAAGCACTTTTTTATTTATTCTTTTTTATAATTTAGTTATACTGTTAACTTCACACAGTGAAGCCAATCACAAAAAAATGTTAGTCATCTTTAGATTGCAACTACAGTAGTAGTAGTTATTTCATGATTTTCTATTTTGCTCTCTGTATTTTATTTCAGAATTTGTTTAACTTCAGTGCATCACCACTAGCCCACATATACTTTTTTCCCACCATTATTTTCCCCACATACTCAAACTTAAGACTACAGTATATTATTATAAAATACAGACTGATTTAAAAGTGTAAAATAAAAGTCATGTGAATGTTCTTACACTCTAGTGCCGTGTTGTGTGTGTGTGTGTATATGTGGTGTGAAGGCGGTGTGGCGAGGTGTGTGTATACTCCTGGTGGTCCCATCCAGACGGTGTGTCTGACTTTCAACACGTCTCTCCTCCCCATCTCACCGAGGTCACCTCGTTGGTATCGCAAGCGCAGCAGTCACATTGTGCTTCAATGCAGACAGATTGCTTATAATAACCGTTAGAGACCTTTCATTTTTCCCTGTCAGCGATTCGCAGGATAATTTTGGCACCCTTTAAGGATCCAGCTCCCCTAATAAGAGGATAAAAATAAACAAGCTAGTTGTTGGGGTACTATATTGGGACGCCGTAATCCCATTTACAAGTCTGAACGCACTCTGGCCAATAAAATCAAACCCCGGCAACGTTGTTATATGTGGCAATTTTCACCATTTCTAAAACAAGGAATGACTGGGAGCCAGGCTTTTAGAGTGCCAGGATTTACTAAATGGATGAAACGTCACTTTCCAAATTTCATTACGAAAGACCTACAGCGAAAAATGCCTAGTCAATTCATGTACCATAACTAGAATTAGGTACATTTATTTTGGGTCCGGGTATTGACTACTTGGACAACAGATTGCATTATGAGTCTATTTTAATTTACTATATAGCTGCTTTTAAAATAAGTTTCAAATTCCGCAGAAGTGGAGCATATTGATCCCCGCCGGGTGCTGGAGATGTGTTTTTACAGTCAGCGTTGTCCATCTGTTGGGTCATAGCTGACAAACGCATCATAAACCTGGGCTGTCTGCCGGTGCACTTCATCTGCTCTCTTCCACTGATTTTCATTAAAAGTAGAATGAAAATATGTTTTTTTTCCCTCTCCCTCTGAATAGTAGATACTCAAAGACATTAAGCAGCGCTGAGAGATTAGGTAAATTAATCAAGTGATGAAAAGTTGGAGAAGAGAATGGTACGAAAAGGTGATGTATGGAAACAGAATACAGAGTATTGTAGGGTGAGATAGAAAGGAGCCGGGTGAATTAATCAACAGAGGCTGAAGGACAGAGGTTGAAGGAGTAAACTAATGTCGGTTCTGCCTTCAGTGAGATGGACATTTAAAAAACATAGCTGGAGATCAATACGCACAGGCCTATCTCTGTTGATAGCATCTATCCATTACTGTCGTCAAAGTTCGGCACATTTAATTCTGCTTTCTGATCAAAATAACCTAAAATATCTACCCAAATATCCCGGAGATAGCGGGAGGATACAGCGAGAATTACACACACCGTCAGCACAATATTTATCCTACTGTATGTGCTAATAATATGCGATGATAACCTGTAAAATGGTGCCTGAAAACAGGGTTCATTCAGGGGCACAGCGCTCGGCAAGAAATAAATAAATAAATAAATGAAATGGAACCTCGGCCTCTATTTATCCCATTTCCTATACTCTCTTTATGTATCTAATATTTCTAATTTAGCACCGTCCAGGAAAAGTGACACAAGAAGCCATAAATTCCCTTCTAATTCCAAATAATTCCGATTACATGGACGAGTAGTTTTCAATCAGAAAGATAATCTGGATGATAGATGGTGGGATAATTGGCTGTCTCTGCCACGTAAATATTGTGTCGTTCTATTAATCTTGCCGAATGAAGTGTCAAGCTGTCACTCATTCGTCAAACCGAATTAGGAAATATAACGAATAAATAAATGCACGCGGGTGGCAGTGGGCATGTGCGCGCCAGCGTGTGTGTTTGTGTGTGTGTGTTTGTGTGTGAGGGAAAGGAGAGAGATGAGAGCAGCCACAGTGGTCAGGGAAGGAGACGGGAACGGAGGAGGAGGAGGAGGAGGGAGATGAGGGTGGTGTTTTTTAAAAGTAGACAGAAAAGACGGTAAAACACGGGAAAGGTACGTGTGCTGGAGAGAGAGGGTAGAGGAAGGACGCCAGTCAAAGTTCTGCCTCCCCTTCATACAACATCCTTAATCTTGCCAAAGGCGTTTTTATCAGGACGTTCACCGTCAGAATTACATTGTCTTCTCCGTCCCAGACTCTGTATCTGTCATGCGTCAAAAAGCTGCTCCAGATGCAGAATATTTTTACCCACACATCTAGCAAGGATACGGCCAACACATAAAACAAGTTCACTGGATTTCTGAAAGCAAATTATATGAAAGAAGGACTGAGAATTCTCTGTATTTAATTAATGTGTCATATTTTTTCTATTATTTAAAAGGTGACAAATATCTTATCTACTCTTTAACCTGTAGGACAATATAAAAAAAAAAAATCAAACAGTGACATCCCCTTAATTTAATTTATAAAGATCATAATTAACGACCTGCAGGCTGCAGAAGACCCCATTTCAGACCGGAGACAGAGAGGGCCTCAGCCGGAAGAATAGAAAATGGAAGTTTTCATTTAATTCTGAATTAAATCTCAAATATCAGTAATTCCACAGAAAAGGTCAGCCCTGATGGAGTACCTCCCTGCTTTTTAATATCCAACATCTCTCTGGAGGAGAGTCTACCTGGCGTGACGTGGGCCCCGCTAATTGTGGCTGGTTAATTAATGAAACCATCAGGTGTTTGCAAAGGCAAACAAAGAGCCGGGCTCTCCTAAATCATCAGTGCCCTTCGACACGGTTATTATCTGGCGGCAGGTGAACCCCAGCCTTGACGCATGACAGATTAGATCTTCTCAGAGGATGGGCCGTCCATTTATCTGCCTGATAAACTCAGAGCCTCTCTCCATTTTCAATCATCAGAAAGGAAATGAGATTAACAATCTAATGATGCCAGCACACACACACACACATACATGCGCAGGGCTCCCACACACACACACTCGAACGTGCACACATAAAACAATGCTCATGAGCAAATGTCTATTTATCGCGGCTTTGATTATGAGCACAGGAAAAGGCATCTTCGCTGATATACGATCAAATTATTATTTATGATAAATCAGAAAACAGGGGGCTTTTTTTTTTTTAATTTGACGTAAGAATCCCATTCCTTCGGTTTCCATTCCGTATGCCGTGTACCCGTTAAATCACGCAGTGCGGCGCGGGTTCACACTGTTCCAGCGAGGTCCGCGCCTGTCATATGGCCAGCTCCCATTCTTCAGACCTAAATTTACAGTGCAGGGCTTGTGTATCCCGCTGCACTCCCCCTTGTGGGTCAGCCCCTCCCCTGCTGTCCCTGACACGCATAGCAAGCATCCCGGCCCTCGTAAAGCTGACATCTTCACTAAACTATGCTAACAAGGCCGTAGTGATTTGTATATGCACAGCCTGGTGGCACGAGGAACCGGGTGGGGGGGTGGGAGGGGGTTTGAGCAGCGTGAAAGATCGTGCGTGTGGGAGTGTGTGTGGCGGTGGGTGGGGGGGGATCACGGGTGGAATCTACTCATGTGGCAAGGGCAGTGAATCAAAGCGCCGCCGCCACTTGCAAAGGTTCCAGTGTCCACAGACAAACAAATATGCACTAACAATATCTGAGGGTTCGCATGGTGTAAGGTGACAGAACAGGCAACCCCCCGGGGTCCGGTGAGCAGGCCATAGAACATTTCTGCTCCCTGATTCCTCCCTGCGCCACGATTTATAGACTTCAAGCTGAATGGCTGCTGCAGGTGCAGGGCAGAGACAACTGCTCTGCTCTGCTGATGCACTATATTACAGAGCCACAAACATCAACCAAGGTGTCAACACAAACAACTCTTATTATTTAAGGCTGTGTCTTTTAAAGGTGATGAGCTTGAATGGCTGGGATGGTGCAATCGAGTTGGGGGTTTGGATGCCCGCCCCCCCTCCCCCCATTATTTACGAGAAGTGAGCAGTCGACGGATTTAATGGATTAAGCTGGAAAAAACTAATTATGAACTGTAGTTTTATCTATAGACGACTTCATATTTTTGAAAGCTTATACACAATGAACGAACACATAGTCTCTGTTTGTCGTAGCCTGTTTCTATTAATACCTGTGGTTGTGGGCTGGGGGACAGCGGCCTGTCCACTCCTCACTTGCTGGTGATTGAAAGCCGTCCGTGCTCTTTTACTGCCCGACAGGTGAGGCTTATTTGAGGGCACCGCTGAGGGCGGCGGTCCAGTCGTGACCCGTCCACTGCTAATTCGAGAGACGCACAGTTAAATTTATTACACTTCATTAAAACACACTTCTTCTTTATCTGTGTAGGAATGACATTCAGGAGGCGCTTGGTTAATAAGATCATTCTGCTGAAAGATCCTCAACTGTGAGCTGGTCGTGCGTTAGCGGCGGACCACGGCTGAGCAAAGACTTCTAGAAGTGCAGCGGTAATTTGCGAACAAAACAAAATTCTTTTTGAAAAAAGCTCTCTCAGTTCCTCGTCCCGCAAAGATAGCTGCCTTATCTTTATTTATCCAAATTAGGGGTGTTAGTGTCTTCAGGGCTCAGCTTTAAAATCTGTTGTTCTTCCAGGAACCAGTGACTTCTTTTAAGAAAGTCACTGGGGGAAGTGTTCCAGATGCCACTCAAAATCCACCAATTTCTTGTTCCAGAATATATATATCCTAGAAGTAATTTCTTTAATATGAGTTTAGTGGATGACATGGAGGTGGATATGTCCTTTTACAGTGTACTGGTTGACTTTGACAGTCTACAGTCAATCTATTTTTTTTTTTTTTTTTACAGTGGAGAGACGCAGAGGCTGCAGCTGCATTAGCCTTGTATGAGGATATGGCTAGCTGGCACAAACAACAGCAGTAGAGAGCAAGCAATAACTGGTGGCGCTTTTACTGAAATTATTCTCAGATGCCAACAGAAACAGAATTAATGCATGGGCTGTTATTGGACGCTATTACTGACCCCAGCCCCCAGGGAGTCCATGTGGGCTTTACAATGCAAAAATGTTTTAATTCTCAACGAGACAGTGGAATGCCGGTGGCATCAAAGATGAACTGGAAAAGGCAACAAAGACCTGCAGGACTGAGAGGGCACCATTGAGGGAACATTATGTAAGTCATGAATGAGCCAGCAGAGTAATAACTACAGACTAGGACGGCGATACACTACACTAATTCTATATCATTGTTGTTGGTCTAGTTGTCTTGAACATTTTTACTTTTTGGTCACAGAACCACTCTTCTCCTCAGCTTTAAAACTGCGCAGTTTGCTCAGATGCAGTGCATCCCAGTACATCCCTGTGCAAGGGACTTCCATTTCATGCTACATTATGCTGTATTTTCCACTACATTTATCTTGACAGCTACTTCGCAGATTTTACACTCAAATCTTTATTGATATTACATTGTTTTTTTGTGCGTTAAGCAACGTTTCACGACTTACAATCTGCATATTGTTCTTCGCAGCTCAACCTGTCTCTGACTGTAATCACTTCTCTCTTCCTTACTAGGGTCAGCAGCGGTAAGAGTCAGTGGAAGTGAACGAGAAAGAAAGCGCCTGATCTCCTGCGAGCGAGGCTGTCAGCGTGGTCCTGAGTGGGCTGTGTGGAGCTTCTGTCAGGGAGTGTCAAATTTCCACGGTCCACACTGTGGCCCTCTGTCCGGCTCGAGGCCCAAACTCAATGGGCCCTTTGATGGGCCACCCGAGGCCTTTCATCGTGTACCTTGCCACGGAGCACGATGGCCGGGGGGAGTTGTGTGGCACAACACCTGGCAGGTACGCAAAAACCACGTGCCCAAGACAAAACAAAAGCCACTCTGTCAAGCGTTTATTGGAAATTAATTTCCTCTCCCCCTTCTCTTTGCAGTCATAAAACGCAGAACGGAAAAGAACAGGATGGTCTGGGACAGCATTCAGACAGTCATGAGACGCAGGACTGTAACCGCATCATCCAGGCACTGAAAAGGTTGAGTCTCGAGGCCGGGAAAACTTGCCAGAATGAAATTGCAGAAGCTTTTAAACTACACAATAGTGTAATGTCAATTTGACCGTAGCATCTGCTTCAGGTCTTATCTTACTTGGCCCTCTCCAGTTTCCATACACCTGCCCCTTGCTTCCCTCCGCCTGCACCCTTCCACTCATTTGCCCCTGCCCCACATACAGCACGGCAGGCCCATCTCTATGATCATCCTCTTCCTCCCTTATCTGCAGTTCAAAGTCTGCTGACTGAATTATCTCCGGACGGTAAGAGAGAAAGGAAACAACTGTCGCCGGCTCTCAGTCAGCCCCGAGAGAAACTGTTCCCCCGACAGCTGGTTGGTTAACTGGTCTTTACTGCCTAATCCTGAGGTGGAGGGACGGGGGGCACAGTGCAGCGACACATCAGCGTCTGCAAACGGAGCTCTCCACGGACAAACGGGTTCAGTGTTTCCTCCCGGACGGAGCGGTGTCATGAGATAGTGGATGCTGGTAGCTAGAGCGGAAGCCGAGGTCTCAGGTTTGAGTGGCCACAGAGAGCGCTTGACTGAGGCGTTGAGAGGAAAGGTGTGGCGGCCGGGCCCACGGGAGGACAGAGGGTTGGTTTAACTGCTGCGCACAGCGGAAGAAAGAAACGAGCGCTGCGCGACGGGATGAGTGGAGCCTATTGAACCGAGAACACCTGTGTTCGCCGATCAAAGGGATCTGCCCGTGTGTCGCGGGGCGCCGCACTGTGGCGGCCATGTTGTTTCCACAACCACAGTGACTTCAGTAAAGTGAGTTTTGCACCAGCGACGTCAACTTGGCCAGTCAGCATGAATGTTTCACCACCATGACCCTTAACTCCAGCATGACCTGTTAGGTACAGTTGATTTAAACGAGCCCAAGTCCTCCACGTCCACACAGATGCCCCCCTCCGGCCCCCTCGTCTGTCTTGGCTCTCTGGCACACAAGGTCATCCCCTAGCCGGTCACGACACTCCAATTAAGGCGACTGATGGACGCAGCTAATTGGTAGGATTTATAACCTCCTTTTATTATGCTTTATGAGGATGGCAAGTGGAGGGCATTACCATTTATAGGCCCCAGGCTCCATGCTGGATCACTGTCACCCGCCACTGTCCGGCCTGACAACTGAATATCGCAGTAGCCGGTAGCCGGGCCATCCGAGCGTCCCTTCACCGTTCGCAGTTTGGGATTTTAAGAAGGAAGAATCTGTTGTACAAAGAGAAAGAAATAACTGGAAAGAGAGAGAGAGAGAGAAAAAAAAGATTGAACGAGAGAATGAAAAGAGAGGGCAGAGTTAAAGATGGGGTGAAACGTGGAGGGAGGCACCATGGGGCAGGTAGGCAAGGAGAAGGCAGGCAAGGCTCCCATAATGAGTGTGTGGTTATTGATTGTATTGTCAGGGTGGCTGACCAGGGTCCCGTGTGCTGTGGGCCCCAGTCCATCTGTGGACAATGCAGTCAGTTACACCTCACTGCTCCGTCTAATAAAGAACAGGCAGATTGATGTCACCAGTATGGTTGAACTCTACCTAACACTCACCAGCACGAAGCGTGCGCACACACACACACGCGATCGCACACAAAAGCAGCACTACTGCAGGACAGTCGTGAAACAGGGAAATCATTTTTATTTCCTCTCCTGGCAGAGAAATGATAAGAAGTGTGGGTTGAGTTCATAATGTGCTTAAATTTATAATGAGAGCCACAGCTAATGATTATTGTCAATGTCAATAAATGTGTCGGTTATCGGTTAATCAATCTATTAATTGTTTGGTCTATAAAGTGCCAAAATCAAGTGGTTCAAAGTGACAAATAATTTACCTTGTGTTACAGGTTATTTCATGAATCTGAAATGGACCCACTTACTGTAGTTTAATTTCAGGAAATATTTCATTAAGGATTAAACTAAGATGATTTCACATTTGTTCATCCACGGAGGTGTGAACATAATCCTTTGCAACTGTTTTGTGTGGGCGAAAACAACAAGACGTCTGAAAAAAAAAAGAAAAAAAAAAAACTCCATGAGTCGAGTACACTGAGAACACACTGCTTTTAGCACCGGCCACCATATCAGCAACACACCTCTGCCAAGAAACATTGCACAATAAAGCGACGGTAGCTGGCGTCCTCCGCTAACCGACTGCGGGTCGCACGCGTCCAAACGATGGAAAACCAGCGGCCGCGAGGACTCTGGCCCTCCGCCGGTTAAAAGTCGCCTCTTTTAGGAGGAAGTCGACGCCTCCACCTTTTGGACCAACATTTGGACCGCGCTCGGTGGGGCGGTGGGGGGGGGGCCCCCGTTGGCCTCCGTGGCAGCAGCGCGAGCGATTACTCCTGCGCAGCCAGCCAAAACACAAAAATCAATAAACAATCTCAACGTTTCTGAGGGCCTTTCGTCTGACTTAATAAATGTCTCAATCCACTGTTATGACTTCATTTCGCTTTAACGTCTTCTTCATGTGCATCTTTTGCCGATCAATTAGAGACCGGAGTGCCCCTCCTGTCACGACACCTGCCCTCCATCCTCTGCTGCAACACACAGACACGCACACATTCCACTGTAAAGCACAAGGTGAACTGCTATTTTAATCCTTGACATTAGATACTTTTGGAGAGCACTCTCTTAAATGGCTCATTAGAGCCCACGCCGCACGCTTATTTCTGGTTATTCTACGTATCATGTTCGTGTGCGGATTATGGGGACGTCCGGTCAGTTAATGAGGCTGCATGTTGTGTAAGTGCGCGGGAGAAATCACTTCCAGGCCGTCAGTGGCGTCAGTGGCGATGATGACCACAGCATCTTTCTCTCAGGCTGCTGCTGCTGCTGCTGCCGCTGCTGCTGTCACAGGCCCTAATCCCAGGGCTGCGGGGATGACAGCTGAGTGGTGCCAGAGCTCCTGGTCTGTGACCAGAAGCTCCAGGAGAATTCCACGCGCACCCCCTCTCTTGTCTCCCATCGATTCTGCCACTTCCCATTATTGTCAATCAGAGCGGCATCGTCTCCACGGGAGGAGCCGTGCGGCAGCAGGCGATTGCCAGGGCGGCGGGGTGTGGAGAGCAGCATGCAAGCGCGCCTGCCAGCCACCACACCAGCGTGGGGGGCCACCGGGGGCGGGGGTGGGGGGCCCCTTCTCAAGAGGCAGCCCGGGCAGGATGCCACAACTAAAAAGCGAGACCTCTTTGCATTGCGGCACACACTGCAGCGCGCAAGCACAGAAGGGGGTGAAACCTCTGGAACAGTTTCCGTCGAAAAGGAGCAGCTGCGTCTCCGGCTGAAAACATAGCTTCACACGGCTGTCAGCGGGAGGGCAATGCTGCTCTCTCAGATGTGACTGCCTTGTTAGGAAAAAAATGACATAATAACAATGACAGGAATAATGGGACAGCCAAGGGAAGCATTGTTGTGGGGGTTGGGGTGGGGGATGGGGGGGTTTGGGAGCTTCCGGCGTGGCCGCGTGGCTCCTGACCCTCAGCGGGCCACTGTTGTGGCGGTGTCAGGCGCCCTGGTCAGGTGAGGCAACCACGCAGCAGCTATAAGCCCCGGAGATTGATGGGAGCGGCGCCCTCCCTCCCCGCGCTGTAAAAGATTATCCGCTCACCCGCTGGAAACAAAGCTGTGATGGAAATTCGTCTCGCATCATCAGCAACAAAATATCTACACGGCAAAGCGGGAGTCTCTCATTTTTCATGGGCTATATATTAAATAAAAAAGGGCATTAAAGAAAAAGGGAAGGAGGCGGCCTGAGTGATAGCGCTAGTTAGTATTTCTTTTTTTTTTTTTTTTTTTAAATGGGCCGCTTGAATCAGGGAGATTATATGGTTTTTATTGGCTGTCAGGAAACACAACTTTCTGCGTACTTCACCCGCTGAAGCTCATAACGCTCTGATTAGAATGCCAGTGGAAATGAAAAGGGATGGCGCCGCCGTAAAGAGACAAGAGGAGCGGCAGGGCGAGCACAGATGCCCCGGAATCTGCTCTCCCTCAAATACACGGGGGAATACAAGAGGACCAACACATGCACCAATAAAGCACGGAGTGAGTGAGCAGGCAGACAGAATTTATACAGCGCGTTTCACGGTCAGATCTGGTGTCAGAGGCTGAGCCGGTGCCTATTCTGAACCGGATACATGAGACACATCGGGCGGAGTGTTATCTCTGGCTAAGTGAATATTGCATTCAGCTGATATGTGATATTTGAATTTCCCATTAGAGGGGGGGGGGGGTGTGCCGGGGCGAAAATGCGCAGTGACGCTCGCTCATTTCGCAGAAGGCACTGAATGGAAACCTTGCTTCACAGTTGCAGCGTGTCACGGTGATGATAAGGACGAAGTGATGGAGGGGTGCTCCTGAGGGGGCTAGCGAGAAAACCCGAGCGCTGTTACTCACAGGGTCACCTACACAGAAGCCTTTTGAGTCAGTTTGAAGACTAAACACCATTTACTAGGAACTCGACCAACTCAACCCGATCACTGTAATCTCCTCCAGTGGTTCAGAAGTATTTTCAAAAGGAGGGCGGCCATACCTCAGGAGCAAGGCAGCAGATTGAAATCAGTCATCTTATCGACTTGAGAGACTCCACGTGTGTCAGTTTGTTCAAACTGAGCTTTCAATTTCCCCATCGTGGAGAGAAAGTAAGAGATGGTAACATCAAGCTCCCAAACATGACAGAGCCGGCTCTTTCTGACGAGAGGAAGCCATTGATTTTTCCTCCATTTCACCATCAATCTGGTGGAGAAGAGGTGGCTGTGGGTGCTCAGACAGCTGATGATGTGATTTGTAACCGTGGACCACCAGCGAGCGGAGAGAATTGCTCCGACTCTCAACACGTGGCAAAGTGACTACCACAGTCTTCAGCATTCAGCTGGAAGATTAACAGTGGGGGATCTACTGATAATCTCCAGCGGCCGAGGGAGTATTTTCTCTGTCAGCCGAGCTGCAGTCACACTAACATTTGTATTCAACAGGACCACTGTCAAGCCTCGGCGGGACCGAGTCGCTACGTTGTGAGGAGCGTTCGAGAACAGCGACTAAATCACTTATTTTAGATTCTTTTATAAATTATTAACATTCTTCAAACGGCTTTGCTTTGTTCCATCATTCGTTATTACACAGGAGAAGATGGTTCAATCCCTTGTGCCGAAATCCCCAACAAAACACATTTAGAAGGCCGGCACCGGTACTGAAAAACCGGCCGGCAGGCTAGCAGTCAGCTACCAGCTAGCGTCCAACAAGGAGACACCTGCTACGTAGCCTAGCCAACGGATATAAACTTTAATCCAAAGCTTAAAGCTGATCAATTCCCAACGGTTTACCAAAAAAATAAAGGTCACGGTGCCGTTTATGCGCTTAAGTACTGGTTAGCCGTGTGATACACCACTTATAGTTTATATGAATGTGCACCGCTCAGGCAAAACATTATGACCACCTTCCTAATATTGTGTAGGTCTCCCTTGTGCCTCCAAAACAGTTATGACTCATCAGAGAATGGACATGAGGGTGTCCTGTGGTGTCTGGCAACTTAATGTTGTTAGTGGGGGTCTTTGGGTCCTATGGGTTGACGGGAGGGGCCTCTGTGGATCAGGCTTGTTCCAGTGGGATCTAGTGAATTTAGAGTCCAGGTCAATCCCTAGTGCTGCTGTTTTTTGTGCTTTTTGAGTTGTTCCTAAACCGTTTTTGTGTGTGTGTTAGCGATCGATACTGAAATATTAATACTTCTGATATCAGGTCTCTAAAATCGATTCTCAAATCTAAATATTGATGCTTTTGATACTTCAGTCATTCGAGGTGAGGTAGGAACACAGTGGAAAATAACTAAACTATTGAGTTGTGGCAACACAACAACCCTCAGGTTAAACAGCTCAGGTTAAACCACAACACAGGATACAGGGCATTTATGATGAGGAGGACAGAAGAGGAGAGCACAGGGTCAGAATTAAGATGCAAGTTTTCATTTTATACTAGTTAAACAATCATTTATTTTATCGGTGTTATTATTCTACTTATTCCTTTCACATATTTTGTATGATTGTATCCTGTGTTTGGTTTTTCTCTTGTTGTATTAGCTCGGTTGTAGTAAACGAGGCAGATACCTAAATATACTTAAAATAAATAAATTATTGACTCTGATGTCTGATTTGAAATACTCTACTTTGTTTAGGTATAACAGACACATTAGGGTATATTTACTCAAAGTATTGGTATCAGATCGATATTGCCGATACCAGCCTGGAAAGGAAATTGGTGGCATCGAACATCACTAGTGTGTGTCTGTGTTTGCATCCCGATTAATTACTTAGACGAAAGATTATTATCAATATATCTGGTGTTTGTTGTCTGTTAACTAACTGAAGGCTTCCACACATACTGTGTTTCTGGTGGTTCTCTCACAGTGGTTCAGAGTAAAAAAAATATGAAATCAACACATCTGCACATAAACATTACACACAATCACGGACACTGAAGCTGATTTATTGCACACAAATTCAGTCTTTAAAATGAGCTGCTGTTTTTTTTTCCTACTAATACTCATGACATGGAGGAATAAATATAACATCACATGAAGGCAAGGTATTCTTTAAAAAACCCACTTTTAGCACTTTTAAAATACACAAGTAGACTAGAGTTTATCGAACAGCGAAGTACCCTTCCTGTTCCTGGAATTTTGTTTTTTGACACGACGCTAAACGATGATCCTACTGCATAAACGCCGCACTGCAGGTTTGATTGAATTCTACCATTGTGTTGTCTCTCTAACATCTAGTGACATGGTGCAGGCTTTCTAAGGAAGGGGTAATCCTCTTTAGATCATTTGCAAAGCAATTAGGCATGCCTACACTGCTATTAAACATAAAGATAACAGCCTCAGCGATAAGATGCTATTTGTACTATGTATCAAATGTGGATAGCTGCCTTGGAGCCCTGATATGAGCAAGATATATTTAAATCCCTGTAAATCAAAATTAAAAAAAGCACGATAGTAAAAAAAAAAAATTAGAGAGGCATATCTACTGCACTATCTATCACTAAATTGAATTAAATGTCCTCGGGACTTAAATCCTCAATTAATGGGTGCATAATTATCACATCATAAATACTACACATTTTATCACTTTAAACGTACGCCGTCATGGGTAATATCTGACATTCCACCGAACAAGGCAAATATCTAAATACTTTTAGCTGCCAAGGAAACATGAATGTAAAATATACCGCTAGGATAGTTGCCACAGTAAGAGTAGAAAGGAAACATGAGGACGCGCGAAGTTGGACTTCATCGCCAACTGGATCGCCTTTGAAACCCAAAGCGAGTTGAACTGCGGTGACTCGCAACATGCATTTGTCAGCAGGAACAAGAGGACCTGTTTTGCATGCGTTTCCATCATCAGTGCGCACTACAAAGCGAGAGCAAATGCCTGCGAACCAGAAAAAAAAAAAAAATTCCTCAAATTTCCTCACCGACCTGTGACCAGTGGGGCTCAAAGGGGGCTGCCCCGTATGCATACGGACGGGGTTCAAACAGAGTTTATGACTGCATTATCTCCCCTCTTCCTCATCACCTCTCCACTCCGCCGGTGGACACTACTAGAAGCCACCGCGCCGGAGCAGACAGACCGGGCATCACTCATTCACTCGCCTCCTAGGTGCCTTTGTCAGGTGATTGCTGGCGGAAAAAGGAAAACAGATCAATACATCTCCCATGGGCCTGACAGGTAATCTTTACCTGGGATGAAATATGAGTGGTACCAGCCCGCTGGATTCCTTAACTGTAACAGGACAATTGACTGGCTGCACGGATGCTGTTCCCCCCCATTTCCTAGCCATTGAAAATTCATTTTGGGGCATAAGGTCTGGAGGAGATGTCATTATGGGGGGCTGCTAATTACCGAGGTGGCAGGTGAGGTATTCCTCTCCGGCTTCTAATGGAACTCCATCCGAACTGATGCATCGTCCTCCGCTGTCAAGGCCCTGGCACCGCAACACAGACCGTCGGATAAGGAAACAGCGCAGAGCTCTTCTTAAAACACTGCGCAGTCAATACTTGTCAACCAGCTCAGGGGGTTGAAAAACCAATCAGTGTATTCATCAAAAGCTTTTTTTTTCTCTTTTCTAATTATGAGCCACAAACTGTGATATTCCTATTAATCAGATGTAGATTCTTGGAGCGGGTAGAGCCTACGGTGCGTCCGGTCAAGCCGCATTAGGAGGAGGAGGAGGAGGAGGAAGAGGAGGCGGAGCGGTAGTCGGGGGGGCGGGCGGCTCCCTCGCCTCAACACTTTGACTGATTTCTGTGGCAGGGTGTCTTGCGCAAGGCATCCATTTAGACTGGTGTGCACACACAGCATTTATAAATGTCATCCCCCTCCAACATGATCACATAAAGCCTCCTCAGACGGATTATTGCAGACGTATAACTCACGTTAATTGGCAAATCTCATTCTATTAAACGCGATTCTTCTCTTAAAGAAGGCTTTAAAGTGTCTGAAAAGAAATGCTGATGATCATGTGCAGTTCATTTCACTAAAAAGATCATTGTGATCATTAAGGAAAGTGCATACTTGTTACTTTTGGTGCCTGGAAGATTTCTGGATGCCTTCAATTTTCAGAAAACTTTTCTTTGTGAAATCAGACGCGGGCACATGTGTTGCTTCTGTTTTACAGACGACTACCGTCGTCACCTATACGGCTCAAGTCAAGCAGAATGTACATTACTGCATGGGTGCGTTTTTCCGAGAATACCGCTCGTTTACCAGCTCGACTTGAGCCGCCGCGTTTGATCTCGCTGCGTGCCGCCATTGATCTTTTAATGCATCTGATGCTGCAGGAGCCAGGGAAATGTATACCCCAAGGGTAGGTGAAAACACCACGTACGACTCCCCCCATCCCGTCTCCTACGGCTCCTCCAACTCCAACTCAGCTGGCCTCCACCCGCTCTCCCGAAAGCGGCTCGTCGGGCGCCGCTGGAAAAAAAAAACAGGCTGTTCAAACAGATTTTCAGCCGGCCTTGAACTTAAAATGCGTTTGGGGGAAATTTGAATATAGAAGGTAACCTGGAGAGAACAGAGGCGGCCCTCGGAGGACCGCGACGACTCTCCCTCTGTGTTGTGCTAATGAGCACCTTTGTACCGACTGTAGCTTTTCAAATCCATGCTAATAGGAAGCCTGTACTTTGTGTGGCTCTCTACCGGTGGTCGCCTCTCTGAACCCTGTAGCAGCATGTGGTAGCTAAACATTGTGATGCTCTCCTGTCTCAGACCTCGCTACGTGCTGCTGCAAAGCCATTGTTGGCGGCCCCAAACTAGAGCAGACTCCCACCCCCGCCCCCCGGCCACACGGCCTCACCTGACCACCCTCCCGGTGTTCCTGCTGACAAATGCGGCGCTACTAGAGTGGACGTAATTGTTGGATTGTGTGGTGGCAGGTGGCCCGGAGACTCCGTGCGGCAACAGGAGGAGCCGCCAAGTCTAGAGTCAAACGAGGAGCCTCTTGAAGCCGCCTTCTTCCTCGAGGACATGGCGGAGGGCTTAACAAGGCTTGATTGCATTAACATTTGTCATGCTTAATATACTACCTGGAAGGGCTGGATGTAGCAGTAACATGCTGATTTGAAGAGTAATGATGTGCTTTGTAGGTTTTTTTTCTTTGTCTTAAAGTTTGTGCAGCAAGAGGAGTTCGAGCCTTTTTCATTCTATGGCACAATAGCTCTTTTTTTTTTTTTCCTTTTCCTCCACGTTCTGCCAGACTTGGGTGTAATTGTCAAGTCCCATTCAGGTGTCCCTCTGGAGTAAAGACAAAATCTCAGGCTGAGCAGAAGTAGGGGACTGTGAAACGGGTGCACTTGGTCCCACGTCCTCTAGGGTGGAGGTGTTGCTGGCTCCTTGCGGCTCTCTCTGGTGATCCATGTGAAATGGGCTGCTAGCTGCAGAGGAAAAGAAAGACCGCATCACATTCTGGACATGTAACGCAACGGCGGGCGCAAACAAAAAGATGATGGCCCTCTCCTTCAAACGAAAATAAAATGCAGCGCGCGGCTCGTGGATCGCCTGCTAGCTCTAGGTACATTGAAATAAAACTTTAAAGCAGTCCTGTTCTAATAGGTTAAATATTAATGAGGTTTTCGTCATGTGAGCCAAATCCAATTTGGCCCCATATGACTTGTGGACACGGTTATTAAAAGGCCAATCTGTGCTGCTCTTATGGCTTCGCCCCCCCTCCTCTCTCCGGGTTATGCTGTATGTTTTCAACTCCATTCATCACACTTCACATCTCACTGACTACCACCTCCTTTAAAGATCCTCCTTTCTCTTGATCTCACTCACCTTTAAAGCTTTTTGTCTGTGCGAGCGAAGAGAAATATCTGAAAGAGAACCGGGGCCAATTTTCCCAGAAGACAGAGGAACTCTAAAACAATTGCGCTCCCTAACATGCTTTCCTGCTTTTCCTGCTTCACCCTGATAAATAAATCTCTCCTGATCCCCCCCACTCACCCACTCACCCACCCACCCTCCAAAAAAAAAAGTTGGTGGCGGTCACACGAGACATTTGCGAGGCAGTCCCACAGCAGAGGACAAGGGAACTAGAAGTGACATTGTGGCTCTGGGCTGTCTCAAAGGATTAGGCATTACAGCATTCACTGGCATGTGCTATTGCTGGTTCGCCTTATATCTGCTTGTGCCTCTTTCCAGATGACTTCTTCCCCAAACTGATCCGGCGGGCAAGATAATTGATTAATATTTCTTGAGGGAACGATGACTAACCGTTGCTGCAGTCCCGCCCAAACACTTGGGTTAAACATAGTCGAAGGACTTGATCAAAATTCAGTGGATTTCATATTTGACAGATACAAAGAAACAGCGGGGAACATTTAGTTTGCGTTAACATGCACGGGGGCGTACCAGATACCAACTCAGATCCTAAGTCAAGGTCATAATCACGCTGAAATAACTGATCTTTCTTGAGGGGATGATAACTAACTGTTGCTGGGGTTTACAGTAGTTTTTTTTTTTATTTATTTAGCTTACTGCTCTGTGCAGAGGAAGAGGCACTCAAATCTTAATATTTTAAAGAGGGAATACTCAATTACAGATTAGCCTTTAGTCATTAAAATTCCGAGTTTAATGAAGCAAATCTACATAAGTGTCAAAAGTAAAAGTAGAAAAAGGTCCCCCGGTACTGGCATATTATTACATGTGACATTATTAGATTGCAAATACTTGCATCAGAGCATAATGAGCAATTACTCCTGTAGCTGCAAGAGGAGGGGAAGCTAGTTTTAGCTTCTTTATATGAGCCTTTTAGTCCAGTCTAATCCAGTGTATGTGTACACACTGTACATTTCTCTAACATTTGCTTTTTCTTTTCGTCAAACATTGGCTAATTTAACACCTTTGTGCTCAAACATGTCTCTTTAAATGAAACCATATGAGAGGTTTAGCCGTTAGACACTGCTTCTCTGTTTGATGTCGCGCTGCGTTTCAACGATACGTTTCTACTCGTAAAATAATCATTCGGAAAAGGTTCAAAAGCCGGTCTGACAATCACAGGAAGCCACCCGGTGACTCAGCTCCAGGAGGAAGTGGGGCCGGTGTTTTGGAAATTCGGGTGTAAATAATATCTCGATAATAGATTACGGATATCTGAGCCGGCACTTCCTGTTCCCTGTGAACCGGCCGCTGTTAACAATCGTAACCTTAGATAAGGGAATGGAGATGCGGCTGAGAGATCAGGCCTACGACCAGAACCATTTGAAACCACTTGAACCGCTTTGTTTAAGGTATTTTACTGACCAACGCTACTGTTTACTAAGGCCAATACCACTCGCAAAATGAAACCAGAAAGTCTGCCTGTTCATATGCACATATATGTGCTGATATATTGAGATGATGCAGGTTCTAGGTAAATAACATACTATTCACATAGAGCAACCGATGTAAAAAGAATCCAAATCTGCCACATGATTGAAAAATGATTCGAAGCTTAAACAAAAGCCGCCTCCACCCAACTAGTTTTACATGAAGGTCAATAAAGACGTGGACAATGGAGAGGTTTTCTGTCAATGGGAGAATTACAGTACATACATTTATTGTGGGTGATAATGGGAAGTTGAATGGAACCATCGTACCATCTTAATAAGCTCTCATGTGATGCTCTCTAAAAACAATCATTACAGGCCTTCCTGGAGCACTCCCCTTCCCCCTGTTTATTAATCAGCTAATTACACATTGACAGTAATGGGCCTGCTGATTCCCACACTTAAATGAACAGGGCTGAATGGCTCTTTAATGATTAGCCTTTGTGTTTCTCTCTCTCTCTCTCTCCTTTTCGCCTGCTCGCTCTCCTCCTCTCTCATGTGCGCACACACACACGCACACGCCGTTTCTTTTCACGAGTGAAAGAATAGGACATTCAAATCAGACCCCCCGCTGCGAAGGGTTTGCACACACGCGAGTCAAGAAGCACCTGACACACTAAGCTGCTAAAAAACAAATCTGTCGGCGCAAAAAGGGAAAACCAAACACAGAACAATTAGGGCGCTTTGAAAGGGCTGCAGGTCAGAGCACGTCAACCCGCGCGGGTTTCAGTGTCGAGCCGAGCCCTCCCCCCCAGGCGGCGGCGGCGGCGGCGGTAGGAGCCCGCCGCGAAAGTTTCGGCGGCGCAGCGCGGGCAGGTGCAGGTGGAGACGGGAGGGGAGGTTTTTGAAGGACAAGAGCAGGGTGTGGAGTGGAGCCGGAGAGGGCGAAATAGTGCGGTGGGCTGCATTTCTGTCAGCAGAAGTGATGGCTGAGTGGTGGCGTTATTTGTCTTGTGCTGCCATACGGCCCTCGCACCAGCCTGGGCATTAATGAGAGGGGGCCGGACCGCCGGGCAGGAACACGGCAGGCCTCCGACGCAGGTGATCTGTCACGCAGCCGTCTGGCTCAGGCAAACGAGACACATGAAGACGGAGGGGAGAGGAGAGGCTGGCAGGGTTTCGTCCGCGGCGCTGGCCTCCACGCGGGCACCCGCGTGTACTGCCGGTCGCCAAGCGAAGATAACGCGACGAGGTTGAACCAGCTGCGACGCAACTCGTTTTCTCCAAACTCTTTCTGAGATCCAACATCGAGCACACCAGTTCTCTTCTAACGTGATAAAGATGAAGCGCGTTGCAGGAGACAGAAGGGGAGGAGTAAAAGTGAAATAATTAATTAGTCCGTGTGAGAGACCAGCCGTTGCTATTAAAATCCATTAACATCTTTACACTTCATCTCAGACTCACAAATATTTCCCCGAATTGTGGGGAATCGTAAGCAAAATGTGCATTTTGTTAATGTCTGATAACATGGAGACAGAAGCACGGCTCGTTTCGTTCCAAATCTAGTGAGGACCTGTTAGACCGAGCTGGATTTCTGGATTGATGCCGGTGACAAAAGTAGAAAATGGCCAATTTAAGGCTGAGAAATGGAGTGGTCATCTAATCCAGACAGATACCTGGCCCGATAAGTTGTTGTGTTTTTTCCTTTTTCACAGCCGGCCCCAACACTGCCGTATAGGTGCTAAAAGGGTAAAGGAAGAAGACAAAGCAACAGCTGGGTACCGCCTCAGTAATTCCCCATAGAGCCCCGGAGGATACCTTCCGCCGCAGACCATTTTCACTCCTGATTACAGAGTTTCAAATCAGCCACTAACACATACAACAATCCACTTCCTCTGGCTAACTCAAAGACTCAGCTGTCGTGTTCACTAAGAGCAACGCGAGGAGGCCGCGCTGCTCTTTCGGCTGAACGCGGTAAACAATCTTTCCATGCAAACAAGATGTTTACCGGGACTCCACTCAGTAAATCACTGAGTCTGATTTTGTCTCCGTGTGCGTTTTATGTCAGGAATGGCAGCAAACCAAAATTTTTACACAGAGAAGTGTCAGAGTGAATGTGCATCTCCTGGCGGCGTTGAGATTACTGAGGAGAGACATGGTGCAGCGGGCTGCCAAAGTAAAGATTTATACAGAGCAGTTGCAGCTGCAGAAACTGACATTGGACGACATGGGATGCATGATAAATCATGGTGGACAGGGGGCACTAGACTCAAGAAGCAGGAAAACACTCTGAGCGCGGCTGAGGGGGGGATGTGCCAATCAGGAACTCTCCCTCTATCCGTCATTTAAAAAGCAGACAGTACATAATAGTATATCCACTTGAAGTAAAACATTAAAATACATTTATTCAGGACTGCGCCATGAGCGTATCTGTGCTCTTTTTTTGCAGATTACAGGGAAAAATACAACATTTGTGAGAGATGAATAAATCTTTTTTTTTTTTTTTTTTTTTTTAATTTAACTCACACTTTTTAACAGATCTGGGTCTGTTGTTGTCAAACTGAGGGAGGCCCCTTGTTTTCGCGTGTTGAATATGAGGGGTCCTCGGGGGCCAGAGGTGAATCCTTTTTTACTTTTATGGGAAGCGGTTCAGCGATGGGGAGGTGAAGGACGGAGTCGCCGGCCGTTCCATCACTCAGTGCAATAAATGGATGCAATCTGTATCCAAGTAAAGCATTGGCTGTTTTTAAATTCCACCTCTTTTATCCAAATGAGTGATGGACCCCGGTACAGTGCACTGTGCGGCAATATTAATATACATCAGAGGCCTGCACCCCTCACTAAATCAGGGAACCACCAGCATTTGTTATTTAAATGACAAACAGCAGCTGCAGGAGCGGAGAGAGCGCGCGGAGAGTGGCGCGGTAGAAAAAGGTGGACAAACCAATTCAGATTTCAATCCGGCAAAGACACAAGGCCCCCGAGCCATCAGTCTAATGAAAAACGGCAGCTCCACTGGTCTAAACACACACATCAGCTCGGTGCCTCCTCCAATAGGGCGAACTCCACATCACACTTCTCTTTTTTGGGCAGAAAACTCCCAAAACAACACAGCCACCAGGCCTGACGCGTCCCTCCGTTAACCCTTAGCTCTGTTGACTCGATCAAATACTTGTGCCAGAGAAAAGTCAACTACCTCCGGGTTCTGTGCTTGAACAGACGATGATAATGATGATGCAAGTTTAATATTTGCCATGTTCCTCCCTCATGGTTTAGAACATAGGTTCAACGCGGGGTCTGCGATCCCTAGGAGGTCCGCGGAGGTACTGCAGGAGGGGTCGCGAAATCTTTGGTTGATTAGACATTTTTTATACATTTTATTTTTTTAATCTTTCCCCCCAAATTTAAATTTCTTTCAATACACATTAACAGAAATCCAACATATTTTAGTAATGGGATAAATGTGGGCAGGAGGAGTTATCTCTCAGTCAGCACTTCAGTCATTTGGTGATACAGGAGCTGTCTCAACAGCGTGTTTGTAGCAGGTGCACGGCCACCCGACTGTTTGAAATCACATGTTTGAAATAAAAAAAAAAACATGAATATTTGAAACTGTGTACTATTTGAATAGCTTAGCACTGAATGCAAAGTGACAATAATAATTTATACTTATATATAGCACTAGGCCGAGTTTAATATCGAACACATATAGTAGGTAGGGGGTCCCTACTTAATATCAGTTTGGCCTGAAAAACGTTGAAGACCTCTGGATGTTAGTATTCTAACATTTTCTTACACTTTTCACTAGCTACAAAGTGCAACCAAGGCTGATGGAAACCTTGTCAGCTTTGTGGAATTATTTTTAAATTTAATTTTAGATCTGATGATGGTGTTAAATTTAACTGTAATCACCAAACTGAAATTATATATTTGCCATTTTTCGCAGGTTTTGCAAGATATTTCCAGATGCAAACTTCCTGCTGGGGCTGGAGGAAAATTTTGGGGGCTGTCACCATAACCATCATCTGGAAGTTCTCCATGTCTAAAGCCCAAAGCTATGAAGTTTGCACACATCAGATCATGATCCTTGCAGCTCTTTCTATGAGATGTGCCAAACTCTAAACTGGAGTCAACCTGTGGATACCTGATGTTGTGATGGCTACAGCTTCCGCTTCCCTCCTCTTCCTGTCGTCTCCTCTGCACAAAAGTCCTGGAGTGACGTTAGTCTGCCTGGGGGAGACACAGAGACACAAGAGACTCACAGTATGACAACACGTCGTCCGCCCTTAACACAAAAACACACACACGCGCGCGGCGCAAACTTGAAGAAATTTTCTAATTTCTCAAAAGTCGATAAATGCAAGCACTGCATATTTGCAAACGCTGCATCTTACACTTAGCCTCCGTACATTTTCGCCATTAATTTTTCTTCATTAATGCACATTTTCACCGGAGAGCACATCCAGCGCGGAGAGACGCCGCCTGAGTCATTGCAGAGTTCACATAAACAAATTACACCTGCTCTGTGCGTCCTGTGTGTCATATGTCAAGAGCCCTGAAATAGGAAAAAGCCCCCCCCTCCCTCCCGCACATGAGTTTAATAGCCCTGACTTCTGAGATGTAAAGTTAAGGTCAAGGTCTGTCCCATCACTGGGGGAGGCTGATGTGATCAGCATAGAGTGTATGTTTGCGTGTGGAAGGGGACGGAGAGAAGAGAGACGGGGGCGGGAGCACGCGAGTGAGCTCCTCCAAGGCTAAAATATCCAAACCAAGCTGTGGCGTTATGCTGCTTCTTTCAGCTAGACTGCATCCCTGAGAACCGTCAAGAAAAGGTACGAAAACGCCAATAAAAAAAAGCCCTCATGACAGGCTGCTTAACAACAGAGGAGCGTGCCGCAGAAAGCTCCTTGTTAACCCGAGCTAGTCATCTCAGACTGCAGGCTACATAAAGCTCACAACCCTAACAGACACATGCTACAAGAAGGCCCCGTCAGGCCAGCCTTTTAACTGGCAGCATGTTCCGTGACCTCAACACCCATAAATCACATGACGGGTTGTGCAGGCGCCGGGCGTTGAGAGCTGCGCGCGGCACACTTTGAGCGAAGTCTCTATGTTGTATAATCAATAGATATAAAAATAAATGGCCTGACCGTTATTCTCTCGCCGCTACCCCCCTCTAATAAAATCCCAGTAATGCATATTTCATTTACTTTTATACTTATTGATTACCTGTACTCCAGTTAGTAAATCACGCGCCTATCGATCCCTCAATCGTACCTCTGTCGGACAGCACATAACCAGCCATTTGCGCCCCTGATAAAGAGCTCAGGCATTGAACTCCCCACAGTAAATCTTTGCAAACTAACTTTTTAATTCCAAAATCGATCCGCGTTTAAACGTCGCATTATTTCACGAGGCACGCCCGCGGTATTAAAAGTAATACCCTGATGCATTTGGTCTTAATGCGCGGAGGTCCGTCCCTCCACCTCTCCCCTCATTACGCCGAGGCCGGGACGCGCAGGGGGCTCCCCCCCCATCCCCCTCCCGCCGCAGCCCGGAGGGAGGCGGCGGGCCCTCCCCCTGCTACGCGGCGCTCGGGGGGGGGCTGAGCCGCTCCGGGGCCGTCAGGAGCCCACTGAGGCACTCAGCACAATCCTAATCAAACATGAGAACGCCATCAGCTGGCTCATTAACCAAGGCAAAACACGACCATTCATCAGCAGAAACCAGGAGGAATAAGAATGTTAAAAGTGAAAGAACTGGTGGAAAACGTGTAACACTATTATTATTTAACATCTGTCACTTCATCAGTTTTAACAGCCTGACAGATGTTTGGTGAAGCTGTGACGAGAAATTGACTTAGAGGCAATGAGCGCTGAAAAAAAAACAAAAAAACAACAACAAGTAATGGAGATGGCCGACAACAACTAAATTCCATCAAAGACACAAGGACACTGAGGGAAAAGTGGCCAGGATGGATTTTTCAGGTCATAAGAGACACTTTTAAATGCAACGCAGAGGGTGCAGGGGAAAAAACAGCAGTGACACGGGGTCAATTGTAATTTTGGCGCCCGCGTCCAAAACCAAATATATCAATTAAAAATAATAAATCAAAAGAGGAGTGAGGAGCGCGCAGTTACAAAACGCCCATCTATTTTCATTAGGTTACACGGCGCTTCAGGTGTGAGCAGGATCTCAAGATTAATAGAGGTATTCAAATGAATCAGAAAGGATTAGAGTCTCCAGGGAGCGTGATCAATAGCTCCAAATCAATAATCAATAGGCCGCTCACACCAATATACTAACTGCTGACACCGTGATCTCACAATTAAAATGAAAACTGGGGAAGGGAGTGGCGTAAGACTATGATTTATCTCGCGGCGCAAGTGTCATTTAGAAATAAATAAGTCAATAGATAAAAGCTGCTGCGGGCGCCCGGCTCAGGTGGGAGGCGGTTATGCATTTTAACGTGGCCGCCGGCTGCCCCCCCCCATCCCACCCGCGCCGCCCGCCCGCCCGAGCATTACGGCCAAATCCCACAAAGCATTGCGCCTACCCTATACGAGGATGAACGGCAACTTTACGCCACTTAATTTCAAACACACGCGTGTCGGCCTGCATCAAACCAGAGATGAAAGTTTATATTAATATCATCTCAGCGATACAAGATTAATGCTCACTCCCACGGAGACAAACACTTTTTTTTTTCTTCTCAAGGGTGTCTGGAAACGATGAAAAGTCACATGTACGGGGGCTCGGCGCTAGAAATCGATCAAGCCAGAGCAGCTCTTGAACAGAAATTCAGAGTTTGCCGAGAGCAAGTATCGCGGCATTTCTGAAACGATATTTCAAACTGTTTGCATGCGTGTAGAAAAAGTGTTTTGGAGTTAGAGGGAGCGAATGGGTGCCGTGCGTGCGGAGCTGGGTCGCGAGGACAAAGCAGCCCTCTCACTGGAGAGTGGATTTGAGCGGCTTGGGGAGATAGATTCAGCTCGCGCCGTCCGACGGGACACATCAGAAGCCCCACTCGTCAATCCCCCCTCTCTGCCTCATTCATTTGGGAGTATGATTTATACTTTTTGAAGTGAAGGGTCTTGAATCTCACTATAAAGGAATTAAGAGGTCTCCCCTGAGTCCGCCATTCAAATGAGAGCATGGCAGGGATATGAGGGCTTTTTAATAGAGAGAAATTAGTATTCACAATGCCTTAAACTGGAATCTGAAGGAACCTTTCAGGTGGAGAAGAAAGGGCCAGTTTAGAAAAGAAAGCCCTAAGAAGTCGGGGGCTTTTCATAGCAGTCGTGTTTTTGCCCCTCATCAAGGAGCGCTGGAGCGCTCTGTGAAATCACCCGAGAGAGAGACGGGGGGTGGAAAAGGGAGCTCGCGTGAAACAAAATTAAGAATGCACCATAAATAGGCCCGAGTGGAAACAACACAACGAGGAGTCCCACAGTCTCGGGGCCACGGGAGCTGCTCGGCTTCTCGGCAGTCGCCCCGTGCAGATCCAACGGTTCCTGGGATGACTGGGAGGGATGCAATGCTTTGACAAACATCTAATGGATGAATTGTTTTTTTTTTTTAATATATATTTTCGTGCAGCCCCAGAAATGCCAGAATATGAATCTGCATTACAACTATCTGTACATTTCTCTATTTGGGAACAATGTCCTTGAAAACTAGCGGATTGAAGTGTTTCTGCATCCAAGTCTTATTTCTGCAGCTTGAAATTCAGTTGGGCTTAAACTTTAGGCCTAGACTGGCATTAACAGTAATTTATTTTTACATTTATTTATTTTATAAAAACTGCTTGTTAACAAGATTTTGAACTGATTGAGAAGACTCTGCAGGCGTCTAATCTGTTAAGGGTCTGCTTTTCACACATCACAAGCCAATAAAATGAACAGCCTATAGAAGTTAGGACCATATATGTATGCACACAGTTGTTAACCTAAACATACTGTAGTTACAGTTATGTGATGTGTCTCAGATTTAATTTACCTGCAGTCTGTGTGTAAATAGTTGTAATACTCTAATTTGGAGGGGAATACACATATTATTATTATTATTATTATTATTATTATTATTATCATGTTATATACATATTTAAAACATAAACTACTGACTACTGTGGAGCAATAACATTGTTTTATGGTCATTTATGTACATTTTAAGTACATTCATGTTCTTTATCAGATCAGAAAACGTTGCCACCACTAGCTACCACTCCAACAGTCACAGAGTGCAAAACGACAACTCTTAATTAAGTGAAAAAAATACTTACTGTTTAAGTCCTTCGTACATAACTGATCCTGACCTTTATTTTTTCTAAATGTTTTATTCTGAAAGTTTAATTCATGTTCTACAGTTTTCTATTTTTAAATTTTTTGCTTTTATTTTTACACTTATTTAAGTGCTTTGTTTTGCACCAATGAGCAAAGAGACCAGAGTCAAACTCCTTGTCCGTGCACACACACACTTTGCCAATAAAGCTGATTTAGATTTTTTGGCTGATGTACGTACAGCAACAAAGTAAAGAGAATATACACAAACTGGTCAAAGAACACATTTAACATATTTGTGCATCTTTGTACATCAAGTGCCAGTTAAAGATTAAATCTCCTTCTAGTGTATTTGCAATATGAATATTGCAGCTTTGAAATGTGTCCTAGACACACTCATTTATACATCACAAGAAGGAAACAGCTCAATGTAATTGAGGAGGAGGAGGTTTGAAACAACCCACAAAATACATGTACCCACGCGAACACAAACAGAATCTCAAGAGGAATCACCTTAACGAAGATTACTCTAGTTAGGCCCGGCCTACGCACCGCGGCTCATTCATTCTCACTCAGTGAGCTGTCCATAGACCTGTCCATCAATATATTGAGCTCTGATTTACAAAGACTGCACCGCATCCCCCCCTCCCTCCTCCCGATAAGCCCTTGAGAGGCAGCTAACATGTGGCATCAACTACCTGTTTCTGAAGACTGAGGAGGAACATCTGAGACGGGGGCTCTCTGACACCATGTCAATAGGACACACTGGTAATGGGCACAAAGGGTTCAACTGGAAATTGAAAGTATCAATAACATTTAGCAGTTTTACCATGTGAATGTGAACAAACTGGGACTGAAAAGATAAGAAATGCTACTGCAGCTCACCTGGCTTCGGTCTCGTTTTCCCACAGAAGGCAGCCAAAAGCTACAAAAGGACACGATAAAGTAGATTTAATGGGAGAGTTTTAAATGATCGCGTTTTTAGAAGAGATTTAACTAGTACATCTTACTCTCTCTGGTAAGGGTCTTGGGAGAAGTGTCTCAGTCTCTCTACAAACACTGGCACGCCGTCGCCCTGTTCAACATAAATCAAAGGCACGCAGTGAGAAACACAAACTCTATAACTGTTTCCAGCAGCTGTAAGATTACTGAAGAGGGAAATTAAAGTTTTGTTTAACCTTGCTGGGAAGCCGCCTCCTTTGCTTTCTGATGCAGCAGGCGGCAGAGCCGGGCACTCGTTTAAGACGTGAATGATAACCTGAAGACGGCAGAGAAACACTTGGTCGGGTATGTATGACGGAAGCAAATACAACGTAGCGAAACACATTTAATAATGAAAATAATAATGCACTGGTTTTATATAGCACTTTCCTAAAGACCCAAAGATGCTTTACATTAAATACATCAGGGGTCTTCGATGTTTTTCAGGTCAAGGATCCCAAAACTGACGGAGAGATTAAGTAGGAACCCCCTACCTATTATATGTGTTCTATATTAAACTCAGCCTAGTGCTAAATATGTATATACACATTATATTCATAATTTTGCATTAAAATATTAAGATAAACATACCTGACATAAACATAAAGACCACGTTTTCTGCCTCCCTTTATCCTTTTACTAACACATGTCAGATTCAAAATTTAAATTTGTCGGGGAAAATTAAAAAAATATATAAAAATGTACAATCAACCAAAGATTTTGCGACCCCCCCCTGCAGTACCCCCATGTACCCCCTGGGGGTCGTGGAGCCCCTGTTGAAGACCTAAGGAATATAATATTGGCCCGTTCACACAGTCACACCCTGGAGGTGGTAAACTACCTCAGAAGTTCATAGTTCATAATGCTAATTCTGTAATTTTTTTGATTACACTTTTTATTTTATTTTAATCTCATTTTCTTTTATCTTTTTTGAGTGTACTTTTATATGCAACGAAGCTACAGTGATTTCCCTCGTGGATCATTAAAGTCTGAGTCCAAGTCTAGTCGCAGCTGCCCTGAGGCAGACTGACGGAAACATGGCTGCCAATCCGTGCCACACCAGTGGAGTTCACGCTGGGAGCAAGGTGGGTTAAGTGTAAAGATTTGCCCAAGGACACAACGGACAAACTAGGGGTAGGGCGGAATCAAACTGCCAACTCTATCTCCTGAGCTGAGATCATTATAAAATGGGGGGCAAGGGCATTTAGTGTTTATAAAACAAGCAAAAGAACGTCTAAGTCCACTTCGGTGCACAACGGAAGCCAAGACAGAGATTACCGTACAGAGGCTTCAATTTATTTGTACCAGTCGAACACAAAATTGGCAGCCACTCTGTGAATATTACTGAATCTAAAAAGGCAAAATCATTCCCCCCCAACCTCTCTCAGACGGCCGTGCGGGCTGCAGGAAGGTGGGATGTTTATCCTCGAGCGAAAGTTGGCTGTCGGCCTCCCAGCTGGGCAGCAGGCCGGCGACGCCCGTCCCGACTCCGCAGTCGCCCTCGAAGAACCAGTCACTCTGCTCGTCATCGCCTGCACACAGTGACAGGGAAGACATGGCGTGGGTTAGCATGAGATGGCTTTGAACTTTTAAACTAATAATTTAGAGGCTACAAAAACACATGTATACATCGCTGCTCAGTGCATTATAGGAAGGTTCTTTTAGTCCTTAAAGCAGCTGTTAGTAGCTTCGCCTGGAGTCAATAACTGCAGAGATTTCCTTCAACTGCAGAGCACCAGACAGCGTCCGCCTCGTCCCCAGACAGTGCGCTCCTCTCAGACCTGTCACTCACCAAAGCGCACACAGGAACCATGCCTCTCACAGCCAAGGTGTAGTGACAACTGTTAAATCAGAGGCCGCCTGGCCCCACCACAGCTAATGAGATTAGCAAAGGCTTCAGCGCTCATTAACACGACATGACAACGTCTTATTAGAGTCGCCTGGGTGCCCAGCAACCAGCCCATTGTATCCAAACATCCCTCTCCAGCCCCGGCATTCCCTCAGAGTCGAGCAGGGTACCGTCCACATCAGACGACGGAACCTGATCATTCATTTACTTGCGGGTTTTTAATGGTGCACGGAATACAATACCTTGTCTTCCTTCATCGTTGGTGAACAGGCCGGGGTCACTGCTGCATGTGCTGCTGGTCTCCCTGCGAAGAATAAAGAGAAAACATCACATGTGAATGACGCCCGCTGACCTGCTTCTCTTACATCGAGTGACATTTGAGGATGCGGAGCTCCATTTTGATTTGTCAATCTCAGGCCTGATGGGCTCTTTGGGTCGGACGACGCTACGGCGTCTGAAGAGCGAACAATGTGAATCAAAGATTTACACGGCCCGGTAATGTCAATATTTAACATGTAACATTCAATAATAAGAATAATGGAGAAGAACCCGGAGCTAGAGGTCGACATAAATGGAAATGACACAAAAAGACAAGAGCGCGCTGCGTTCTCCCGCGCTGCGATGGCAAACACAAAGGCATCAGGAGAGACTCTGATCGAAGCCACTGAGTGACATGAACAATCTAATTGAATATCCTCCGCTGTCAGCTCCAATCTAATCTGGCCTGCGTTGTGGAGGATGACAGGAGAGCGAAACACATTCCCCTGCCCGCCCGCCTCCCTCTGGGTGTGCCCCACACACAGAGCGGACCCACAGACGTGCCGCTTCCACACAACAACTGGCCGACATCTGCTGTGTGGGCTGCCGCCGCTCGCTGCCCAGACCGCTCGGCCCTCACCGCATCACACCCCCGGGCAACCCCTGATACGCTCCCTCCACGCCCCTCCATCCAAATCACCGTGGGTTTTCGGCCTTTCTCACACCTCAGCCGCCTTGGACTGCTCCCTGGCTCAAGGTCAAGGGAGGTACGGGGGTCTGCGTGAGGACGGGGGGAAGCATAACACACCTTCACATAGGAGTCAATTTCTTATGGCGTTTTTTTCCTGTTTATCACCGCTGACCTTGCTCGTAGGAGAAAGCTGGAGGGTCAGATATGCGCTGATACGGTGCTTTGCCATATTGCCGAGGCCCCGTCAGTGACGGCGGGATCAGGGAAACGTCCATCCAGCACCGCCTGTCTCCCTGGCCAGATGGTCCCGCACATCCGCTCCCCCGACATCCACGAGGAGCAGATGTGAGAGGGAGCAGGCCTCTCCGGGGGAACGACGTCTGGCCTGGCGGAGCAGCCCCGAACCACCGCCACCGCATACCACCACTACACCTATCTCTCCTAAACGGCGCCCCACCTCTGGATGCATCAGCTGGCATCTGGAGCACACGAGACTCCATCACCGGTAGAGGAAACAAGCCACAAGCTCTACGGTGAACAATACCAGCCATCAGGGGTTTTATTTTATGCTTCACTCCACAATGTTAGGAACCAATCGTAATGAGTTCAACTTTCATGTACAGAAAAAAAAATACTTCTAAGTGCAGGGACTTGGTGTAAAGTTTAAAAGAGAATTGCATGTATAAACAATTAATTAGAGATGGCCATTAAGTATTTATCTGTATTAAAAGGTGTAATGTGATGTCGCTCGGAGGAGCTCAGGGCCGATGTGAGACCGTTTCCATTAAGTGCTGCTTAATTAATGCAATGAATAATTGAGATCGCCATTTTTCTTGGGACCAAAAGGAACAACCTCTTCTTTCTTCAGCGGTGACCTTTGCCAAGAAAAGCTGACAAAACCCTTTTTTGGGCTGTTGACTCACTGAACGCAGCGGGCGAATCTTTGTGCTAAACATCCGCTAACTTGGTCAAAAGAATGGAAGAATGGAATAAATACTATATGTTCAGGTGAAACAATAGCAACGGCAAAAAGGCCCGATGTATCCCAGTGTTTGAGGATAAACTTGACTTCACACACGACCACATTGTCTCTACACAAGGCAAAGAGGAGAAGCAAAACACAGTATCCAGATGAGCACTAATCATTAGGATATAATCCTCAGCTCCTGGGAGAGGCAGACCAGTTTGCACAGAGATTACAGGCGAGCCGCCATTTATTGAGCCCGGGCTCATTCTGCACAGGAATAAAGAAGAGGCAGAGTCGGAGGGGGGCAAAGTGCTGATAACAATGGATCTGTGGGCTCTTCAAACAAGCCGCGCCAACCCAAATCCATGCCCTCTTCCATGGGTGTCTGATTATAAGGTTATCCCACCCTCCCTGAGCTGCAGTAATTGGATTAGTCTCAGAGATTTATGAAAATTAACTTCGGCAAACGCTGCACCGCTCCGCGAAAAAACTCCACATGGAGTTTTCAAAATATAAATTGCGGCATGATAAAGCTGGGTGTCAGAAAAGGAAAGGAGTCACAATGGCGGCTTTCTTTTTTTTTTGTTTTTTTTTGGTTGAAATCAACATCACCCGGAAGCAGCTGGAGACGGGGGGCCGAGCCCGGGATGGCGACTACCCACAGGTGAGGCCTGCTTGCTGGGCCAGCCTGGGTGCCAGGTGGCCTCGCTGCCAGCAGGCTGGGGCCAGGTCTAATCAAGGATGTGGAGCCCAACTGGAGCCACCAACATCTGCTCCCCTTCCACTTGGGTGGCTGAAGGCGAAGCTCAGCGCTCACATGAGGGGACTGACCTTGAGGAGAGGCACATTTTAACAGACCCAACACTGTATGAAAAACCAAAAAAAAAAACAAAAAAAAAACGGAATGAGGTATTTTAACAATGGCATCTGTGTCTGACAACAAATGGGCCGTACACTCTCAGAGTATGAACACTGCTGTCGCGCCACCATCAGCCCCTCATCACTGCCACCATTTGTTCATATCCTTCGCCTCCGCCAGGGTTTAACCATTCGACTGTTCAGCCCTCGGTGCAGTGTGGCAGTCTACTGAGCAGCAATCAAAGGTGTTGGCGTTGTGTAAGTGAGAAATGATTGACAGCGTGCCACGGTGCTCCCATTTATTTCTTCTCCGGAGCTGTTTTCTGTCAGAACGGCTATTGATTTTTCCATAAAGTAAGAAAACAAGTACCGTTTAGGGGCTAGGGAGGTCAGCACAAATTAAACCAGAAGATGTAAAGCCTTCCCTCCGTCCCATTACGGCTCGCCTCAAATGTCTTCTTCTCACATGTTTTATATGCGCAACAGATAATTAGATCAGCGAAGAAAATGCAGTGTGAAAACGCTCGGGAGGGACATCAGACGTCTGTATGTAGCTGTAAAAAAAAAAAAAAGGTACTAGATGTTTCTGTGCAAACGATCAGCACTTCCAGTCATATCTGTCTATTTATTCACTTATTTAATTACTAGTTATTACGAATTGTATTTATCACTTATTTTATTTATTATATAACTCAATATAGTGTAGGTTTTTGTTATAAAGGCATTTGAGGAAATAGTGTAGTTTTTTAGGTCATACAAATTTGCTGCTTTACTAAAGGTCTTAATGGTACAGTACACTTTGACAGTGATGTGTACCAGCGCTTAATGAGTCAGGGGGAGTCAGGGGTTGTATCCGCTACTGAATATGAACGTTATAATTTTGTCAACTAGTGCTCTCAAAGATTATATATAAAACGCCCACATGGGCTGTACTCTAGTTTCTAGTATTTCTGAAGCTCAGTACGTCTGGTACAGGCCACCGCCATTCTGCCGGTCAGTGCTCCTCGTAACTCCAGGAAAATTAGCAGAGAGGTGAAGCGTCCGCAGAGCCACGGTGCCCGCACAGTTGTCATAAATGATGAAATCATAGCCTGGTGTAGCGACACCACATCCTTTCCAGAATAACTGGAGTCTGGTAGCATGGATCTGGATTCTATTATGGGGCATGTTTCAAATGATACGGAGAAATCAGACGACCAATCAGAGCCATTTTGTTGTAATTTTGTTGTTTGGTTGATTAGACATTTTCTATACATTTTTTTCCCCCCACAATTTTAATTTCTTTCACTACATATTAATCCAACATATTTCAGTAAAGGGACAAGGGATAGCTTAATACCGAATGTAAAACGATAATAATAATGTATATTTATAAATAGCACTAGGCCGAGTTTAATATAGAACACATATAGTAGGTAGGGGGTTCCTACTTTATCTCTCCATCAGTTTGGGGGTTGTGTGCCTTAAACACATTGAAGACCAATGCTATATTCTATATATGGTAACTTCTGACCCCTTTAAAAAAAAGAATTGGCAAAAAAGGCTTCAAAACGATAGTCCACCAAATGTTACTAAGTCCACCTCTTTTATACAGCCTATGAGTGGAAGATGTCTAAATTATCAGGTAAGTTCCCTGAAGTGAAAGTACATTTATAGTAAAAATGTATTTAGTATTAAAAGTTAATATACTCACTTGGCAACGTTCGTTAGGAAGTGATTTTGGACAGAGCTTTAGGGACAGGTGTTCACTGTCAGATGTATTATTCTATTTCCAAATGACACTGCGATGTTTGCTTCGCTGTAATAATATAATGTCTCTCTCAGCTGTGGCAGTTACAGCCACATTTAGTTTTGCTAAACAAAATGCACACACGACGGTGCACTCTGGGGCCCTGGGACGGGCGCAGCTTTAATTACCCAGCCCAAGACAGGAATTCATTTCAAAACAAATCAATACCGCACCAAGTCACTTATTTATTTGTGACAATATTTCTCGAAAGGAAATAATGAGCTGGCAGATGCCCGGAGGCTTAACTATCAAAGATCCCTCCCTGATGATCATTTCAGCTATAGGAGATGAGGATGAAGAGACTCTATCATTCATTTTTAATGTCAACTCAATACTTTAAAGTAGAATGGCATGGTTGTGATCCTTTTTTTTTTTTTCTCGGTTTAGTTGAGGACATACTGAATATTGACAACTGGCTCGATGAGGACAGGCAGTATAGATCATCTTAAATGTCGCCTTGTTTAATTGCTTCTGTCTGATAGTAGTTATGCCCATGACTTTTATGTTATGGGTTTAACTGCCGTGGTAACTTTCAATTTAAAGGGTAAAAAGGGCTTTTGGAGAACTCAGCTCCTTTTTTAGCCCCTTTAAACAACGGCAGGTTTAACATTTGGCTTGTTGCACAACTACAAATTAAATGTAGGCTTTTGAAACCTGAAAATGCTTATTTTTCCAAAAATAATGTCCCTCAAATGTATGCTAAACAGGAGCCTTACTCTCAAACTCTGTAAAGAATGAAGGATTGAGTTTAACTTTACCCTTCGGACATGTTTTCGTCTGCAGTGTCTCTGTGTTCCTTCGCCATCTTTCTCTTCCAGCACTCTTTTCCCATCATTCTGGCTCCTTCAGCCTGCCTGTCTGCTCTCATCCAACCACCGGGCCGCTTCTTCGATCCCGACAGATGCTGCATCTTAGACGACCTGTGCTTCTGCCTCCCGTCCATGCCGGAAACCTTTAACTTCTGCTGCAGCCTCAGAGTTATGTCTGAGCTCACGCGCTTGACCTTCCGCCGCCTCCTGAGAGGCCGCCCCGGATTGTTCTCCGTGAAGGAGTCGGACTCCGGCCACGAGGGCTGCCGCATCCTGACGGGGCCCCTCATGAGCGAGGGCCACCGGTTGCTGGTCGGAGTCATGTCATCGGAGTCGCTGCAGTTGGCCACGGAGGCGGTGACGGCGGAGGAGGAGTTCTCCCTGAACTCTTTGGCCTCGTCCAAGCTGGATTCCGAGGCCTCGATCCAGCACCGCCTGTGCTCCACCGGGTACAGGGAGGACTCGCGGAGGCGCCTGCGGCCTCTTCGGCGGCGGATCTGCCTGCGCTGCTGCAGCGGACTCAGGACCATTTCCTCCCACAGCTCCCCGAGCTTGCTCTGTTCTGAAGACTGCTCCAGTGCAGATACCAGGTCCTGCACCAGCTCATCCATCATGGTGCTGGAAACCACCAAGGGGAAACATTAGTAGCGTGTCTACAACAATATGGATAACTGCACATCATAATAAATGACAACGATTGTGTGAAGGGTGAATTTGTCCAGCTGTTGTAACACAACAACAGCTTGGAACAGCAGTGCCTCAGGACACACGAGACGATCGTAAGATTTGGGATTCACAAAAACTCATTATTTGAAAGAAACCCCTGAGATGTTTTTTTCTTTAGAAATGCAAAATCAACATTTCTCCCCCATGATTTAAGGATCACAGCAACTAACTGGTAGTGGACAGCAAGAATGTAACCGATCAGGCAACACATTAGGACCAAAACACTTGTGATTCATCGGACAATGGACGTGGGCCTTCTGACGGTTGTCCTGTGGTGTCTGGCAACAGAATGTTTTTAGTGGGGGGAAGGGGCTCCGTGGATCAGGTTTGTTCCAATGCAGCCCACAGATACTTGATCAGTTTGGGATTTGGGGAATTTGGAGGCGTTTTTGTGTGTGTGTGTGCGCGCCAGGCTGCATCCTGCTGGGGATGACTGCTGCCATCAAAGAGTGTCATTGCTCTGGGGTGGTGGGGGTGCCTGGTTTGGTCTAGGTGGATTGTACATGTCTAAATAACAGCCACACAAATGCCAGGTGCAGAAGTTTCCCAGCAGAACATCGTATTGTCATAATCAATAGTCATAATGTTATGGCTGATTGCTTTGCACTGGATTAAGTGCAACGCACGTACATTACGTAGATACCTCTCAGCCGGTCTATCAAAAGACGTTGTGGTCAACCTCACCACCGCACACATCAGAACCAGCTTCAAACCACCACCACCACCACCACCTAGCTTATTTTCCTTTATGTGTAGCAGCGTCAAATAGCGGAGGGCTCGTCAACGCTGTGACCTCTTATTTGATTGCCACGGTGCAGAATTCACCGCTTCCAAGTCATCAGCAGCTACAACTACGATTCACGACATCTCTGTAACCGGTTGCACAAAGCGTCTGGAAGCTGCAGCAGCATCAGAGCAGCAAAACAACGGCAGCGGCAGGACTCAAGTGTCCGCGAGCTCCGTGCAGCCTGCGTTACATAACAACAGATCACACGTGAGAGCAGCACAAGGACACGCGCGCGCGCGCGCGCGCATATATATGTACTGCTAACCGTCAGCGAAGCGAGTTTTTGACACGGGAACCGTCTCTTAGATGTGTGAACAGTGGCTACGGCGATGCGAAGCGAGAACGGGCGGAGAGCCCGCTGTGTTTGAACACTCACCAGTCGCTGCTTGTCTTGTTTTGTTTTCAGCAGCACAGCTGGGACGCAAGACGCACTTCCGCCCTGCGCTCCAGCCAATCAGGTGACTCCTCCTCGGTGACTCTCCTCCAAAACAAGCTACCAGCTCCCAGCAGCTCCACGCTCATGCAGATAAGGAGCCCACACTCGAGGCAGATAGATAACACTTTATCACCGATGGACTATTACATCACTCACAAGTGGAACATGCAGCAATAAAACATGTAATCACTTGCGTTATTGTCATTTTAAGGATATGACGGAACAGCTTCATCCAGTATGAAAGTTGTCAGTCATTCAGGTCAAAGGAGTTGGACAAATATGTGCTTGGGTGTTCGTTTTCATTGTGCTGTTAAAGTATAAAAGTAGAAAAAGCTTCTCTGAGCACATAAACCCTCCATTTAAGGTGTGGCCCTGAAACTAGAACTTGTGTCTCCACCGACTGTGGAGGCTTGAATCCCACATGAGATCTGACTGTTGGTAAAAAGTAGGAGAAATGCTGAATGCATTAGTAAAATAATGAAGAAAGAGATGATATTTTCATGTAAATAAATGCCTGTTTGTTAGTCGGCAGTAACACAATGCTGATGGCCCACTGAAGAATTGCAATTATTAAAATATTTATGTATTTGCATTATTCCAACCTTGGTATATGTTGCAACAATCCCAGATTAACATGCTGTATTAACCCTTCCCACTTCCCACCAGTCCCTTATAACTAAGAAGCTACTTGGATGAGTGGTGAAACGTCTCAAAACTCTACAACATGACCCCTAGGGGGAGTCGCAAAATCTTTGGTTGATTAGACATTTTATATATTTTTTTTTAATTTCCCCAACAAATTTTTCTTTCTTTCTTTTCTTTAAGTACATATTAACATGAATCCAACATATTTTAGTAAAGGGATAAGGGATAGCTTAATACTGAATGCAAAATTATATTAATACTGTATGTTTATAACTAGCACTAGGCTAAGTTTAATATAGGACACATATAGTAGGTAGGGGTCGCTACTTAATCTCTCTATAAATTTGGGGGTTATTGACCTGAAAACCGCTGAAGACTCCTACTCTACAAGTCCACTTGTCCAATTACATTTTGGATATACCATGACCTGGATGACTATGAACCTTCACAGACATGAAGGTTCACAAGTTGCTGCTAATGCAATTTCTACAGACAGACATTTGCAAACGCAAAATGATGACAACAGTCATTGTTGTCAGTGCAGGGGGGTGATGGAACAAGAAGAAACAGCCACAGTGAGATGATAGATGAAGAGCTGATTGTCTCCCAACTCTTCAGCACATGCTGTATTGTTCACAGACTCATGCCACATGCAGAAAAACCTGATAACAGTTGCTCTCAGTATGATGGAGGAAGGCCAGTAGTTGCCTGCCTTCATAATTAAAACAGGCGTAACTACCAGATCAACCAGGACTGAAATGTTCCGACATTGTCACTTCATTATTATTATTATATTGTAAGGCCAAACCAAAGCAAACCTGGTGAAAATCAAAGGGTCAAACAGTTTATCCCTACTGCTATCATAGGATTGCACGAGATTAAACAGCTGTTCACGTAATTGGGTCCACCCCCATGAAGATAAGCGAGTATAGGAAGTCTGTGTGTGTGTGTAACATTTTCAAACAAAATCCAAAACCGTGTTAAGTTTGTAATTACTGTAGTTGAAGATTACAGATTACACTAATTCTACAGGCTTCACACCTTTTAAAACAATAGTGGACCACTGTGTGTTTCATGATGTGTGACAGCTCTCAGTAATGAAGAATTGTTCTCAAAGCGAGTGTTGTTGCAGAATGAAGCAAAAAAAAAAAAAAAAAAAGTAATTTACCACTTCTTTCGTCTATCAGATGAAGGCAGCCCAAATAATAAAAAAAAGAAAAGTCTGTGAAAATGAGTACAAAAGCCATTTAATCGCTCTCATCTTCCTCTTAATAACTGCAAATTTCCCCTTGGGCCCATGGGAGAGGGCCTCTCTGTGCTGCTGCCACCTTATCTGTCGGCTCCATATTTCAGCATGCTGAGCGGCTCCCTCAGTACCCAGCCCCCGGCCTCCTCTCGCCGGGGCCTGTGGGGAAGCTGGGCTCCTGGGCCCGCCATTGTTCTGGCCTGGGAAGAAAGTCCGGAGAGAGCCCTGAAAGCCGGAGAGTGGGAATATTAAAATTAAAAAAAAAAGAAAAAAAGAAAAGAAAAGAAAACTTGAGCCACTGCTTCATTAAGTGGCAGCCTTTCACAAGCAAACATATCAGAAACCGCCCTCTTTCAGAGGCAGTAATTAGCAATTTGGAAACCTTGCCCCCTCAGGATACACTGTTTCAATTTAGTCAGCAGCTTTAGATTCTTGGGCACTTAATATTCATTGTTTCTGCCGTCTTCCCAATTTCTCGACGCACATTGTCTAGTCTTTCTCTGGCGATAAAGTGTTTTATCTGTCATGTAATTCGTCTTTTCAACGAGCCCTTCTGCAAGAGAAGTTAATTTTTATAAATAATTTTCAAAAGGGATTTGTGAAGAATGTGAGGGGATACGATAGCAAAGTGCTCTTCAAAAAGTACCAAGCTGAATATCACACCCAGCCTCGTTGATTAAGTGTGGCAATAAAGAGCGTATGGGGAAAGTTTCCACAATTTATTAGGAAGTTATGTTGCAGGGGGGGAGAAAAAAAAATCCCGGTAATGACATGAATAAAAAGATTCAAGTTTAAATGGCATTTTGATCAAATTACGTCAAATACATCAGCGCGGACATTCATCGTGCAGACAGCATCTTCAGAGTTTGCCAGATTTGTAGCTTAACCGTGGCTCTTTGCCATAACGTCACTTATTTCTACACTAGAGTAACTCAATTATGCATTGCTATCATGAATTATTTGCATGCGTTTGTATCAGCATAGCGAACCCTCTGCATGGATTTAATAGCGAATGTTTGCACACTGCTTATTAAGCCAAACCACACATCATACCGCAGGGGGTGCCGGCTGACACTTATCTGTGTCTCTGCGGAGCCTTTGTTTCAAAAATGCTACCACTTCCATTCATTTCCAATCAGCATTGTCTAATAGAAATAATTGATTTTTGCCTCTTCCTCACAAATGGAGAACGCTTGTGATTAAACATTTTGTCTCCAAATCTGAAATCCGAGATTCCCATCGACGCTTGAGAAAAATAGGCAACTCATTAAAGCGAAAAAATAAAGAAGTGGCTAAGACGTGAAAGGAGGAGGCAGGGAATGAAATAATGAATGGAGTCCGAGCGAGCTATCTTTCCCGGGCAGAGCGCCACTAGGGATGCAAACTCTCAGCCACCAGAAATGAGCTACCTATCTGTGAAAAGAGTGACTGCTCCATCCTATTTGATTTGGCTCTCCTATCATCTCTTAAGAAGATGTCAGCCTTGCTTCTTCTATTGCTCTGAGCCTTTATCAACCCGGAGACGATTTCCCTGCAAAGAAAAAAAAAAAAAAAAAAGGAGGAGGAGGAGGGAGGGAGAGAGGAAAGAGTTAGAAGGGGGGGGGGACGCATTTCAGTGCCTTTCAGGGAGCAACACTAAAGAATAAGTGTTATGCGATAAAAAGGGGGTTGTTAAATAGATCTGTCTATTTGTATGGTAATAATGATCGCTTAAAGACTCGACTCTCCGTGACTTGTAGAACAAGGAAACAAATCTGTATTCAGGCATTGTGTTAACACGACTCTCCAAACGACCTTGTGAAACTTTCATACAGTTAAAAAATGAGTTGGATTGGAGTACGTTTGTATCATTCTTCTCTCACCGTCCTCTCAGAGAGGAGGAGTCCCCGCACTCGGCTGCAGCAAAGGTGTCCGTCTCCACCGCGGTGCCCCGGTGCATTTGAAAGGATCTTTGTCAGAGCTTGTACGCACAGATCTGGTAGAGATTTGAAAGTCTCATTTGGTATTCGTTGTTAAATTCAGCGTATCAATAGGAAAGTCACGCCAGGATGAGTTAAATATGTGGTGACGGTTGTGATGCTGTAGATTTATTTCTTCGCATCTGCCATGAACTCTGCGTAACTGAAAAATGGGTGCATTTTCTAAACTGATCACTTTTTTAATTAAAGACAACAGTCAGCGATTACGGCCCACTTCAAATAGTCTCGGCAGCTGGGAAAAATGTACTCTAATACTTCCATTACCCTACCATGCACAGTACAAAAGTAGTACAAGCTAACATGGCTACGCCTTCCCAAGCCAACATAAAAAAGATGAGAAAATTATTTTTTAAATAACTTGCAACGGATTGTTTTAAGCTTTGTTGAAACCAAAAGTTGCAATAGCACCCTCGGTTCACTTGCATTCATTTAAATGTTGTAAGTTATTGACAGGTGAATTGGGCTACATCCAGTCAGCCCTCAGGCCGCTGCTCACTGGTCAGAAGTGCTGCTGGTGCCAGAGTTGGCGGGCTTTAGCATAAACGAGCTGGATTACTTGATTTCAAATCCATTTTCTTCAACGTCTTTGGAGGAAAAGGAAGTTAAGGTACTGGGATCACATCGTTGTTCAAATAACTCAAAGAGACAAACATCAAAATTGTACATTTCGTGTTTCTTGGTTTGAAAGAAATGACTGGCTAATGGCAAGTGTAGCAAAAAATTCACTTTTCTGTTTTCCGTGCCTGCTTGTTGGAGGAGACAAAATTAGAAAGAGCAAATCACAAACCGGAAACAGCCTTAAACTGTACAAATATTAAGAAAATGCTGATTCATCATTGCAAGATGCAATGCTTAGTGACGCTGGTTACCATACGGGACATTGCAGTTCAAGTCCAGGTGAGGATCTTTAGACCCACAATTGAATTTTTTCCATAGCGCGGTGTTGGTTGTCATGGTTTCAGTAAGTGAAGGCTCTCAGCCAAAGCCACATAATTGAAGTTATTTAATTTATTGTTAACATTTCCCAGAAGCTGCACTTTTTTATTTCACATATTTTACATGGAAAAAACCCACTGGGTCTGTTTTAAATGTCTGTTGTGAAATGTTGTGATTGTTATGTCAGCCTCAAGTGACTGAACAGAGCAATGAGGGTGAAAAGGGAATAGTTCCCCTCGCTGGTCATTTTGGTTCGTCATTACATTTGTTCTTTTGTGTTTTCATACTGTTATATTATATTCTACTGTCTCAGGTTCAAATTGCACAATCTTTTCATTCAGTAAATTTGAGAAGTTGAAAATTTTCTTTGATTTGGGTCGGAGCTTGTCATTAAGGGGTGATTAAGGGGTCCTGAAGCCACACCAGTTGAGAACCACTGATGTGGGTGTAATTGATGTAACTGTGCGTATTGTAGGTGATGTTTCTTTTGCTACTGGGTGCTTTGTTAACTATTTAATCCGTATTATGCATTTGTTAGCCCACCCACCAAATTTCACCACCAGGCACCACCGACTACAAGTATCATGTTTTAAGACTCGTTTGTCACAGCTGATAGATTAACAGCTGATTAGGATTTAAATGTTGCCGCTGGTCGTACTGGAGCTAATTTGAACAATGCTTTTAACAGAATTTTATAACCTTAGGATATATTTTGTATAAATATCTAAAAGTGTAACCAAAGTAACTGTATGTGTCAAATAAAGAAAAAGCTGAGATTTTCCTCTTCAAGATTTGCTGGAGTGGACGTAAAGTGTTAGCGTTAAATTAGTACCTTAGTAGCTTCTTCATTGATTACCAACTCCTCCTGGTTTCACCACAACCATTAAAATCCACACTGATGAGTGCCGATTGTCAAAAAACCAACCCTGTGGTCTCTCATTAGGATTCAGAGGCTCCAGTTTTCTGTCCCCATGTGACATAAGCTATTAACAAAACGATGTAGAAAGCTGGCCCGTAGTAAACCTCAGGAGAGCACAGTTGTTGATCAAACCCTGGTTTGTTTGTTGCGCTGCGTACCCAGAGACCCTCCTGTACATTGTTTCAGCTGCATCACTGTCGCGGGTAGCTGCGTCAGCCTGCTTCATGAAGGTGTGTTTGACATGTCAATTTACCAGAAAGGTTGAAAGTGTGCTCACATCTTCTATCGCCTCTTCTGATACCTGTCTGGTGTGTCAGTGTGAAAAAAAAAGAAGACATTTTCAGTGAAGAAAATGTGACAGATTCTACAAGAACCAATCTGGAGAAATATGTCTGTGAAGGTTCTCAGCCACTCAGGTCAAAGTATATCCAAGAAACATTTAAGAAAGGCAACTAGACTTGTAAATTTTATTTATTTATTTATTTTTACCACTCATCCGAGTAGCTTCTTCAGATCTAAGGGACTGGTTGGAAGCTGAGGTTGAAGACAGATGGTTAGAAAGAGTAGCAAAGTTTTCCCAATCTAACATAGGTGTGTTGCTTTGCTCCTCTTTTGAACAGTTACTCAGATGGGTCATCTCAAAAAATGAATAAATAAATAAATAAATGACTTGGATAATTGGATCTGGAACAATAGAGAGCTGCCATCACTGCTTTGTATGAGCCAGTACATACATTATTAGTGATGCAGTGGTTAATGTAGTAATGTTCCACCTGAAATGGAAAAAGAAAAATGAGCGTGGTCTGATTAGCTAACACTGAAAACTTGTCACAAGAGGATGGATAAAAAGTCACAAGCATTTCTCGCTAACACAACAAACCTCAACCTTCTTACATGTTAATGTTTAATGAGTGTTTCTTTAAATCCATTCTGCTGTATTGACCCTTAACAGACTTATTTAACAGTAGGAGAAGTCTTTGGTCCAACCTGCCTTGTATAAATTTGCCTGGAATGCGATCCTTTAGTAAGAGGAATTCAACAATCATTAACATCACCCGTGATTCTCCTGCTACACCACAATACCCTCCAGCATGATCCATCTTTTTCACAGCAAACAGTTTGAATTGTCATTCTGTGTGCCAATACGCTGTCATGTGTTTGTGTTACTTTGTCAAGGCTTTCGTTGCCTGACTGCTGACCAACACACCACATTGGCAGATTTACTCTGAATGCGACTTTGCATCTAGAAAGCATCATATGTGCTTGTCTGTTCATCAAGAAATGCCTGCTGACCTAGCGGCTAGCCACCAAACAAAGAGCATAGTTTGTGGTTGTAGCTAAACCGTGCACCCATTCCTTAGCTGTTGACTGTAGCTAAATTTTGAGCTAGAGTCTAAGCAAGGAATTCCAACTTGGAAAGAAAAATCCACTACGTTTTAGGCAGAGCACTATGGCCTCCGCACCGAGTCTTCTCGTGGCCGCATGACACTCGGCTGCAAACTGTCCCAGTGTATGCTGAAAGTTGTGGTCTGACAGAGCTAACAGGACAACATCGTCTGCAAAAAGCTGAGATGCAATTCTTCAGGCTCCCAAGTTGGACGTCCCCCTTACCTCAGCTGTGCCTTAAGATTCCATGGATGAATGTCATTAACAGGACAGAAGACAAGTAACAATCCTATGACCACACTACGGAAGCGTAGTGCTGAGTATACGGACACAGCTCTCACTTTGGTTATACAAGGACCGGATGTCTCATACCAACAGCTGTGGTTCGTAATACTCCCTCAGTGCCCTCCAAAGGCAGTGCAGTCATAGAGCTTCTTCAAGTCCACAAAACACTTGTAAACTAGATAGTTTAAAGAGCTGAAGTTTGACAATCTGACTCTCTTTTCCACAGCACTTGAATAAACTTTCCTGCTGAGCAGCGTGACATACCCCATAACTGGAGCGCATTCTTCAGTCCACCTGACAACTGACAACCACATCCCCAGTATGCCACTCCATAGGTACTGTCCACGACCTCCATGCAACATTGAAAAGCAAAGTCAACCAGGAAAGTCCACCGAACATCCAGAGTCATCTCAGGACAAATATCATTCACATGTGCTGTCTTACAGCTGGGGAGTTCCTTAACAACGTCAGCAACCTTTGCTTTGGGATGAGGACGTGGCTTTGTCCAAGTGCTTCAGACTACCTCCCTCACTGAGGTCTAGATTTAGCTAACTTATTTACGTTCACATGGCTTCACTAATACACTGGAGGCCTACTTTTATCTGGAACTCAGTAGAAATACCCCGACTGTTTTGCATCCTCAAGACTTTGAATAGCATCTGAGCATGAAGGTAAATTTCCAGTAAAAACTGTGTTGTTAAAGCCACAATCCACTGTAGACTTTGTCTTATGCTACTGTCTTTAAATTATTTTACTCATACACAAATAAAATAACCTATGTTATTTATTCCTACAGTCATTATAAATACAGGCCATAAGGTCACTCAGTAGGTATGCTAGGCTAGGCTAACATTCCCCTCAAAGAGTCCCCATCATTAGTGGGCCCACTTTTACCTAAAATTGTGAAGAAATGTGCCAGTTGTTTTTTTTTTTTATCATAACACATAGAACAGTGTTTAAGTGAAGCAGTGGATAATTACACAGACGCTGTAATTATATAAAGTGTAACTGTAGACTCCTGGCTAACCCAGAAAAATCTCGCCCTACTATCAAACTGCACAATTAAAGAAACACTTTTTGAAATGTCATTCCTCTTTATTTAGTTTATTAAAAACTCAAACATCAACTAGTTAAGGTGAACAGAGAGGTTACGTAGACGTCTCACCACTTACGGAGCTGTAACCGTGGCCCTTTTGTGTTCATCCCCTATAACTGTATAGCTCCCCACATTGTCTACTGCTGAGCAGGGGGGGAGGAAGGGGAGGAGGAGAGGGGGGAGGAGGATGCAGACTACACGTAGCTCTCCAGGCCCAGCGTGGAAAGCACTAGATTGATTAGCCCGCTCAGTTTGGCTGATTAATCAGGGCCTGTTAGGTGGAAACGAGCACCATTTATGGCTGATTATCTTCCCAGAAGGCACAGCCTTAAGGTGCAATCCACAGAGGAACTTTTCCACCTCCGTTTAAAACTAAGAATGTCTGTCTCCTTGTTTTATGAATATTATGTGCTATGTTGGGCTAAATGAACATACATAAAATCATGCGGTTTTAGGGGAAGTCACATTCACACCTGTAAAAATAATATAATCTAAGTGCTGGAAGGTAGCGCAAAGAAAACATGTGAATGGAGGGAGAAACATTATACGTTATAATAATAACATATTATTATACCATTATATTTAAATGTAATACTAGATTGACTTTATCTAAATGTACACATTAGATTAAAATAGACTAACCCTGTGTTTATTTCTCAGACTGTCTGTTCCCTTTTCTTCTTCATTACAGTTTGTGTGTATATAAAGTGATGACATTTATATTTCATATTTATGTTTTGATTCGTAAATTTTATGTAATTGTTCAAAATTAATAAACATTTCTTATTTTGTCAGATGTGAGAATTTGCTGCTCATCACTGTTCCTCGTAATAGTAAAAAATTACATGTCTTGAAGTTTGTGGACTGCTGGTTAAATCAGATTTATTTTTTTTTATAAAATTAAATCTATTAAAATGCCAATCAAGCAACTAGCGTATGAAAATAGTTAGTTGCAGCCTTCGTGCTGTACTGGTTTGACAGTGTATGCAGCTCTAAGACGAAACCTCGACAAAGCCTCGACTAACTAACTAACTAACCAACTAACTGCAGGCTCTGCTCCAGTAGCAGAGAATGAAAGACGTTATGCAAAGTGTCTGTGACCTTTTACATTCAAGTGAGCTTGATATTATAGTAATGCTGACACTTCCAAATTGCAAAGTGAACACCTATCACCCTGAGGACAGTTGCAATCACCCTTTACATCTTCTACAGTTCGTTCTCAATGGAGCTAGACCACAGTGTGACACGCCGCCTTAACTTTCTGTTCCCCCCCACTACTGTAAGAGTCAGAAGGTTCTCTAATGCACGGCAAATTTTATTTGAGTGGCAACTCTTCTTCTTTGTGTGCACGCTGCTCTGTGCCAGAATCATATTTGCTCCGTAAACACTAGAAAAAGACCAATCTGGTCCTAACGCCGTCCCCATCTCTGCAGAGGAACCTTTAACACCGCCACCACAGATCATGCCGTTGTCCAGCCTTTGCAGCCCACGCTCCACAGTGGCCTTCCCCAGCCTGGTCACCGGTTTCTATTTATCTGCTGGGATAACTATAAAAATCTGTCAGGAGGCAGGGTGGGTTTTTTTTTTCCTCGCTCAGCTCAGCCCCGGCTGGCAGATTGAGAGCCCCCTGTAATGCACAAGTCTGTTTTTATTATTCTTGCTGAGGGAACACTATTTCATCAAGTGCATGATTCCACAGAAGAGAGGAGATAGCCCCGGCCCGGCTATATTTCTTCCAATCAAACATTCCAAGGGGAAAAAATGAGTGGGTGCCATCAAATCCCAGAATAATGCTGCCAGATTTTATGTAAAAAGAAGGACTGATGGACAAATACAGGAAGGCAAGACAAGTTTAATGACGTGTGTTCAGGAGCTGAGATTGGAAAACTGACAGAGAAAAGCAGCCTCTTTGCCGGAATATAAATTGTTGTGCGCTGTAAAAAGGCTTTTATCTGGAGTGAATATGGGACGTAATACACGGGTCAGGGTTAAGTCATTTTCTCCGGCAAGTTAAGCGAATAATGAAGGCGAGCCCGCGCAGAGAGGAGCACTGCTACTGCCAGTTTGTCTTCATTTATTATGCCAAATCTCATGATTTTGGCGTTGGCGCGGTGAGTGCTCTGGCGCGCACCGGTGGACGACATATCGCTTAATTTACACAAGGTAATGAAAGCAGGGAATGGGAGGACAAAACAATTTACCTGCTGACACGGGAAGAAGTGATTTGCGAACATGGATGGGGGGGGGGTTGAACGAAAGAGCAGGCAGAGGGCCAGGGCCAAAGGGTGGGAGAGGAGCAGAGATAGGGGATGAGGGGAAGGAAAGAGGGGAAAGACGAGAGAGGGGGGGTGAGGGAGAATAAAGGGACAGGAGGTAAAGGGAGGGGGGGGACCTGACAGACAGGCGACTCAGACCGCAGCGTCTGCTCGTCAGGCGACGATGATGGCTTCAATGAGGCAAAAGTAAACTCTCCCACTCTGTCTGTCTCTCCCTCCCCCACACAAACACAGACACACACACACATCACAAAAATAGACGCAATCAGGGGGCGAAATTGACCTCAGATCTGGAGGGTCTGCGCTGACAAGGCCCTTGTTTTACTCCTCCTTTCTCCCCAATTGTAATCACTTATCAGAGAGCCACTTGTGAGGCGGGGGCGGGAGGCTTCAGCGTCACTCTGGAGCTGCAACAGGTATTTTCACCCAAAGACCAAATGTCTGAACGCTGTTGACCAGTTCGGCCGAGCGCGTCTGAGAAGAATATATTCATGCAAAGTAACAGCTTCCCGTTTAAGCACAGAGGTTTGTACCACCTGCAAAAATACTGCTTAAAATTTTCTTTCTGTGTCCTCATATATTGTAACCAAAACCAAAGGAGCTACCCGCATTAGGATTACTGCGCTAATGGTTCGCTAAATTAGCACTGTCAACAGCCAATCACTCCACGCCACTGATGGATGCAGTATAAAAGTGCACGATTGGCCATTCAGCTGATGGCCTTTCACACAAAACAGAAAAGAGTCTGGCTCGGACTCCCTGACAATATGGGCTGCAGCAGCAGCACTGTAATTTTCCAATCACTAGCCCTTCAGGCCGGGCCACTCCTTAGGGCAGTAAGATCAGATGAGCTCGGGCATTTTCTTTTGTAAGAGGCCAAACTCTATTTGTCTGCTCGCAGGAACAAAAACAATCAGGCAGCCGAGAGAGACTGGCTTTTTGGTCTCTCTGGAGACGGGCCAAAGACGGAGCAGGAGGAGGAAGAAGAGGAGGAGGGGAGGAGGAGGGGGGCGGCGGGTGGGGTAGACAGTGGGGTGACACAGATAACCGAGTCCACCCCTCCTCCTCCTCCTCCTCCTCCTCTCCGCCCGCTGTGGGTGGTTGGTTCTGGTGATGATGAACGGGGGGACGCGGCTCAGCACCAGGTTCCCGCTGTCAAGGCTCTCGGCAGGACGAGACAGAGAGAGGAAGTGTCACTCTCGGCGGGCCCGCTGGGCCAACCTGGACTCTGCTGAGTCCCGCTGCTCGAGTCTTCACAGCAAATCAAACACCATAACACCCCCCCTCCCTCCTCCCCCCTCCCCAAACAAGGCCACACACGCAGCCGCGCTTCCGCCTCTGTCTGGGAAAAAAAAAAACGTGTGAGAAAACTGCATCTGAACACGCGCTTCTGTCCGCCAGACGCGGGCTGATATTCGGGGGAACGCGCAGCCCCGAGTCTCCTTGAAAAAGGGGGAAACCAGCGTTCGGGCGGCGCGGCTGGAAAAGGGGGCTCTCCCGCATCCTCCGCCCTCCCCCTGGCCGCGGCTCTCTCTCCACAGGCTTATTTCCCCTCACAATGAGAGGTGACAGTGAACAGTGGAACTCGTCAGTGTGAATAACACGCAGTCACGCTTGGTGAGACCCTCTGGTGGAGCGCGACACACACACACACACACACACACACACCGAGGCTCAAGGGCCCAGCGGTAGGCGCGCTGTCAACCTCGCCGCGCCGCCTTCCATTACAGCTTAACCGGGGACAAATTGAGCAATCTGATGGGTTAAATTTGACATGTTTGCCCATCTGACCCGTGTTTGTTGTACAGTACAGTCGCTCGGCGAAAAACAGCCGAGCCTCGATGAACGCAATCGGCATGTAACGTGCGGTTTCGGATCATAACGAAGGTTAGACGCGTTTTTTTTTTTTTTTTTGTTTCCGCCTCGGCCGAGCTCAGTCGCACGTCCCTCAGCTTTAGTCTCGCGGTGTCCTTCAGTGGTGCCTTATAAGAGCAGCCCCATAACACAACCAGTGGTCAGGCTTAATTTACCCACTTTCTCCGTCCACTGCCCCATCAGCATATAGTATCACATAACTGCTAATGGGCTAATGGAGAAAGGAGGGAGGGAGGGGAGGGGAGGGAGAGGGAGGGGAGGGAGAGGACGACGGCGATAGTTAGGGAAATGGAGCTCGGGTTCATCCAAACATTTAATAACTTATCCAATCTGGAGCGCTCACCTCTTAGGTGGGCTAATTACATCATTTAACTGGCCCGGACGAGGGGGCCAGTGTGGACGTTCCGTCTTACAGTGTCATCACATAATTATGACTTATGCCGGCGAGGCCCGGCAAGCTGGATGAAGTCAGCTCGCCATAAATTTTAATGATCACTTAGACAATACGAACATTTGCAGGGGGCCTCGAGTGAATTAACAGGGAAATATGGACGCCATCAGGAGGCGCGAACGCCGGAGCCGGAGGAAGGAGGAAGGAGAGGCGTGCTTACAGGAAGCAGTGGCGTGTGTGTGTGTGTGTGTTAGACACAGTTGCTCGATATGTGCGGTATCAGGTTCTGTGGTCGCCGGGGCTGCTGGGAGGCCAGCGTCTCCAGCAGCTAAACACCCGAGTCTGGTCCGTTTTCAATGGAAAAACAGCAGCTGACACTCAACGCTCGCGGGCCAACTCCTGACCTCATTCTGCGAATGAAGTGTGCGCGGGGAGGAGGAGGAGGAGGAGGAGGAGGAGGAGGAAAGCCTGGCGCGTCCAGCGTGGAAAGTGGATGCTCCGTTCCTGATTGCGGCAGAAGTTTCTAATAACTTTCAAAAGTCGGAAAAAAAAAAAAAAAAAGGAGAGAAACACAAGAGGCCATAATGTTGGGAAAATAGATGGGGCATAATGAAAAGGGCTGAGTGTCTTTTTTTTTTTTTTAATAGCTGTAAAATGGCTAATTAGTCTTCTATGATTGATCATTGTGGGAGCACGCATTGGGAGCTCCGAGTCTCCTGGGCTTTAATAGTTTTCTGGTAAAATAATTTTACATTTCTGGTGTAATTAAGAAATGTTCCGTGACCCCGACGACCTTTGAGTGCGCCGTGTAGCAATATTTTTATAAGTCCGCTCTGGTTTGTTGCCATCGTGGTGAGAACGATGTAGCTCGGCACTGAAAATGTGAGCGTAAGCCCACAGCAATAGCACACAATATTGATTCCAAGACGAGCGCGGCCCACGAAGACGCTCTGCTCTTATGAGAAAGGCTGAAGGGAGAAAGGGCCGAACAGAAGCTGATCTCCCTTGCACTTAATATTAATGTCTGTTTTGCGGCTATCCTGTTACGGGAGGACCCGGCTCCTGCGGTGGAGCGATTGAATGACAGAGATTACCTGTTCGGAGAGCCTCACGAGACGGCTGATTGATAATGCATGACACAAAAATGTTTTTGTTTACCCACAGATATGGAATTGAGCAAGGTTTCGGTTTTCGCGTTTTTTTTCTTAAGAAACCTGATTCACTGGACTGAGGGTGGATTGTGAGGAGGAGGAGGAGGAGAGGGGGGGTCACGGGTCAGGAGGTCTGGACTCGGAGTCGACCGCGGCGTCTGGCACCCGTGCCTTCTCGACCCGTTGGGTGGGGGGGGGGCTCACCCCACATCATATTCGTCCCATCCGGCCCTTGTTGTCCCAGAGCAGATATGACACGGAGACATAATCTCACACCACAATTTCATTCCTTCGGCAGCATTAGATTAGATTGAAACTTCCCCGCACACTTTCCCGGGGCTGTCAAATGAGCTGTCAGTCATGTGTCAGAGCCGGCCCCTCGCTCATCTGCTCTAATACATCACACAGCCTTTTATATGGATCAGTGTGAGCGCGGCTCTCGGCACAAACGCCGGCAGCTCCTCCGCAGAGACGCGGGGTGATTGATAACGTTTCCCCGGCTCTTCACACCCGTGCCCATTTGTACAGTCGGCTGGAGAAGGGGGCCCCCGGTGTCCACGGACGTGTGCGGTGCCCGTCGACGCCTCTGAAACACGCAAACCCGCGCCAGGAAGGGGGCGGCCTCTCGTTCATAAAGCACACCGGTGTGACGGCCGCCAACAAATCACCTGTGGCGGACGCCGATATTTGTATTTTCTGGACAATAAAAAAAGCGAGAGCTAAATCAACTGCTTAACCCACATATTATCACAGCTGATAAACGTTTATTGCTTATTAGTATGTCAGGCGCGGTTTACTGCCTCAGACGAGCTCCGCTGCCGAGTCCGGTCCGACTGTTGAGAGGGGGGAATCCTGGGCCTGTTTTCGTACACAATTATGTCGGCGCACCGGCCGAGCTAATGGCCACTTGGCACATGGACAGCTATCCGTCCCGATCTCGGCTTCGCTAATCCAATTGAGGCAACCTCCTCCTTGGCATGGGGGGGAGACTCATCTGTCTTTACCGTTCATTAATAGGGCTCCTCCTCGAGCTCGGAGCCCATTCACATTCCTTCGGATCGGCCCCCGAAACCAAACGCTATCACTAAAACAGTGGGTGGAGGAGGAGCGGTGGTGGTGGTGGTGGGACATATAATCACTTCTGAGATACAGAATCGCTGCTGTGTGGAGTAAAGTATCAGAAAACATGAAACCTCCCAAAGGGATGAGTCGCATACTTTCAATATAAAACACATTTTCCCTCCATGTGAGCGGCGCTGCTTTGCTTTTCTTACTTGAGCGAGAAGCCTCCTCTCTTTCTTTGCGGGGCAGGGCTTTACGTCGAGCTGTGGAACGATAATAATGTTTCTAATCTTGTTACATTGCACACAGAATTGTCTTCCATGTTAATGATAGACCAGCCACCCCCCACCCCCCACACCCCTCCCTCCCTCCCTCCCTGCTCCACTGAGATGCTTTCTTTCAATTTGTGTACTGTCATCTCCCCGCCACGCGCCTGAAATTGATGCCCCCTCTTCTTTTTTAATTAAATCAAAAAACAGTCGGGGGTCCGTGCAGGTGGGGGAACCTGCTCCGGCGTCACGGAGACCTGGCTGACTCCATCGCAACTCACCGGCCACTTCACCGGGTGCAGAAATGAAAAGAAATGCATTCTAATAATAAGAATAATAAAGCTCTAAATCCTCATTCATGTTAAATGTTTTATTTTTGGAGGATGTAATTCGCGGTTTAGCCCAGACAACAGACTGGAACGGGGATGTCAAAATAACAGAAACACGATACACTTTGATGGTGCTACAGACACACAGCCCCCAAAATAAAAACAAAGTTCTCTTAGTTACTTAAAAAAAAAAAAAAGCTGAATACGTTAACCTTCATGGAGCAGAGCTGTTATATTAGGATGCATTCATGAGGTCGGCGAGCGTACGCGCACATAAAAGACCTCAATGGAGTTAAACATTAAATTCTAAATGATTATTATTCAGTTTCAATCCAGTGTTTTTCGCCAGGAGAAAACCATTTCATGTTGGCTTCCTTTACAATCTAACTTTCTCCTAATATTGATTTTAGTCAAAAAGCCAGTGGACATTTTTTTTTCTTTTTTTTTTCTTTTTTCTCGGTAAATAAATAAATAACAATCCCAGGAATCTTTCTCAGGTAGGTTTGCCCTCAGGCGCGGCTGAAGCCAAAGTCTAAGAAATGAGAGCGTAAAAATTCCCACACATTAGAAGGCGGATAATTGGATTTCGTGTGTCCTGTACGGTGGGCGGGGTGGCTCCTGCAGCTGTGACATTATCAAGGTAACATAACCTGAAGGCTGCGGTGTAGCGGCAGCACAGGCCCCGCAAGGCCTGTCCTCCAGTTCCACATCACTGCCTGCTTGGCTATTCATCCTGTGGACCCTGCAAATGAAATTACGGGAGGAAGAGCAAAGGACATTCTTTGGGAATTAATCCCATTTATGCCTAAACCCACTTCAGATTTTTATAGTGAGGGCCCTCTTTAGATGTACGGCGCGTCCACAATTAGACAAGGCCTTAGGAGGATTGGAAAATACTGCGCGTGTTCGTTTGTTTGGTGGGTAATTCGAAGGCCGAGACGGGGTACGGGAAGGCTCAGTAAAAAAAAGAAAGAAAGAAAGAAAAGAAAGAAATACGCACGAAAACAGAACAAAAACTTAAAAATGCTCAGAAAAATAGAAGCAAACTCCAGCCATGTAAGTGTCATTTGACGTAAGTAAATAAATGCACCATTAGATTCAATACTGCAGCATGGACAACAGCAAACATCTGTGTAAATTTATTAATTGTGAGATAAAAGAAAAAAGAAAATACCTTCTGTGCTGCCGGTGAGAATCTGAAAATGGATACTAATGCAGAGCATTTAGAATCGATATTAATTTACATATTAATTTTTTCTTAATCAATTACCAAAACATTCAAGATGCAGAATCAGAGGATATTTCTCATTTATAAACTCAAAGAAATTGGACAAATTAGAGTCTGTGGTTCAGATCACATGTAGCACTGACCCCAACTGGCCTCCTGCTTTCTTTGTAATGACTGAACAAAATCCAATAGATTTACAAATTAATTCTATCATGTTCAACAAGAGTGCTGTGGAGTAGTCGTTCTTCTTTTCTTCTTTTTTTTTTAACATAAATGTTTAAAAAATCAACTAAGATAACTGGTAAGAATCAGGATCAATGTGTAGAAATAATTTGTAGAAATATTATGGCGAGTTTTGATGCCATTTTGGAACTAATACGTTCAGGGTTCAAGTACTGAGGCTACACAATGACGCTAATTTGGACGCTAAGTTGTCTGATGTGACTTTTTTTTTTTTTAAATAAAAAATAAATAAATAAACAAACAAACAACATTCCCATCTTACCTCGAGACAAATTGACGAATCGCATTCCCTCTTGTTGTTATATTCTGATTTGCATCTCAGTCTTGACAACACAGTCAGGAGAAAAGCAGAAGCAGAAGAAGAAGCACCTGACATCAATTAGCCCCGTCTGTGTGCTCTCGCGACGCATTGCAGATAAACACTGCCCCCTAGTGACGACACGTGATTACAGCCGCTCATTCTGTCAATCTGATCCAAGCAAGTACGTTTAGAACAATTATCTACTCTGGACATTTATTTATTTATTTATTTTTCCATTATTCACTTAAGTTTTTATAAAAAACGTATTACCACGTATGTATAACATAGTTTTATTATTATTTGTTTAAAAAACAGTAGTGTTTTTATTCTATATTTAAGCATCTACAAGTTCACCTTATAATTAAATAACTATGAACCTGTTTACATGAACAACAATTTTTTTCACTTTTTAAATACATATATTTTTAAAACATCTATGCAGAATTTTTTTTGCAATGTAGATGGTCCTGACGTGACACATAAATTAAGATGCATATGGTGTATCTTTTGCGATACAAAGGTGGACACACACACACACACACACACACACACACACACACACAATCACACCATACAAGTATTAGTACAAGGGCTGGGCTGATTACATCTCCTTCACTGTCCTCATCAAGACCAGCGCAGACCACAGTCAGAGATGAGAGGCCCCCAAACACACACACACACACACACACACACTGTGAATACAATAATCTGTCCCACCTACTGCACACACACATACTGTACTCATAAACACACACAAACACAAACAAACATACACCGACAAAGACACACACACACACACACACGCTGTGACAGCCTCCTCGGGCAGCCTCAGAGCTCAGGCAGGTCCCTGCCATTATCCCGTCCTCTACCCTAAACACGCAGTTTTAATTTCAAAGCTCTGATTAGCTGATGATTGCATGACAGCCGCCGACCAGGTTCCCTTTTCGCCCGGCTCCCAGACTGCAACTCAATCATGCCCAATTAGTGGGTCCCCAAACACTCTCTCTTATTAGAGGACTCATAATCGACTCATTGTGTCCTGATTTGGCAAATAAATCACTCTGGAGGCTGCTGACTCCCCCCCCCCCGCCCCCACCCCCGTCCCTCTTCCTCACCCAACCTCCACTCCCCCCTTCTCTCTCCCCCACTTCTCACACTCTGTCTTTTACTGCCCACTCCCCTTCTTTTTTCCTTGTCCAGGGGTTCAGTGACAACGTTTTCAGGCGCGCTTTTCATTGGAGCTGACAGTTTGAGCAACGCCGGACTCCCTTTTTTTTTTTTTTTTTATTCCCCCCCGAAGAATGAAGAATAATTTAGCAGCTAAGGCAAGGCAGGCAGCATGCGGGTGTCCTTGTCCTACAAGGTTAAGAATCCATTCCATCTGAGCAAGAAAGGAGTGAATTAAAATAAATGATGGCCAGATATTTATTGCGAGTTTGTAGATGAAGCCAAGCCCGGTCCGGTGGACCGGCGGGGCCCTGGTCTGCCAGTGGCTCAGTGTAGCTGAGTGACCTCCCTGCCTCCGACTGCCAAACTGGGGAATAACACTCAATGTCACATTACTCTCGTACCCGCATTAGAGATACTTATTTATATTCCTATATATGATTACGTCCATGAAAGCATGTGTTGGGGACGTCGGGGCAAATCGGGACGTATATGGGGGGATGCTAAAAATAATTGAATGAGGGGAATTCTTGAGAAATGTTTGCTTTGGAGACGCGGACGAGGGGACGGCGACGAGACGGGACGGGAAACGCGCGGACGTCAGTGTCCTTCAGCCCCGGAGACGCAAATCCCAAGGCCGCTCCGACGTACCCGCGTGAACTTACCGCATCACATTCGGAACTTTTCAAGTGAAAATCTCCTGCAGGAAAGCAACTTGTGTTATTTAAAAGCGGTGCGGAAATCCTACAGGGAGAGCTTTACAGAGGCAGCGGGTGGACGGAGCCGGAGTCTTGCGGACTCGCGGGGCACTGGGAGGCCTGTGATGTTACGCGGGAAACCAGCAGACTGTGATGTAGTGGACTCAGTCTGAGAGTAGCTTAAGCAACGTCCCACTGCGCCGTGAGCTCCCTTAATAAAGTTCAAATAGCTTCTTCTTCTTCTTCTTCTTCCTGCAGCAGCAGAAGAAGAAGAAGAAGTAACCTCAGGTTGTGGTTTTTCTTCCACCCAAAGCAGCCCTCTTTTCACATGCATCGCCCCCCCCCCCTCCTCCGCTCTATCAAGGGATAGGTGTTTGGTGTGTGTGTTGAGTGGTCATTAGTCTCTGTTTACAGGGGAGAAAAGCCCGGCCAGCTGGCGAGTGACGTGTGATGTGCCGCGCTGTGGTCTACCACTGTGAGACCCCCGTGGCAGAGTCGCGGATGCCCAGCAAACCACCCTTCCCCAGGCGGGGCCCGGAGAGACCCGCGGCGAGCCCTCGGCAGATGGAGCCTCCAGCGCTTCCCGTCTCCGCCTCCGCTAAGCGAAGGGAGAGGTGGAGCGAGCGCTGGAGGTGGGACTGGCCCCCGGCCCCCATCACAGATGCCAGGAGAAGGCCGAGGACTCCGACGAGGCCCTGCTGGGAGGGCGCCGGGCCGGAACAGGTGCAATCTCAGCCCCTCTATCCCCCTCTGTCAGCACCTCGGCGGTGGAACCCGCAGCTCCCTTCCTGTCCTCGCTCCCTCTCATTCACACGCTCGGGAGGTGTTGTGGGAGCGCGTCCAGTCCCCTCCCACCGCTCAGCGACGAATCCAGACCCCCCCCCCAAAAATCCCAACCGGACACAATTCAACAATAACAGGGCTAATAAATGTTGCTCCCGCCGCCTTCTGTCCCCCCCCCCCCCCCTCCTCCCTCCTCCCACGTCCAAAAGGAACAAAATTACAAAGCACCAAGTTCATAGCGGAGCCGACCCTCAGAGGGCAAACCGCGGAGTTGTGTCGACTCAGGCGTTTTCCTCTGCCGGCCACGATAAGCTCCTCAGCTGACCTCGCCACCGCCAGGGGGGCCAACACAACCGCTCTCCCATCAGCCACTGCTTTATCGCCGGCAGCTACAAGACAAAGAGGTTCTGCCGTGTACCTGGCCGCAACCGGCAACCTGCGTGACGGAAAGAGTTTATGACGGGGAGGGGAGGGGAGGGGAGGCGAGGCCCAACAGGCCACCTTGACCTCTCCCTGCACCGAGGACCCTGGTGGAGCTTTCTCCCCCCCCACCCCCCCTCCATTCACCCCAGCCCCCTCACCGCGACCTGGCCACTCCAACCGCCACTGAGTTATTATCATAATTTCCCGGAGAGGCATCGCGGGGGCCTCCCGACCAGAGAGGCGTCCGTGTTTTACAGAATGTTTTGTGTTTTATTGCCTTTAAGTCACTCATAGGCCAGCGGAGAGGGCCCGCAATGATAAGAAAACCAGTCATGTGAAAAATGAAGGACCTTGCCTACAGGACTGAGGGGTGAAGAAGGGAAATAATAAAATATGTGACAAATGTGGAGCGCGGCTGTATTTCACGTTCAAAACCCCCTTGTCTCGCCTCGCGATCCACGGCCGCGCTAAAAACGGGGGAAAAAGCAGGAAACGGTGATAACGAACTCGGCCGCTACAAACAGAACAGAAGCTTTTTTTTTTTTTCACGTGGTTTATACTTGAAAAAAATCTCCCGGTTCCCTTTCGCTCCCCCCTCCCAGGTCCTTTGACAGCGTGACGGCCGCAAGATGCCCAGGGGCATTCCAAGCTGCCACCACCCCGGCCATTTAATGTCCGAGCCCACCTGGGGTAAACAAAAAAAAAAAAAAGGGGGACTTGGAGCGATGGAATATTAACTAAAAAAAAGAGAGGGGGGAAAAATAACTGGAAATACTTTTCAATCTGTCAAACTTTATTTTTTAAGACCTAAAAAATACCACTTTCATTGTTTCTCTTGTGGAGTAATCCCCCCCCCCATCCCCTGCGGGCTTTTAAAGGTGCAGTGTAACTAATGAAAAATAAAACATCTGTTTAATCTGGCAATTTCAAAGGCAAATCCCCTTTTGATCAAAAAATGATATTGATCTGACTGCCTTAGTTGTGGGTTGAGGATTTCTCCTTTAAACTTGAAATATCATGGAGTCTTTGTTGCGAATCAATACCGCGGCTGCCGTTTGAGGTCTCGTTTCAAAGGTTCCATTTGAATGCGGCCGCATTTGCATTTATTATTTCGAGCATCAGAATTCAAATTGACCTTGCATATTTCCATGTTAGAAAATTAATGAGTAAAACGCGATCCGTTCCCGGCTCAAAGGCGGGGGGCTCGTCTTCACGTCCCTGCCTTTTTTTAAACTGATAATGGTCCTCTCGTGGGCCGGTTCCTGGCACCTGACCGATGCAGGCGCCGGGGCCAGGTCGCTGACAGGGAACCCGTGACAGGCACGCGGCCCCTGGCGGAATGAACCGGGCCTAATATCCCTGGAGCTTTAGCGCGTCTGTCCTCACCCCTCACTCTTGGTCTAAAGGGGCCCCGGCACCGGGCCCCGGCTATCTCTACATCTCCCCATTTTCTTTAATTACACCTCGGCATATTGCTTTTGGGCCATATGGAAGGGAGATATTGAGTACAGATAAGATGTATAAACATTCTGTCAACGCCGCGGCATATTAGGCAGACCTGGAAGCACATTATCTCCATTTGATCCTTCCAATTAGCGCCCAATATCAGAATACAATAAGACCAGCCAGTCGACGGGAAGCAGAAAAAAAACATCACATAAACGGGGCCTTCGTTCGCTTTTTTTTATTTTTTTTTTATTAAAATTGCATTACTTCCCCGCGTTTGTTTTCTTTGCCGCAAAATGAAAAGTCACTTCCACCGGGGGGGGACCCAATAAAAACACTGATAAATTGCCCATTTAAACGCGGCGGCCTGAGAACCGACTGCGCTCAGCTGGTCCGCGCCGGCCTCGAGGTTTTTACAGTAGGTCTTTGGTAACAAACCGCTGCTTTCCAAATAAATAAACAGTGTGCGGATTCACACGAGAAAACTTCCTTTCCAACGTAAACTCTGGAGTTTTTTCGAGCCGCGGCGGCAGTAGTTGCGCATGTCCCCCGTCCGATGATCGCTTTTTAAGAATTGTGTCATCGCTGGAGCGTTTTGAATGAAATATCGGATTGCGGGAGAACGCACGGGGGCCCTCCGCGGATTTTTACAGCAGTAATAGCTCCATTATTTTAATAGAAAAACGTCAAGGAAGGACAAATTATACCCTAAACCCATGTGAGGCCTGTATCATCTGATCTGATATAAACAGAATCAACATGGGCTCCGACTCGGCTCACCTCCCAGTGACACCATGTTCATCTGGAGGCTGGCGCCATAACCGCGAAGCTCTCTACCAACGCGATTGCCTCCCTCGCTGGAAATGATGTGCACATTGTTGATGTGATTGAATGCAACGCGCCCAGACAGTGAGAGGTCATTGTTAGTGTCGCTGCAGCGTCGGGGTAAAGTGTATACACGGGGAGAATAAAGGAAGAGGAGAGAGCAGCGGGATGAGGCGGAGAAGAGAGGTCACTTTGAGAAGCTGGATGCGAGCACATGCCAAACAGCGTCTCTGGATCCTTCGTTTTTCCCTATAATCCCCTCTCTGATCCACCGACGCCCGGGCCAATCATCTGAGGCCGGCCGCAACCCGTGATCGCCGGGTCCTAATCTGAGTCCTCGGCCCGTCCGCAGTCCGCCTCAGACAGCACCGGCTGGCTGCCAGCAGAGGAGTGGCAGGCTTAGCCTTCTCCAGAGAGACAGCTAGAGGTTGTCTCTACATGGATGGGCACTTCGCAGCTCGGCGGGGGCGGGAGGAAGGGGCAACGTAGCAGCTGCTCAGGGCATATGGGCAGAATTCATTAAGTCTGGCTAAATAAGCCAATTGTGGAGGCGGCAAAAAGCGTAGCGTTCGCATGTCGGACAGAGAAACGAACGGAAGAGCTCCCACCGAAGCCGAGAGACGGGCTCGAACGCTCCACAACTCACAAATATTCCGAGCACTAATATCCTGTGTGACAGCTTTTCGTCCTGAGCTATTACACTTAATGAAGTTGATTCAAGGCGGACCGAATGAAAAAAAAAATCGAGATCTATTTGTGATGGACGGCGATTGAGCTGTTAGATGCATAGATTGTGCGTCCTTGAGGACTTCGCTGTGCATCCCCAAATGTCATGAGGCCGCTCTCTGCCTCAGACATAAACCTAATCACAATCTGTAAATGTTACAGCTGTTTCTCTAATAGACCTGGCCTGACTTTGGAGGCCTGCATCTATATTCACACGCATGAACCGAAGACAAAACTGAATGCTGATACACGCGACCGGCACATGTCGCAGCCATGGTACACGGTGTAATTCATTCACTATGCCACATGTGCATTAACCTAAGAAGTGGAACTTCTTTCCCTGAGCCCGGTCTGTTTGCTCTTCATTCAGTGTCATCACGCTATTGTGAAGAGTGTGTTGTTTCGCTTTAAAGAGACACACACACCTGATACGAGCAGCTGCCTCGTTCCCGGACTCCGTCCATTCCTCTCCATCCAGTAAAAAAAGTATAATGTATGCTAATCCCCCGGGTGTCAATAGGAACTCTGTTCAATGCATTTGAGATAATAGTGAAGAAGGGGTTGCTCCTATCGAAGAGCTGGAAGATAAAGTCAATGGCACAGTCAATAACAATAAGGTTGTAGGCTTTAATGAGGAATGTTAATTTGAACACAATCAACTGGATTTCAGCTTAGCTGATTATCAACCTTGGACTTGTATGAGGCTGTTGATAATGATGGTGGTACAGAGGGGGTTTGCCTCTGAGCTGTTTAACTTAAAACTAACAAACAACAACAACAAAAAAAAGAGTGATACTTCAGAAACTTAACACAGACAACAATACGCAGGTCTCTGCAGAAGATTTATTAAGAAAATGTAAGAAATGCTATACATACTCTATATAATACAAATTCTGGATAACAAATAGTAATTTAAGTTAATATAACTAAAGTCGCTGGGCATTTTGTGTAATGGAAATCCACCCACCATTCCCACCGGAGTCATTTAAAGTCCTCCTCATGTTACAGACAGGCCACCAGCTCCTCACTCTCTCCTTGATCCCATTCCATCAGCAGCTCTGAGGACACCTCTGTAAACAGATGATCCCAGTCCCAGCCCACATCATCCTGCACAGCACAAGTGAGGGAGAGAAGAAGAATGGGAAAGGCAGGGGGGATACGAACCAAGAAAGAGAGCGTGGGGAACGGAGGGAGTAAAGAGAGGAGAATGGGGGAGGAGAACAGAGGGTGTTAATGTACACATCATAAATCTTGATTACCTGAGAGACGGAGTGGCAGCCTCCCCCCGGCGCTCCAGAAACAGCTGGACGGGCCTTCTCTGGGAGCTCACGAGCTATATTTACTAAAAACTCACTCGCCTCTTTCACCTCCTGCTCTGGAGCCAAAACCTTAGTGAGGAGCTTCAAGTCAATCTCTCCATCCTGAAGAAAGAGAGGAAAAGGGAAACACTTAGCTTGCACAAACAGAGGTGATGTTGGTTCGCAAAAAATAACTGATCCACCTTGAAGAGAGGAGACTTACTAGGGTTTGGAAGGCGGAGTAATACTTCAGATCATTGTCCAGATCTCTGTAGGTCATAACCCGGTTCACCTGGATGCTAACAAAGCGAAAGGAAGACAAAAGAGACATGGAGAAACAGGATTCTGACGCATTCACTGCAGATAAAACTTGTATTTTAATCAAAACTTAATATAACGAGAGTAAAACACTGATTTCGCGCTACTTGCAGAGCAACTGTCTTAAGGTAAGTTTGAAGTTTGTGCACAGTTAAGCTCCAAGACTTCGAGCAAAGACCACAGAGAGCAGGAGACGGTTGCCAAGTGTTAAACGCTTCAAATTGAAACCCAGCTGCTTATCTGTGGGTTGGAATTAGGTGGGGGGGCTCTCAAAGTGGCCGGGGCCTAGCAGTGCATGCCAGTCCTACTTACTGCACATTACACGCTACATTGCCCCTGCAATGAGTTCAATGTGGATATTATCTCGCACAGAGAGCAAGCCCCAGCCTAATAACCTCCACCGCTGTCATAGCCTTGCTACATATTCGACACATGTCGGCGTGTCTCTCACTGCCCTGTAAATCAAAGGCCCCAGTTAGTAAGGACCCTGGTTGCAGAGTTGCATAAATCACACCCAACTGTTATTTCTCCATTCCACGCCGATAAAGTGGAACACTGCGCGGCGGCGCGAGCGGAGGACAGGTAACATCACAGAACACCAGAGTGGGCTACTGATCCAGTGTCCCGCGCGTGGACGGAGGTCAGCCGCCATAAAAGGGTCTGAGAGTGATGAGAGCGAACTACTGGGACTTTAAAGAGTTCGCTACCTTGGCGGAGCTGCGATTTGCATAGTGAGATCTTCCTCCTGCACTTCGTCGAGGTCTGGAATCACTGGAATATCTAAAAACAGGAAAAGTACGAAATGTATTAAATTGCCTACTAATACAAAAAATTGAAATACAGTAAATCCGCTGTGTGTGGCTGTTGGAAGTGTGTGCGTGCGTGTGCGCCTCCTCGCCTCCCTCCTTTTTTCTAGCTACATCCTCATAAGAGCCGCCCTGTCACAATAGCCATGCGGCCATGAATATTCAGGAGGCGAGGCGGCAGCTCATCCCGCTGTGAGAGGGGCGCTGGCCAGGAGCTCCCCAGAAAGCACCCCCTGCTACCTTAGCATTTGGGCCCTGTCAGCGCCGCCCACCCCCAGGACCCGCGGTGGCCGGCGGGCCGACCTCCGTGTCCACTCTGCCACTCCGACTGGGGCGGCGTCCAGCCATGTGCAAGAGTATTTGCTTCGCGGGCCCATCTGTGTGGGGTCGGAAGTCACAGCGCGGCCTGGCAGGGGCTGCGGTGCCAGGAGCCGCCAGCCCGCTGCTCGAACAGTGGGAACCCACTTTAATTGGCAAAACGCAACAGGACAGAGGATGGATCCACTCCCAAGAAGGACAGGGCAAACTTTCACAGCAATTTTTCAGATGGACACATTAGGGCAGGGAGATGACAGAGGGATAATAAGGGATGGAGACGGATCGGCTGGAAATGAGCCTAATGGTTAATAATGAATAAAGAGCTGAAACGTATTAAAAGATTTTATAGTTAACTGGGTTAGCGTTTGATCAACGCTGAGATTTGTTTGCGACTTTATAGATAAAGAAGATGCAACGATACACAGTCCTTCTTGTCTGCACTACAAAGTTGTCAAAAATTTTTACAAGTGTCCTTGCTTAGGGTGTGATGTCTTTCTGGGACGATGTTTTCTTGTGGGGCAACATATCACACGTCCTTATTAGCTCTTAGAGTGTTGACAGTAACAGAGAGACACAGAGAGAGAGGGAGAGAGAGAGAAAGGGTGAAAGCAAGAGAGAGAGGAACAGACAGATAGTGAGAGAAAAAGGGAGAGCAGGACTGCATGAAGAGGGTTGTCAGTAATCTCTAACCACAGTACTGCACCCTGAGGGGAAAGTCAATAGAGGAGCTAAATAGAGGTGAGGAGATGGAAGTCTGCATCTGATGTGAGGAAATATCTTGGCATCTGTGTCACCATTCCTTCAAAATAACCCCTGAAAATAAACTCAAGCTGAAGAAACATCGATCTCTGACGGAAGGAGGGGGAAACTATTTTGATTCGAAACATATTTCTCAGACGGGCGAAGAATCCCGGAAAACAACGCGGCCGCGAGTTAAACCCATCGAGTTTCACTACGCACCCGAACCTCGCCCCGCGCTGATAACTTATTTCTTTCTCTTTTTTAATTAAACCAAATTAAAAATGCCACGCTCGTTTAGCCGCTGACAAGATTCATCTGTGTTTCTGATACCCAAATAAATGCGGGCGCGGGGTATTTCATATTCATGAGGCCCCGGTGACACTTTGTCCTCTCATTTACAAAGCACAGCGTTCAGCAGAATCCATCCCCCCTGGACCCCCAATCAAATTTAATGGTCTTAGTGCAATGACATCAAAAAGCTTCGCCGTCCGGGCTCTGCAAACAGCCTCCTGAGTTGTCTATCTGTCCTCACGCTCCCTTTTTTTCATTCCAGCCAGTAATGCACTATTAACACACTTCGCGAGGGTTCAATGTGAAGCGCGGAGGCATATGTTGTCTATATGCAAAGTCTATTATTGCGTGAGAAAGGGAACAACATTTTTAAACGAGCTTCAAATTCAGTCTATTACTGGAGGTCAAGCGGGGCACGAAAGCAGCTGCAAACAAGCCACTGTTTTCTTCTGACGCAAAGGGCAGCTCCATCAAGAGGAGCTGCCTCTCCGCCAGCGCCGCACGTGTCAACCCACGCCGGCTTCCTTCGCTCGGCCGGACGAGCATCAAGGTGGCTTTTGTCCGCCGCGCGTATCCTTATTACGCGGCCACGTCCGGCTTCCTCGCTGAAGCATGTAAATATCAAAAGGGGATAATTTGCTGCGAATGTAGACATGCTCCCCGGCAGGCACCTGCCAGTCAGCGACATTGGAGAACAGGACACCCTCTCCCCATCGCTTGGCCTCCCCCTATAATCTTTTGCAGGGGGTCCGGTCGAACGATTACCTAGGCACGGAATCGGTTAGAAAAAGCTTACGGGACAACAGGCAAGACCTGAGAGAAAGAGACGCAAAACAGGTGAGTGTGTTGGCGATACTGGTGCTATTTTAAGTGAGCAGCGGGAGGCAGTGGGGGGCAGCTGATAGGGAGATGGGAGCAGGGGAATGGGCTGGCCTCCTCTCTCTGTCTCTCTGTGCGCTTGTAGCCAGTGGACATAAGGGATAAGGGTAGGGGACACAATCAAGATCGCAGGGGCTATCTCACTAACCCTCAGCACTGTAATTTCCAATGCCCCCGCCTCCAGCTCTGTATTAAGAGGTCTCCCTCCACAGAGTAATAATCTTTCCGGCGGCATTAACTGCGAGAGAACCAAACCTCCGGACTCTTCTTGCGCTGGACATTTCAGCCGGCGCGCCAACAATGTGTGTTTGTAGGTATAAAAATATAACAGAGGCATATTGTAAAACATCCACTTTATAGCTTGAAACCCTGAAGTTTATGTCTGCAATTTACACATGATTTATCATTATTTATATCTTGGAATAATTTTTAAATTTATCCAGCACTGGCAAATAAAATGCAGCATTAAGGAATTAACATCCGCCCTGCGAATATTATTCTTAAAAACCTTTCCCTGTAACAATAATGTGACGAATTATATTTTATGAGAAAATTTATGATAAAAAGTTGGATATTTAAATAAGCACCTAGTTGACTTTTTAGCTTTCTGTCCTGAATTTACAAAAATAAGCTGTCACATTTTTTTTAAAGATTTTTAGGACGTGTTAAAACAGGTTGTGGCGAAAAGTCTTGTGTTCAAAAATGTCATTATGTCAGGCACCAAAATCTATAGGACCCTCATTATGTTGACTGAGCAGTGCATGCTAAACTAATCTTTACTGCCTGACCCTGCCTCTACAGGCTGCTCTGCACTACAAAATACAACAATTATCTCCAGCAGCACCTTGCGGAAATTTCCAGCCCTCGATCCCGACGCTGTTTGTGGTGCACACAGTTGAGCCCTCGGGTGACTCAGTCAAAGCGGCAACGTTACCACTGGATTTGTATTCAACAGCACCTGTCTGCCGCTCTGTGTGTTCACGTGTGTGTGTGTGACTAACTGTGTTGCTCCGGGTGGTTAGTGGACAAACCTCAATCCAGCCACATTACTCTCCATCAGCCATGGATCTCACGATATTAAATGATCATATTCACTTGTCATGTTCACCGAGAGACGCCGCGCTCAATGCCCACACACTCAGTGGTCGAAGGCAAGGCGCCGGCACGTGAATCCACGCCGGATCCGAAGAGAGAAATATGGTTGGAGCATCAGTGGAAAGCGATGATCTGGCTGCCTGCTTATCTGCTCTACTTTCGGAGGATGAATGTGGCGGGGGAGGCGCTGGAGCTCTCCTCTGTGCCCGTGAGGAGACGCGCAGAGTGGGGGATCGCGAGGGTGCTCTTACCCCCTTCATCATCCGATCCTTGGGGAGTTTGCGGTCGCAGGCGTCGGCTGTTGAAACAGGAAGTGTGAGAGAATAAATTATTTAATGCTTTTAAAAGCCGAGCCCGACGGTGAGGTCATCGTGAGGAGTGAGCGAGCTGCCTCACTCAGAGTTTGCTCTGATCCTGGGCCTGTTTTTGTTCTTTCCCGTGATAGGTAGGCAGGGTGAGTGCTCAGTTTCCTACAGTGACGAAGGTGCCGTCTGGTTTACCAGCGACCAGATCAAAGTATTACCGAGACAGGAGTCACGGTATAAGGGATATTTCTGCACAGTGTCAGCCTGCGTGTCCCCACAGTCACTCAGGCACCGAGCTCCTGCTGCGATGATGAGTAAAACATACACAGCTCTACGTCCTCCACCCTCCTCTCCTCCTGGTGATGTCTATTCTAGTCACAGAACGATGTGACGGCGGGTGAGGAGCAAACTACAAAACACCAATAAAAGTGATGGTAACTCAGTCACGCTGTTTGTTTTTTAATCATGTTAAGTGATCGTTCTTGGAGGGCAAGGATTAGGACAATCTGAAAGAGCTACGCCATTTCAAATTTACTGCAAAGGGAACAAACGTATAAAACTGGCTTTTTTTTATGCACATGCACACAAAAATGTAACTGTCATCGAACTCAATCAACAACTGCACAAAGAGTACAATGAAATCAGGATTGTGACTTACTCTTCCAGGTCCTCTGTTGCAGGTCTTCTTGAAGATCTGTGAATCAGCAGAAAGAACAACTTTCAGGAAAAAACAAAACAAAAAACTGAATAGCACTTGTTTGATGTCATTCTTAATCTCTTTCAAAATAGTAAGTATTCAGTACTATCTGATAGTCCCTGCCTGTTTTCTTGTTCTCATATTCGTCAAGATTATGCAACTATTTTTAGACTTCCCCTAAAATACAGGGTTTGACGCAACACATAAATATATATTTTTAGCACACACTGTAATTTTTAAGAAAGGTCACAATCTACCGTTAAAGAACTACACGGATGAATACGAATTATTACAGGAAAAATTATTTAAAAACATAGACGCAGCCATAAAACAAAATGATTTTTAATTTTTTTTTAATCTGTGGCCTAAAATGTGTTTTAATAAAACAAGTATCCATATTTTTTCATGGTTTAAAATGCTTTTGTCAGCTCTCCTGGTAGAGTAGTGCCCCCTACTGGGGAAATTTGTTCAGAGCTGAAACTGTTTTTTCTTTGATGTTATTTTGTTTCCATGATCCCTCAAAAACTGAAGTGAACAGATCTCCAAGATGAACACATATACATTAAAATAATGCATAAACAATATATTTATCTGAAACACAAGTACTAAGAGGTGCTGTTGTCACTGAATCAGGCTCAGTGAGGGGACAACACAGGCAAACAGATTAAAAGGTGCATGTCAAATACACACACTTTAGAATAACCCCAGCATACGTTGTTCTGTTTTATTGTAAAGGGAATACTGACTCTGTCTCCTTCAGGTTTTAATTTATTCTTGACGGGGTAATTTTGTGTGGTGTTTTTTCTTGTTGGGATTATGGGTCTAAATATAGATGACATTCGTATGTTGTACAGGTTATAAAAGCTTTGGGGCAAATACGATGTGTGATTCAGACTAAATACATAAAAATAACTTTCCATTTTAACACTTCACTTCAGATAAACACAAACTCATCAGGACCAAAAAAATCCAAATCCTTTTATCTGAATAAACATAGACATTAATAAAGCTGTGTGCATGCATTTGTGTGTATGTTAGAAAAAGTGGAACATGTATTAATTAAGATTTTTTTTCAATTATTCAAATACAAAATTATGGCATGACATAGAACACGGTACGATGGCCAATCACGTTCACTCTGCTTTGTCCACATGCGAAGTCCAGACCAGCAGCCTTGAAGGTGCTGGAGTTCAACCAGTCGAGGCAGACAGGAGCTGAGGGAGCCTACCTGCCTGCCCTTGGACTGTGTCCTGTCTGGGGGGCGGGGGTGGCGACACTTAAGACACATTACAGACCCCTTGATTAAGACTCATGTAAGGCAAAGCGATAGACATGGTAAAACTGTCTGGAAAAAGTTGTTAGGGATAAAATATATTGTGACAACCCGGTTTCAAAGGTTCATCAATAAACTGACAGATCATTTAGTGTCAATTAGAAGTGATAGATCGACAAATCCTGGGATTTCTGCGCTGGGATTAGTGGGAGGAGGGCGGTGGTGATTGAGCATGAGGGGTGACATTGAAGGGAAAAGTCCTTGCCGGTTCCAGGGGGGACCATTACTTACTTTGTTTCAGAGAGGATCAATGCACGTGCAAACCCCTTTTACACCTCCTGTATTTCAATCACTTTGAGGCCGGGAATCAAGCGGGGTTACGCAAAAGCGGAGGAGCGACACGCTGACCTTCTGCGAGAGAGGAAAGATCTATTGAGTTTGCTGTTTTTCCTGCCTGCACTAGTGGTGCAGCAAACTACGCAAATAAGCACAATTGACTCAGCCTGTTCACTTCAATGCACCTCCTATGCTCTCACCTCCGCCGAGACTGACGAAAAGAAGCACAGTGGCAGGTGGAGGAGCAAACTGCTCCACACTGCATTAAAATATCGCGTGTTCAGTGAGCCGCGCACGGTATCGAGATTCAGATTTGTTATCTGTAGACGAAAGCTTTTGGCAAACACCTCCCATCTGCTCCAAATATTTCATGAATTCTCCATGTTGTGCTCCCTGTGTAAAGAGCAGGCTGCGGTGGTGTGGGGTGATTAAGTGGCTTGAACCCTTGTGATGAAGTGGCTAGCTGACTAACAGTGCCCTCCTGTGGCTGATGCATTAACCATGTCAATTACCGCCTTGCTCACAGATGAAGACGAATGGAGAGTTGCCTGCTCAGACAGGCTCCCTCTAACCTTGTTGATTCACAGCCCGAGTGCCAAATATGCACTGATAAATAAGCTCATTCAGCGGCATGAGAGTTCATTAATAACACATAACACGAGAGCACAGCTCGCAGGCCTCGCTTTCAGTGTTGCCGCCGGAGGAGTGAGGGGAAAGGTGAAGATACGTACTTGGCAGAGCCGGACCCGGAGCTTTCCTCTGCCCAGCCGCCCTGCCGCCGGGCTGGTTTGGGAGGAGGACCCTGGAAAAACAAAGAACTTTAAGAGAAAACAGCTTGATTGAATGCTATTAGGCATATAAAGCACAGAAACAACATGTTTTACAAAGGTATAGCTTTACATGTTGCCTATACTAACGATTGGGCCTATGATTCACATGAATACATATTTGACATAGTAGTGAATAGGGCATATTTTGTGCTTCATATTTTCGTTTCAGTAGAGGGCCCTGTTATCTTTACCAGGAAAATCAAAAGAAGCTTAGCATCGACTCTCTCTGAGCAGGGGTGCGCCGACAAAACAACCAAGCAACTGTTTGGGGCCCTGAGAGAAAAGGGCCCCCAGGTGGCATATTTTGAAATGACAACCTATGAAGACCCTACAGTGCATGAACAATCCTTTATAATCTCCCCAAAGGCCAACATTACATCTACCCATTTTGCTAGATTAGACTGGGGAGTGGTGGCCTGCGTACGTCCCAGCCTGGGCCCCTACGAAGAATCTCCCTAGAATCACTACTGTCTCCGAAGGTTCAGAACAGCTGGAAAAGCACTCAGCTGATTCTTTTGTTTGTTTGCTGAGGCCTGGAGCTACAAGTGTGATGAAACCAAACACACCTACACAATTTTGTGGTGTTGAGAAACGAGTGATACAGTATGTTAATAAAAAAGCACATTTAAATAGCCCCAGGTTGTGTTGAAAGGACTATTGTATTTGCTTATTCGCTTGTTTCCTACAAGATCGTGCTCTCGGAGGATTAAGGTGTGTTTACCTTTTGGACAAAATGATAGTCTTATCTTGTTCCCGGTTTTAAAACTACCAAAAAGTCCAGCACAGTAAACTGCATGTCTGGTATGTGCAAGAAAAAAACATCTATATGTACCGGATTGTTTTGTTTATTAGTTTTTATAGCAGTCTATTAGTAGTGTTAGAACATATGGAGCAGAGTGTGGGAACTATGTTTGACCCTGAAATAGATTCAGAGGAAAAAAATGACCCTCTCTCTCTCTAATTCTTTGATTCTGAAAATAGTAAACGGGGTATGTATCTTGGTCCTGAGAGCTGGACCCTGAGACTACCAGCTGAATGAATGAATTCCTCGGAGCGCACAAGGGTGGGCACTAGACAAATGAATTAGAGGGGGAAAAAAATACAGGCACAACATTTCTCATTACTAAATTGGGTCTGCAGAGGACAAAGTGTTCGTGAGGAATTTCTTTCATTTATGATGAAAGAGGAAATCATCTTTCATGGCTGGTTCCTTTACCAAAGCCATTTATAAATCTGAATGTCACCATTAAGCAGGGCAGAGGGAGGGGGAGCCCGCTCTCCTCTGCTGTATATTACCATTAATCGCGAGAGCCGAGCTAAACGAGCTCCCTCAACTTTGTGTAATTAGTAACTGTCTCTTTAATAAGAACAAAACGAGTTCATATTAATGACAAGTTAGGCTTTCAAAGCAACATTATAGCATTCCTTCAAGTGATGTGGAGCCCCTCTGATGTTTAATGTTTGGCATTTCTGACAATGTTTATGGGAGACATGATAATAAGGTCAAGTGTGTTGGAGGGCTATAAATTCATCCTCTGACAGTTATTTCACTCAACAAAAATGGAGAGGACCATAAGTGTCCTGAGAAACAAAACAAATCCCTGCCTCAGATTCTTCATGACCAAATATGAACCTTGCATTCGTAGTAAAATAGTTACGGCTGTTAAGGCAATTAGGCCTCAGGGTTTCTAATTTAAGATCCTCTGACGGTCTCTGGGGCCGGGAACTTGTGGTAGTCAAACCCAGCGAGCCCATAAAAGCAAATGAGTCTTTGTTTAAAAGGATGTCAGGAATGTAACCAATCAGTTGGGTATTTTAAGATGAAGAGGACATAGTTGATAAACGAAGACTGTAGAAAAAACAGAAAACACCCAGTCGCACGACACTGCGGAAAAATGTATTGCATGTGCACAGCAGGTCAGAGAGAGCGCGAGAATACTGGTTCATACATTAGGGAAGTTGGCCTAATTTGGGAACATTACCCTAAAGCTAGTGCATTGCTGGAATTGTTTTGCTTTGGGAATGTTTGGCTGATTTACAGTTCGTCAATCCAGAAGACTTGACTGATTCCTTAAATGCCAACGATAGCGAAGCGAAGTTATTTTCGACTGTCACACTGTCATCGCTGATAGGATTTCTCTGTGTATTTGGTCATACATTTTGTCTAAATTTAGAAAGATTACAAGCAGTGTTTCAAGGAGCAGTGAGACAACTTTACAGTTCTGCCTCGACTTAAAATGATTCATGTAAAATTAGCCAGATTAGAGGATCTATTAAAATTGATGGCAGCGTCATGGGACTGAATCAGACAAAAAAAGAGCGCAATTAAAGTTTAAAGGGGTTGTAGAGTTTGTGTGAAGTAACACTTCAGACGCATAATGCAAACACATTAAATCCAACACGCACACAAGGCAATAAATGAAGAGCTGCTACTCTTAACGTTTTACAACATTCACTGTCTATGCTTTAAAACCTGCTGAAGTAGAAAAACAGCAACTCAAATATCATCTCGTCACCTGCATAAATAAGCACTCCTTTAAAACTTTATACCAAGTGTGTCAAAATAACTGTGTGTGCTGTAATTTGAGAAGCTGCGAACCTCAACAGGCCTGGATATCAAATCCAACCTGCTGAAGCGATGCAAACAAGTACTGCAGATCAAGTTTAAAAAAATCTAAGATGACAGTAAATGGTATAAAGTTGGTATTTGGAGCATTAGCATAAGCCATGCAAAGTTACTGCTTGCTTTTTTCATGCTACCTACCTCATCCTCCTCCTGTAATTCATGTATGAGACAAAACCAAAATGCATATTCATGAAGCCCGGTCTTAAGTGTAATTATAACATGCATCTAACTGTTTGTTATCACACAATAGCGTACTTCTCCCACTGAGGCGGAGGTGGAGGACTTCCTTGCATAACGAGAATCTTCAAACGATGATTGGTCCGCTGCAAGGCGAGCTCTTCGTCCAGACTTGACAACCTGGAAAATGTGCAGAATTTCAACATGATTTTAGATTTTGTTTGAGGCATTTGAGGTTGTTAGTAAACACTCTTTTAAGCCACGTGTTGTCTAAATGCACAAAAATAAGTACAATAGGCCAGAATATACCAACCACATTTGGTGATTAGTATGCTGTATGGTCAAATGATGTATAATTAATACTCATTTTTCATAGGATCAGAGTATTAATCAAAAAAGTGAACTTTGTTTTATTTATTAATTAATAAACTAAACTTTAAGAACTATTTTACCACTTCTTGAATCTGCCTTATGGGCTTACTGGGTCTAATGTATGGTAAACAGGACAACAGCTTTGGTCAAAAAGATGAAAGGAGAAGGGATGCAGATCTTGGATCTTTCAGGGCAACTGTACCACTGTCTGAGAAATGGCAAGGTATAGGAAAAGGTAGAAGACGGTGTGACCCTTGAGGTTCGTTTGTCTGCAGACATCTGGCAATTGTGTGGACATGGACACGTTTTACAACACCGTCAACTAGTTGGATATATTTGCAAATAGCTTTGAAACAATGGTCAAACTTACGACATAAAGCAATCGTGTTATAAAAACACGGTACAGAAACTTTAATGCCAGACGTCCGATCAAGTCAGAGTGGGAGAAAGAATAAGGACTACCGAATTAAAAAAAAAAAAAAGAAAAAAAGCTGTGCATGTCGGGAAAATTCTGTTAGCATTGCTAACCACTTCTTTAACGTTAGCATGATACTCAGAGACAACCCTCCCCTCTGCCGTCCCTCAAGAGCAACACGAGGTATTGTATGTTTTCAAGTAAGTGGTGGCTTGAACAGCTACATTATAACAGTACATTACCCAACACTGAGGTTAGCTCTATCTTAATGGCTAAGTAGCTAGTGCTAACGTCGCTGCACCGTTACAGTGCATGTTCAATTCGTTTTACAGCGCTGAAAAGTTAATGTTCCCTCCTTCCCCGTTACCTCACTGTAAATTATATACGACGTCAATCAAGTCACTCACGTTTTTCACCGGCTGCGTGTCTCCGAGCTGAAAGTTATCGTCCATTTCTCTCCTCCTTGCTACCGATGAGCCTGCTTCTTCTTCCTGGATATCAACAAGCGTCACGTAGCAACGCTCTCCATGGTAACGCCAATCAGGAGGAAAGTGTCTGTCTCGCTAAACCAAGTGAGTACACTAAATAAATAAAACAGACAGAAAAGAAAACTGTGTAGCAGAAATAACGGATATAGTTTACACGAGACATAAGACATGCTTTTACAGTGAACAGTTGACTCCCCTGTTTCTGACATGACGTTAAAAAATGACCAGAAAGCAAACACTGCACCATGAAACTCACACACATTATAATTTGTTGCTTTCTTCATTAAATGGGAAACTTGTTTTTCTTTTCCAAACACAGCTGCTTATTTCCTATTAACTCTTCACTGTGCAAGTCTCAAGACTGAAATATGATAAATTTGACCTGGCGTTCTGCTTGCTGTCCGCTAGATGTCATCATTGTGCATGTTTTACTGCACGACAGTAGCAGCATGCAACAGCTGGCTCCGTTCCGCTGAGCACCTTTAATATACCTGGACATCGGATTTTCCTCTAAAATGTTATTTTAAATATGTCGATATTACCCACGAACTTAATAATAACAATGGAATAAACGATCCACAGACCAGCCAAGAACTACATAAATTAATAAATGCTATCTATTGCGTGGCACACAGCAAAGCCAGTTTTATATTAATAAAATACAAATTACACTTTTGTCCCCGATCCCTAGAAAAATCAGTAAAACAAAATACACTCATGACAAATCATGTCAAACAATGGAGTGGCCCTCTTTTCTCTCTTGCGAAATCACATTGCTCAACATTAAGCGCACTGGATTCAAAAACAGATCTGACAACATGAAATTTAAAGTGTCGTTTCGGAATAGCACAAAGCGCATTGTCCGAGAGCAGGCTTCAACTCGCAGCCCCTCCCTCAGAAACGTCACGGCTGCTGGATATAAAGTATGAGTGAGAGTAGAAAGCGTCTGCGTGTGTTTGAGGTTGGACTGCGGAGAGATAACAGAGGCGCACTGACTCCGAGAGCACAAGTGGATGGAAAGAGCCTGATGCGATGGGGAAGCTGAACCACGGTGCAGAGATCGGCGCCCATGTGAACTAGAGAAAGAGAAGGAGAGGTGCGTGAATGAGGCAAGAGGGAATGAAGAGTGCAATTCAGAGTTTTGATGAAGAGCTGAGATTATTTTCCAGAATGGCACGGATTTGCTCCCACGCAAATGCGCATTTCGCAAAGATGACATAGCACTTGAGAAAATGGGATTCCTCCAGGAACAGGACTCACTCACGACCTGAATGAAAAGATAAAAGGGATTCTATTCAAATCGGAATTAGTATTTTGTTTCGTTCGTGTTGTTCTTTTTTACTTGATTAACCTCGGCTGTGAGTGAACGCAGAGTGAAATATGAATCCGGGCAAAGCACTTCTGTTTTTCCTCCTCTCACGTTGTGTGACAGTAACTGTCTCGCTATCCACTTGCACCACTGTGGACATCGACCACATTAAGAAAAAGAGAGTGGAGGCGGTGCGGGGACAGATCCTAAGTAAACTCAAGATGACCAGTCCGCCTCAAACAACAGGTCCAAGCCAAGTACCGTTTCAGATTCTGGCCCTTTATAACAGCACCAGGGAGCTCATTGAGGAGCTGGGAAGAGACCGGCAGCAGAGTTGCGGACAAGATAACACGGAGACTGAGTACTACGCCAAAGAGATTTACAAGTTCGGCATGGACAATGGTCGAACAGAACAAAGTGAGTCCATTGCATTTGGTTATTATTATTCACTTTTTCCATTCACATGATAATATATAATAAACTACAGATCTGTTCTGCTATATAGATTATTAAAAGGACAGTATTGGCATGAGGTGGCCAGTCGTATTTTGGAAAATTCATTTACGCGCATGTTTTTACGACCATGAAACAAAGGCCACGATCTGCCACGAGAGGTGCTGCGATTCTAACCCTAACCCCAATAATTTCTAAACCAGGAATCAGATTTTTCCAGCTGCTGCGAAAGTCCATTCGTGTCTTTTACGCACAGACGCGCCAGTGAGCAGTGGAGCGTCGCGCAAAGGAGAGGGCAAAGTAAACAGTCTAATTGGAATGAGCACCATTCCTCATACATACCTCACACCAAAGCCATGGGAACTCCTGCCTAACTCTGACACATTCCTTAGCGAGGAAAATTCTCAGGCTGTTAAGTCTAGTATTTATTGCCAACTCCAATACCTCATTTCCATTTTCTGGCCGTGAGTTTCCCCAATATTTTTCACTCACTGTTACTCACCTCTGTTTCCCCACTATTCCTTTCGAATAGCTCCTTGTTATGATCTAATCCCCCTGTTCATCCATATTGGTATTTCCTGTATAAACTAAGGCCTATTGATTGTTCCAGAAATCAGAAGCAGAAGCTCTCTGACCAGATTCTCCAGAGAGAGAGTTGAGCATCTGGACGTGTGCCTATTCACAGTTAGAGCAGGGCGATACCATTTTGAAATCAACAGGTGTTTATGCTGTGCTGTGACACTGAGCAGAGCCTCTGCCGGTTCCAGCATAAGCCCTGAATCAAATCCATTTCACAGGTACCACAAAGTGCTCCTGACATTCAAAATACACAGTCCGGGGTTTATCCACTGGTCAGAGGTAGCCAGAGCTCCCAAAACAAACACAGGTCTAAGGAGTGGGATCAGTGATGGCCAGATGCCCAGGACACATCACTGCGCTCATACTGTAGGCCTTACTGTAGGTGATAACACAAGACAGTGAACTTGACTTACTACTGGCAGCACTTACTGCCCCACAGCGTATCCAGGGAAGATATTACTCAAATGAGCAGAACGTGCCAGCATACATTAATTAACACTTTCCTCTCCCTTTCCATTTTGTAATTTTAAGGAGAACTGGGCATGCGGCAGTACGTAGGAACATAATGTCTGTCACCTTGATAATTTCGCAGTGTAGTTCATTTTCAACCCCGCTGCATATAATGAGTTTTACATTCGCCGTTTTTTGGATGGTGGGAGTGTTTGGGAATCTAGTCAAGTTTGTCCTTTTTCTTTTCTTTTCTTTTTTTTTTTTTCCTTTTTCAGTTAAGAAGTTAAACAGAAACTTTTCTCTCATACTTTAATGCACCACTTGATCCAGACTGCTTCGCTAGACAGCTAATGCAAGGCGAGCAGATGAAGCGAAAGGTGAGAGAGGGCAGCAGGGTAGAGCTTCCTCTGAGCCTTTCCCGTCCTCCGGTGTCTCTCCGAAGGGCCCTGCGCTCACAGCGCTGCTGGAGAAACCCGATGAAGTGAAGGACAACCTGTGGCACAGAGACATTTTAAGAATGACTGACCATGCCAGGCACAGTGGAGCATGCAGTTTCAGTGAAATTTCAAGCCAATCATTGACTCAGTGTCTGCTCAGTAAGAAGAAAAAAATGAGGGCTAGTGCTGAGGACAGCAGGGTATCTGATATATGGGATAGTAGAAAGATGATGTCATCTGAACAAACAGAGACAGAGGTCTTGGGCTCGCTCTCCAGCCGACTCCCACGCCTTTACCATTTTTGCTTACCATTTTTTTTGTTTGTTTTTCTCCAGCACAGACGTCCGCCGCATTATCTCATCTGCTAGTAGTGGCCTCTAACACTCGAGGAGTCACAGTCTGATGAATGAAGTAGAGAAATTGGACATTTTTTTCCCCCCTCCCTCCCTTCCCCCTCTGATACATTTGATTTCTTGTGTTTCTGAGCCTTAATTTCTTTGGTAATTGGAAAGCGAAAAATCAAACTTTTCCACTGGAGCCCCGGTGAAAACAAATTCAAATTCCAGATGCTGCAATTTAAGTAGATCATAGAGGGCTCCGTCGAATACATTTCCAAAGAAATTTCTATTATGCTTTATGAGATCTAGACACCGCGGCAGCTGGCTAGCACCTGCCGCCTTATGATTCCTATTTCCCTTGTTTACCGGCACAAAGCACTGGAGAGACTGACATCACCAACAAGCCTCTGGGCGAAAGGGCAAAGAGAGGTGATTCCTGAGAGGGTGCCAGACGCGGGAGGCTGAGCGCGTGTCAGGGTGTGAGGTGTGGCCGATAGCGTCTGGGCGAGGCCTCGCTTTTACGTTAGGCTGCACGCGGCAGAGCCGTTCCAGCGTCCGTTCCCGGGCCATCTGCTCCACTTACACTTTTAAACCCCCCCCCCCCCATTTAAGACACAGTTCAAATTAACCGAGTGATAAAATGGGACTGAAATCATTTCGTTATCCGGTGTCTGTAAATACGCTTTTCCCAAACGTGTTAATGAGACTGTTTCCCAATAAAACCCTAGATAAAGAAATTCTCTAATTGGAATTTAACCCAAGATTAGGGTGTTTATTTCTGAGGGGATTTGCCAGTAGAAACATTACATTACAGTGTGCTGCTCCAAACTGTTTACAGGTTGAGCTCGTGTCGGCGGCGTGATCATCTAAAAGGGGTCAAACAATTAGTGAATGTATCTCATTTTAATTATACAAGCAATCCCCTCCGCTCACCAACATGGAACAAATTACCCTTCAGACCCTTGGCAAAAATAAGCCATAATGTGAAATCCACCTAAAACCCATTGCAATGGGAAAAAATGAGGTCATCCAAAAGGAAACCAAAGACTTGATTAGAATTTCAAATCTCCCCTCGAAGTGGGGCTTTCCACCTTCTGTGGGGGAGGCAGACTGAGGGGGGAAGGGAGACAGGGGCAGGGGGTGAGGGGAGGAAAGGGCTACTGAGGTTTCCTCCTTATAGATTGTGTGGAAACACTGGACAGATATCTGGCTGTGGATGAACGCTGAAAAGGTCACCTATAAATAGGGCGAGTTGAAGAAGAAGAAAAAAAAAAAGCTTTGTGGAAATATCAGATAATGACTGGGAGGACACTGAAATAGGATTATGGGTCAAATGAAGTACAGATACTTGGAGATGTGCGAGTTCCTTTTGCATGACACAGAAACAACTTCTTCGGAGTTTCCATTTGTCCCCATAAACTGCCCGAGGTGCAAATCAGCTAAAGGTGCAGTGCCCCCTTTCAACCACCAGCAAATCTGAGGCTCGGTAATAAAGTTTAAGCTCGAGGTAATAAATTAGCCAGGGCTTGGCTGTAAGTGACTGTTTCCACTTGACTCATAAAAAGTTTGCTATGTGCTTGTTTTGCTCAACTCTGCATGTGCTTGGCCTGTTAAAATAATAAACTGTTCAGTGGTATTATGGTATGAAAGGGGACAAGGCTTCACTGTAACAGGAAGCCCTTCAGATCGAATCGCGGCGTGGGCATTTTGTTTAGCCGACTCCGCTGAAGGTCAGGTTGCAAACACGCGCCGGTTAAGGTGTGCGGCAGGTCGCCGCCCCCCTCGAGCACGTTCTCGTGGGCCGTGATGGAGTCTCCCTTCCTTCACCGGTTGCTCAGGTGTTGCTCCGCTCCAGTATGCGAATCCACATGTTCTTCTCCAGCTAAAACCCCCGAGTTCCAGGGAATTCTTGGCTCGTGTCCGAGCCCTCTGAACACCTGTTGGGCTCAAGTGCTGCGGTGGGAGGAGGAGGAGGAGCACGCCGCTGTCCCGCTGTAGCCTGTTCCCTCCACCACATGGGACATTTGGTTTTCATTTCACGACTTCAACTTGTTGCTAACTCGGACCGCACAAAGCATAAGCAGATGGTTTGTGGTAATGGTTCTCTGGAACTGGCTAGAAATAGTTAAAAACAAAAACAAAAAACAAAAAAAAAGTCATACTTTTGTTTTTATTTCTAAACTTTTTAAACATGTAGAGGGGAATCCTCTGCGAAAAGCTTATTAATAATCGGAGGGTAAACATGTCCACCCCTGTACCGAATTCAGTGGCCAAAATGAGGTAACAGATGAGCTCAAAGGGAGTCAGCCAAAAAAATAACAATCACAGTTCCAATTTGTCCCTTTTTTTCTTTTTGCTTTCTTTCTTTCTTACTTTCTTTTTTATTTTTTCTTAAAGAGGTATTTCATAACTAACGAGCCGTCGTTTCCACTTCACCTGCAGATGAACTCTGCACTAAGGGTATCACCTCCAAGATATTCCGCTTCAATGTGTCCACCATGGAGATGAACTCCACCAACTTGTTCCGGGCTGAGTTTCGAGCCCTACGGATCCCCAACCCCAGCGCCAAGAAAAACGAGCAGAGGATTGAGCTCTACCAGGTGTGTGAACTGACCGTTCATTTCCACTGTTAGCAGAGAGCGGGAGGGGCGGTGGGGGCGGTGGTGGCGGTGGTGGGGGTGGGTGGGAGGAGGGGGAGGGGGGAGGGTCATGTGCTCCGTTTCTCTCGGAAGGCCCGTGTAGGTCAGTGAGAAAGATGAAAACATTTATATTAGGGTGTCCAACTCCCTCTCTCCTCCTTTCAAGTGCTGATCAGTATTCCATGTGCTTATAGTCAAATGGATTCTACATTAGGGCGACTTTAAGAGCTTGTGCAGCCGTCTTTAAGAAACCCCAGATTAACATTCGGCAGTTTCTTCTTTCTTTGCTGTCAGTCTCAAAGCAGTTGTCCGTCCATGTTAGATTTAGTGAGGCATGAATATGTATATATTATATATATATATGTATATATATACACGTATAGACCTCCTCTAGTGCATTCATGATGACTTTCTGAAGAGTGTTAAAGCATACATCTGGTAGATGTCTGTGTGTGGGGTGGCAAGAATAGATTTTTTTTTTTCTTTTCAGTTTCCTTATTAATCTCCCGTGAGAGACTAGGAGTAATGATCAGGTTCCAACATTTCCTGCCAGGGAGACAAGCGTCTCCGGACTGCATACCGCCTCTGAAGCAAAGGCTCTGGCCGGCGCTGAATACAGACTGTCAGGACCTCAGATTGTTTCCAGGGGCCTAGGAGGAGATAGAGGCAGGGTCACCCACCGGGGGAGTAAACGGAGCCGCTCGCTCGCCCCCGCACTTTTTCAGGCTGGAGCTGATTGGCAGTGAGCTGACGCTGGCAGCCCCGCGCCCCCCCCCCCGTTCCCACAGGAAGACAGATTAGATGCTGACAATGTTCAGGAACCCCAGTTATCCATAGGCGCTGCTTGTGGGGCTAAGTGCTCGTACCCGCCACCACCCGAACGCACATTTCCTCACTGCACCTTTGTTCCAGAGAGGTGCTGGTGGAGATACTGGCGTCTGAAACACGCCGTCGTGTTTACTCAACCGTCCCTTTTCGGGATATTGACGCGACGATAGCGCGGTTGGGACATAAACGCCCTCAGGGATGCCGTTCTCATGATACGTGTGACACCAGTTCTGAGAGGCTTAAGTCTGAATGGCTGACGCGAAGGACGGCCAGGTTCTCATTGGCAGGAGGGTAACACGCAGGCATTAACTTGCAAAATGGGGATATCAACACAGGGAGTCACTTTTTCCATGAAGAGTAGACATTTGGCCCAAGGCATCCCGGAGAGTCTGGCTCAGACAGACAGCCCCGGTTTCTGTGTGTGTCTGTGTGTGTAAAAATAAAAGAGTTTACGCAGCTGGGTCACATTTTCATCTTTCCCTCGCAGATCCTCCAGAAAGATGACCCCAAAGCTAAACAGCGCTACATCGGGGGGAAGAACGTCCTGACCAAGGGGACGCCTGAGTGGGTGTCCTTTGATGTCACGGAGACAGTGAGGGAGTGGCTGATGTACCGACGTGAGTGGGGCACCTTAAAGTGGCGGTTCGTTTAAAGGAGAGCGTAATAGCCTCAGTAACGTGCGTCCCTCTGCTCTTGTTTCCCCCCTCAGAGACCAATCTCGGCCTGGAGATCAGCGTCCATTGTCCCTGCCACACTTTCAGGTCCAATGGAGACATCATTGAGAACGCCAACGAGGTTCTGGAGGTCAAGTTTAAAGGTGAGACCACATCCAGCGAGTTGAGGAGTTGAGTTCGGATGTGCACCTGCAAGCATTGTTCTTTCTCCTCGATATGAGCCCGCTCTCTTCAGCTACATGTCATGTGAATAAGCTATTAGGAAAACAATATTGTTCCAAGGTTTCAAACATGGCAACCAAGAATCCAGATGATCAACAATAGTGATAATCGGTAGTAGGGTAAGATTATAGAATAATTTTGTATTCTGGGAGTTTACACACAATTTACTGCTAGCTGCTTCCGGTAAGAACTGTGCTAAGCTAAGCTAAGTTAAGCTAATGGCTGTAGCTTGATATTTAACTGACAAATATTCTGTAAAAGTTGCACTGATCATTTCATCTGTTTTACAGCGAGAAAGCAAATCAGAGTAATCCCAAAATTTCCCCCAAAGTTTTTGAATTCAGCCCTCACCCCTTCATTTAAATATTTTCTACGTGCAACATATTTTGTGAAATTTGTAATCATTAGGAATGTCCGTGGCTCAACCTTCCTTGCGGTGAGCGCAGATGCTTTTTAATTTAGGCTTCCAAGACTTTCTCCATGGCCAGACTGTGGCTGCAGAGCGAGTCTGTGTTTGGTCAGTGCTTTTGTTCTCAGTGTGCGAGTGAAAAGATGTTCTTCCAGTTTGTACTCGCGATCCAAAGCCCGATAGCAAATCAGTTTGTTTAACTTATGTTTGATTTGTCTAATGTCTGAGATAAGCATCTCCCCTTTGTTGGAAAGAAGTCGGGTTTATTGTGATTAGCGCTGTTGAAGCACTGTCGTTTTCTTGGATGTTTTGCGGGTCTCAGGACTGTCTGATTCACTGGGCTGTTTTTGGCTCCCCTCCCTCTTTAGTCGCTGTTATAGCCGTTCCCCGAAATTTGATGATAATTTTTTTGGGCTAATGAATTATCAGCGGACTTTTCCATACATTGGTGTTCATGTTTTATGTGGTCCTGCAAAGCTCTTAACATGGGGACTCGCCATCTGGTCCTGCCATACTGGCAGAGCGGGCTCCAGACTTGGATAAATATAAGTGGATTGGTTATAAAGATTTAAATCTAATTTGCCAAATGTCTGCTTTCTGGATCACAGAAAATGCACTTGTTTTAGCTCTGACTTAGATTCATTGCGCTGCGAGCGCTCGACGGTGATTTCTCTCAGGTTTGAACACGAAGTTTTAATAATAAAACAACGCCGCGCTCCTTATTATGACATCGGTAAAAACTTCCTCTTCGGGCCCAGTCGTAAACGCGCTCCTCGAGGCGCGATGCTCACTGTTTTTTGTTGAGATAATGGGTTTCCTTTCTAAGAGGAAGAGAAAGACACAAAGCATGGGAATACAATTGATCTGGTATCTCACTTAGCACCGGGGCCTCCGGGCCCCCAGTCCTGGGAACACTTCTGACTGGCTTGGCCACAAGGAATGTGCTGCCACGGCGCTCAGACGTTTGGCCCCAAATTAAAGAGGGCCGTACACATCCACCAGCGGCATCTCTCCTGAGATATCCACTGCTTTAGCTATCAGGGATAGATTGGATGAGCAGACGCAGGCCCAGGGGGAGAATAGAGGGAAAAGGGGAAGTTAGAGGGGACTCGTGTTAAATAGGGAGAGGGATGAAAATAAGTCGGGCCTGGAGATCATCCTCATGTAAGACAGAAATCTGCCTTACCTGAAGTTCAGGCATCTCAACAGAGCTTTCACTCTCGGTTCTCTCGCTCCTGCAGGTACTGAAGCGGAATACGATGATCTGAGCCGTGCGAAGAAACACAAGGAGCAGCTGTACCCCCACCTCATCCTCATGATGCTCCCTCCCCACAGGCTGGACGCCCACTCCTCGTCCCGCAGGCGCAAGCGGGCACTTGACACCAATTACTGCTTCAAGTAAGGCCCTCCGCGCCCTCGCCCTGGAAAATGTAATGCGCCGGCTCGCCGCTTATTGTTTATTGTCTTTAACGGCGTATAATAGTTTCTTTGGCTCCGCCGTCCGCTGCTTGTTTTAGAAATCCGAACCCGCCGGCTAGTTCAAATGGCAAACGCCGCACGCGGCCTCGCAGACCCGGAGCGAATTCTAGTGGAAACATCAGCTGTCACATCTCGAGACGATGACAGGGAATAAGTGCACACGGGCACGGAGCACAACGAAAGGGGTTGTTAATCACTCAGACGAGCATGAGAGAGGTATTAGCTGATGCAAGTCAGGATCTGCCTCAGCACCGGCGAGCGCTACCTCCTCTTACACACCGTCTCCTCAGCTCTGGATTTCCTCTGTCAGGCTGACAGGCCGTACCGAAGGCACCTGGGCTGGCTCCAGAGAGGGAAAATAAGGGCACACCTAAGAGTGGAATTTGTGAACTTCTCTCTCCTGTATGACTGAGGCCATAGGGTGGAAAATGTATACAGCTCTTTAAAATCGCGTGTAATCCGTGAAATCAAGAGCCCTGTCTCCCCTCTCTGTCTCTCTCTGTCTCTCTCTCTCTTGTCTGCAGTAATTACGAGGAGAACTGCTGTGTGCGACCACTATATATTAACTTCCGGCAGGATCTGGGCTGGAGATGGATCCACCAGCCCGAAGGGTACTACGCAAACTTCTGCTCCGGTCCCTGTCCTTACCTGCGCAGCGCCGACACCACCCACAGCTCGGTGAGCCGAAAGCGCCGCAGCAAGTCACTAATGTCGGAAATCGGCGTGTAGCTGAACCACGTGTCTCCTCTCGTCTCTTTTTCCTCCACAGCTGCTGAGCCTCTACAACACCCTGAACCCGGAAGCGTCCGCCTCGCCCTGCTGTGTTCCTCAGGACCTGGAGCCCCTCACCATCCTCTACTACGTGGGTCGCTCCCCGAAAGTCGAGCAGCTCTCAAACATGGTCGTCAAGTCCTGCAAGTGCAGCTAAACGCGGAGGCTCCGGGGGCCCCGGAGGGAGACGTGGGGACGCGACGGCTCCCGGCACTACTCAGAAGCGGGTGAGAGGGATAAATAAAAAAAAAAAAAAGAAAAAAAGAGGGGCAGGGTGCGCCTTTGTCGTCCATCTGCTTCAGCCTTTCCCCGAGCTCTCTCAAGAAAACTTCAGTCCACCACTCTGCTCGCGAAAACCCACGTTGGCAGCATTTACCGAGGAGACTTTCACCACTTCGCCGACAGCGCTCTCAAACCCATCGAAACCTCTTGTCGTCCTTTTCCCTTTTTTTTTTTTTTTTTTTGTTGACATCAGTGTTTCCCCTCTCTTTCTTTAAATATATTCCAGCATTTTTTTTTTGAACAGCCCGTACCTCATACGAGCATCGGTAATCAAAGCCCGTTTCCACCGAAAGAAAGGAACAAAACAACAATCGTCTCGCCCACGACCGACGCGCTCTCGCGGACAGAAAACGCAGAAAAACGAGCGAGAACGCAAACCAAACTCGGCACGCGTCAGAGCGGTTGAGGAGACGCACGGGACACGTCTGCGCGTCCGAGCTGGAAAACCGACGCTGTGCACGCCACAGATCCCTACACTGTTTGTTTAGGATTAAATGCTGTTGAGTTTAAGAAGAGAAAAAGAAAAAAAAAAAAAAAAAAAAAAAAGATCTTAGGAAAAATAAAACATGCTGGAAACCAATCTTTATTTCAAAGTAGTATTTCCATGGTTACGTTTACCTCTGTAATGCAACAGGATGGTGATTCCAGGGATTGTTATGTTTTAAAGTGAAGCCTTTCTGTTGTATGAGACGATGTATGTCACTAAGTGAACTTAACTAGATCACAAACTGTAAATGTTATTTTTTTTTTTCTTATTACTCTTGGAAACACTTTTTTTTAATTAAAAAAAAATGGACCATTGGATTGATTTGTATTTTCATTACTGCTGGAGCTCTTGTGTTCGTCATTAACAGTCGTCGTTTCTAGAGTTTTAAAGGACCTGAACTAAGTCAAAATGAAGTGAAAACACTGACACATACCGACACAATCATCATGGTTTATTGCCTTTTAGGTATTCATTTCGATGTTGCTTGCTACAAACCGCCCAAATGTTTACCAAAAAAAAAAAAAAAATATCACATCTCCATGCACGTATATTGTAAACAGTAAGGAACAGAAAGAATGATAACATTGCACTGTAAACAACGTTGTATCACCACAGTAGATTATGCACATCGATTTGGATTCTGCTGCTTGGAGTCTTGTAATACAGCATGCACTGGCTTTGACGGTAATAAATCCACAACATGAAGCTAAACAATCGATCACACGTGTTACAAAAACACTGTCACTTCTATTAAAATCTGTTCTGTTGTACTGCATCGAAAACTACAATCAGTGCAAACTCTTACCCTGATGATGATGATGATGATGATGATGATGATGATCACCACTTGATGTGAGAATGCCATGCACAAAATTCAAGTATTTGAGACAAAGTCCGCGTACGCAACGATCAGCCAAAACATTACAACCACCGACGGTGGATGCCATCTTTTGACAATACGACGTCCTGCTGGGAAACATCTGGATTAATTAATGCAGATGTCACTCAGACATGTACCACCCACACAGACCAGATCAGACACCCACACCCCGTGGCGATGGCGCTCCTTGATGGCCTGACACAGACACACAAAAACATACTAGGAACAACTAAAAAAACCAAAAAAAAACAGGAAAAACAGCAAAAGGTGTTGACCTGGCCTCCAGATTGACTAGATCCCAAACTGATCAAGTGTCTGTGGGATGATCCACAGAGGAACCACCCCCTCAACCCATAGGACCCAAAGGCCCCCCCACTCAATTCCCTTCCCTTCCCATGAGTCAGAACTGTTTTGGAGGCACAAGGGAGGATGTTGGTCATAATTGTATGGCTGATCGGTGCGGTAAATCTACTGACATAAAACAGAGACATTTAATTCTATTAAAAAAACGACGCCCTGAGTGAACCCACTATCAAGAATATACATAAGGACGGAGGTGCAGCGTTGACCTTCAACTGTAGGTCGGTGCATAACCATAATTCCTCTTCATGTTATGCTTTGAGCTACGGAAACGGTCCAAAAAACGCCTTTAGCTGGAATAAATACGAATAAAGTTACAATTATTTATTTGTTAAGATGAAAATATTGGATTTGGTCCATTGAACTATTAACATCCGAACGGGAATCACGCGCGTTTTCGCGCCGTCGTCCCCGAAACACCCCGACACGCCCCGCGTGAGCGTTACATTATCCTTGCGCATGTGAAACAAGGCAACAACCTATGACATTTAAGCTCTAACAATTACAGATTCCTTATCAGGCTGACAAGCGCGGGACGCCGTATTTATAACACGCCCTCGGGCGACGGGGCACGGCGTCTCATTTTGGCAACTGTTTGGCTTCCATCGCGGAGCACGGAGTCTGACGCTGGAAGACACACATGAAAGGAGCGTCTCCGCACGCTCGCCGCTCGCCCGCCGCCGTAAGACGAGAAGCAGGCAGCCTCAACAATACCCGTCAAAGGCTAATCAGAGGTCTCGAGTTTCCAAAACCCTCGTCTCACCTGTATTTTTTTTATTTTTAAATCCAATCCAAGTATTGCCACATGCAAATGCCTGAGCGGGGGAACAACAAAACACTGAGTCGTGTAGTTAAAATACCAACGGGGCTCGAGAACCATCTGCTGAAGGCTATCTGTCAGTGAAATCCTGTGGCATCGGGAGCACGGAGGGAATGAGCGTGGGCAACTGTTGGGATATGGAGTGATTGTAGCCAAGAGCGACAAGTGCAAGGAGAAGGCGGTGTGTGTGTGTGTGTGTGTGTGTGTGTGTGTGTGTGGGTGTGTGGGTGTTGGGGGGGTGGTGAGAAGCTGCGCAACAAAATCCCAACCTGCGTCAAAGCTGGGCTGGACATTCTTGGCCCGGCACTCTATCCTCTCGCGTGTCTGCGGCTGTATCACAGAGAAATTAATAGGGCCCTGTTCGATGTTTGGCATACTTTCATCCGTTGTCCCTTCCCGGAATACGCCCCCGTGAGATGCGGTTACATGCAGAGGCACCTGTCGGGCCTGCAGAGCGGCGGGACGTGCCTCCGGTCTCCCTCGTGTCATCTGTGAGCCGGCTCCTGGCCCTGGAACAGCTTGCGGTACACGGAGAGACCTGGGAAGAAAAAAAAAAAAAAAAAAAAAAACGGCACATGAAAAGAAATTTAAAACAGACGAGGGGAGGCGGTCAAAGGTCTTCCTCTCGCGAATGAACGTATTGATGTCAGGGATCCGCGAGTCTCTTCTCGTGGCTCTGGTCGCGGCGGTTAGTTACCTGCTGATCTGCTCAGTCAGCTCAGTTCTCAGTCTTTTGTCCGGCTGTTCCTTCGCCCCCCCCCCCCCCCCCCCCCATCCCATCGCCTGGCACGCAGCCAGGCATCCAGCAGAAAAGGCATTCCACGTACAGTTAGAGCTGCCGTGTTTGTGCTCCCAAACAGTATTCCCTTTCATTCCCTCCGTGCGCTCTGTTTGTTTTGGTGCTCTTTTACACCGTGGGGCCTGACTGAGCTGGAAAACGAAAACATCTCCCTGACTTCCAATCCGATGACATGACCGCTGGAAGTGGCTTCCTCCAGCTCAGCAAAAGACAGATAAAGGGACAACGCTCTCTCTCTCTCCCTCTCTCTTACAGACTGCACTCCAAATGAACCGGATTTCAAAATGATTTAAGCAGCACGGAGCCGTCCAGCTATCAGGACGAGTGTAAACACTCTGATCACAGTGATTGATCTCCCGCGATTAATTACAAATCAACAGGTTTTTTTATTGCGGCGCGCAGAGACGCGACGCGAACCGAAACACCTGCACTGCACCGGTTAAACAATGTGGAAATAAAACATCCACTCAAACATCCATCAGCTCGCGTCGCGTTTCTGAAAGAGACGTCGGCCGGTGACGACCTCCCCTCTCCCAACGAGGCACCGCGCGGCCTTATTTTGATAAGCGCGGGGCCTAAGCCGTCCCTCCAGACGTGATCAGACTCTCATTAAAATGGCACAAGTGCAGCATTCATTTCCTCCTCGAACTCCGGCTGTAAATCTCCTCACAGTCACCGACTGTGGAGCCCTGAGAACTTCAAGGAAATGTCGGGGGGGGGGGGGGGGGAGCACTGTTTAAAAAAAGAAGAAAGAAAGAAAGAAAGGAAAAAAAAAAACACACGTGGCCGATATAATCTGGCTCCGTAAGCTTTGGTGGGTCCTCGTCGACAAAATCCTGCCCTCATGTCACGTCAGGAAATCAACACAGAAGACGCGGGGAGGGGAAAGGGGAGGACAGGGTGAGTGAACAGGAAAAAAAGTTTGCAGAGGATAAAGGGAGTGTTGTACGAGCAGAGAGAGGAAGAGATTAAGAGAGTGCACAAGAGAGAGATAAAGGGAGGGTGTGATTAATGATGGCTGACGGCTGATCATAGAGAATGCTCTCCATCTGGACTTGCTCTAACTGCCTGTCAGAGTCGATCAGGGGAGCTCAGTCATCTCGCTACAAAGGTGCACCGGGCAGGCAGAAAAGACCTGACGCACTTCTGAGCTCCACAAAAGGCAGCGCCCCCCCGACACCCCCCCCCCCCAGAGCGCCACACAGGGTCTCTGTTCAAACCCCCGCACTCCACGCGCAGCTAAAAAAAAACAGCCCTGCTAACTAGTTTTTTGGGTTTGTATTTTTTTTTTGTATTCACAGTGGAGCATGTCCTCCACCCCGCGCACCCCGAACGACGGAAAAAATGCATTCATGAAATTCAGAAGCTGCTCCCAAAGGATCTAGTTACAGTAATTGATGAGTTTATAAGATGTTTGTTAACCTAAGCCAGCTTTTGGGGGCAGGGGGAAGAGGGAGGAAAGAAAAAAAAAAAGGAATATTCTGCTAACACATGCATGCGGACGCATTTATTTGGACGTGCGGAGGCGGAGGGGGGGGGGCGGGTGTCAGCGCAAAACCTGCCTACCGTGTTTTTTCCAACAAGCTGGAAAAACACGGTAGGTCGGACTCCGAGCCGGTGACACGGGCGGCGTGACGCGAGGGACGCGGCGATCCGCTAAATGCTAATGTATAGCGCACGTCTCTGGAAAAAGCCCGTGATCAGACAAACAGATGTGTCCGTACGCGCAAACTGCTTAATATCAAGCGTTAAGCCTCGACACTTTTCGCCCGAGATGGAAAAGAGCGGTGGAAATAAGGCGGGATGGCAGGGGCGCACGTGAGCGGCGCGAAAAAACCCACAGCGCCTGAGCCGCATTTGTCAGTCTCCTGCGAGAGGTGCGATTACTTCTCGGCGCGGCGTTTTGGCGGACGGACAGTAATTACGAGCGCATGGGAATGGACAACAGATGGGAATGCCCGAGCTGTTCCCATCGCTGGATCTCATTAGAAAAAAAAATAAAAGATGTCCTCGCTGTCGTGCCTCTTTATCCGTCAGCTGTAATCTGGACGCAATAAAACCCCGCTCTTTTAGAAAAAAAAAACTCGATTGTGATTCACGTTCTTTACACATCACTGGGACAATGCTGTTATTTTTTTTTTTTTAGAGCGTGCAAAATGCATTTACACAACCCGAGCAAGTGGGAGGTGGGTAAAAATATCCAGTGGTGTTTATCAGTCCTCCATGGGGAATGTCCACTATGCCTGGCTGTAATCACTGACACTGGCTTACGGAGCATAACCCCCCCACCCACCACCACCACCACCACCACCACCTCCCTGCATGAGGACTACAGCAGAGCAATAAGCATATGCAGGAGTGCTACATCAAACCCACCTGTTTTACCGCAGATGGCCTCGTAGACCACCTGCTGGCCACTGGACACGGCTCCACTGGCTGAACTCTCCGAGGACGTCTGCCTGTTAATCACACACACACACACACACACACACACACACAGGATGAGCGTTCGTGAAAGCTGAAAATCATTCCCAGAGCGGTTGTGCGAACCGTGTGTCACCCCCCTCACCCCCCCCCCCCCCCCAGCTCTGGAGTCCTCGGCCACCTCGACGAGGCAGCGGGGGGGTTGGGGCGGGGGTGGGGGTTTCCCAGGGTCCCGCTTTGAGCTACGCATCAAAACAAACACCAGAAAAACAAGGGTTTTTGACAGGCCGTGATTGAGCCGAGGAGATTTCTGGCGGCATGAGAAAGACGGACTTTCAAATAGTTGCTCTTTGTGTGCAGTCAGCGGAGTGTTTAGTGAGGCCAAGTGTTTACTGAGAGCCTCTCGAGGGCTATTGTGACAAGAAGGGGAGAAATTCCTGCCCCTTGTCCTGGGTGATGCGATTGTCACACTGGCAAGATTTTTGCTCTGGTGGCTGCTAACCATGTGGACCTGCGGGCAAAGGTTGCAGACAGACAAACGCAGCGCGACATACAGTCGGCCGCACGGTTTGAACGGTAAACGCCGTGGCTGTGTATACATCTCGCGGGACCTTCATCCGTAAGTCTGAAGATGGTAGACAAGGAATTGCACAACCCCCTTTTCACATCATCAGACAGCAAACACAGTGTTTTCACAGAGAAAACCATTACAAGGAGCACTGAGGCACGGAGCAAGAGCAGACACGTCTGTAACCTTATACATTAAATCTGCTAAGCATTTTTTAGGGGGGAACAATAAATAAAGCTTAGCTGGCATTAACCTCTCGCCCCAGAACAGCGGCTTGCCAAAGGAGCATTAATAAGGTAATGAGGGTACACACTGCCTCCTTGTAAGGGGCTGCACAGTTGTTCTTTCATACCATTACACAACCACAAATAGAACTGGCCCACTTTAAGCGTGGCATACCTCGACAGGAAGCGACCCCTTTCATATTGCGGGAGGGGGGAGAAAAAGCTTGACCCCTGGGTCCTTCACATCACTTTCTTTGTCAACAGCCTCCCACTCCGTCACTCGAGGAGCGAGACGGCGGGCCAGAAACGCGGCGTGCGCGCACACGACACATAAGCCCGGAGTCGAAAATTTTCACACCGCTCGCACGGAGCCGAAGCCCCTTGTGTAAACACGGTCGACGCGCAGCTTCGCTTCTTCCGCGCCCTCAGGTAGTTAGTGTGTCTTAATGTTACTCAGGCTGACCAAAGGGGATAAAGTTTAACCATAAACACACGTTTGGCAGCTCCTGTGTGTATACAGTATCCCGTGAAAATAACTACCGTTGCGGCTGATTAATAGGGAGTGAAAGCAGCAGCGAGGCTGACATTAATGGCGCTGCTGTAATTGTCACCCTATTAGTAATGCCACACGACAGCCCCGGTTTCCGTAGTTACAGCTGCGACTAACCAAACCTCGCAAACAAAATACCAAACAGCCTCATTTATTTGTGTTACAAATTGCTCCTTTCAAAGCCTTCACTGAAGTCATACCACTTTGAGCTCTTGCAGCCCCTTGAGTTGGCAGCTGCGGTATGTTGATAGAGCAGAGGGAGCCCTGCCCTGTTGAGTATGATACCAACATGCTGCACATTTGCTTCAAACAAGTGCGCTGTATGTCGGCCGAGCTTTAAAATCAAAGGCCCCGTCGCAGAGAGTGAACGCCGACCCGCTCAATCACCGGACGGGAGTCAACACCTTCACACTCCTCTCTTGCAGGAGCGCTTTCAGGTCTTCAAACAGATGGATATCACATGGCGGCATCAACAGCCAAACGTCATTACAGTAAGTAAATATTCAGTAATGATCAGCGGTTTATTACCCGGAGAAAAAGCAGGTGAATCGGGGCAGTTTTTTTGAAGTTGGCCAGGGGAAGGTGTTCGGAGGACTGGATAACCTTGAACCGTTTGAGCACACCCAGCACAGTGATTCTATTATAAGTCGGAGGGGGCTCGGGCCCAATCCCGGGATGCATTTCAGATGTGCCTCAATAACAGAGGGATTGAGTTGCCCCCTAAAAATGAGAGCTGGAAATAAAGGGAAGCAACTTATTATCCCACCATTTGTCTGCAAACAATCATCCCCTTTCTCCTGGACCAAGTTTACATTTCTCTGTCATTCTCCCCCCCCGCCCCCCTTCTTTATTCTTTCTTTTCATTGTTTCCATCAGCGCATTTTTGGTCCTGAAGCTTCCGTTTTTCCCACACTCTCCCCTGTCACACTGGTCGACCGCAAAAATGCAGGACAGAGGAGAGTGTGAGGGGGCTCTGGAATTCCACATGCAGAGGGTAAACACAGCGACTGCCAGGAAGACACACACACACACAGGAGCAAACACGGCACCTACCCGGCTGCCCCAACCTATTCTATACAATCCCTGCCCTCTTAACTCTTCGCTCGCCGGGTACGGTCCGTTCAGCGAAGTGACTGAAGGCAACACGTCAGCAAAAAACGAGGGCTTTGCACTGACTCGCGAGGAATGAATGAGGCTTCGCAGACGAACTGACGGTCAGATTTTTAGATAACTCGCATAATGTCAGGGCTATAGTCAAACACTACGAAAACAGCCCGTGTTCCAGTTGTATCCTCTCCTATTACCCATTAAAGAACTGCGAAGCTCTTCGCCACTGCGAAGGCGTGCTTTAAACAAACAATCAGAACCGATCACAAAGGTTTGCTGTTGTTGTGCAGCTTGGCCAGATGTTGTTGTAATAAAGTCATAAAATAAGTGAGGGAAATAGCTGGCAGTTCAGCTCAGCTTCACTCCTTTCCTTTTATTTTTCCTTCTGTACTCTTCAGCTTATCTCCAAACCAAACAGGATTTAAACGGCGCTCGGAGCCCAGGCCCTTCCACTGAACCGCGTTCTGTTTATGGTTCAGGCAGAAATCAGGCCTGTGATGAGGTTGTTTACCGAACCGGCAGATACACCCCGCGGCCAAAAGACTGGGAGCACTCACTACACGCATATTGTAACTCTCATTAGCATTAGCCGTGTCCTCCTGAACTCACCGATCCCATGAACCCCGTCTCATTCCAGAAGTGGTGGCCAATAAACGCTGCACCACGGCACTTTCGGAGCAGCAAGCAGCAGGGAGCGATAAAGAGTGCATACGTTGATTCAGCTGCAAGGGAGACCTTACTTGATGAGGCGCTTTGTTGCCGTTTTCCTGGTCTGTCCATCTCGGGCGCTGCTGGGCGGCTTCGGGGCGAGAACTGGGCTGACGCAGGTCTGGATGTGGCTGTGGCTGTGGCTGTGGCCGGGCCGAACATGAAAGCTGGATGGAGGACAGCTGGAGGACTTTGTGGGTGCCTGGGTGTGAGGAGCACGTATCTGCTCCGGGAATTGAACCTAAGGGGAGAAAACACAACAGTTGCTTATGGGAAACACCCATCTACTACTATAATCGATCTATTCTTCACATGCCTAGTTTGCAAAGATCAAAGCTTTGATAGTTTAACCTTGAGGGACAGTGAAGCATAAGATCCTGGACAAACCAAACCAACATCAAAGAACTACCGGAAGGCCCACTGTGATCTCACATCACCTGTGTTTGGACCAAAAAGTTGCACTTTAACAAACACACAACGGCCAATGGTCAGCTGGGACACAGTGTTATCCTCTGCACATGCTTGAGAGGAGATAACTATTCATATACATCCATTAGTCTATATTCATCATTGAATCGTTGAGTCCAAAACTTTCCGATAACACAGAGACGGCTTTCCTCGGATCAAGCGGATCTGCTGGTCCACAGTGTATTTATTCCAGATGATCGTGCGGTTCTAAAAAATATCCAGTGATAATGGCGCAGAGCAAAACAGTTAAATGAGGGTCAATGACTAGCAATGACTACTCCGTGGTCGAAATTTATTGAAAAAATGTGGCTAATTTCCAGCATTCCTTACAAAACTCAAAACAGAAGTCAAATATTTGGCTGGCGGTCAAATAATGAACCAGTCTGTATTACGTTTGCTAATTTTAACCCAAAAATCTTGGAAGGATACAGTTCAACAACAGCATTGTTGATACTAGAAGCATCCTAGGCCAAAAAAATGACATTGAGCCAGTGTTATTAGTTCTCGAGGGATGCTTGACTCTAAAATATATTCCGGTATGAATGAGCCAACTGCTGTAAAATACTACTTTTTTTAAGCAGCTATTGAGATACCATGAACACAAATCAACCATAGCAACTGGGGCTATTTCAAACCAGCCTTGAAACACTAGATAGCCATATCGTAAGTATGTTGCTTCCAGTTTCCAAAGATCTTTTCTGGATCACTACTCTTCCTTCCATATTCAATAAAAAGATACGATTTCTCTGTTCTCCAGCCAATGATTCAACCGAACTGCTCAGTTCAAGGTCTGTTTAATGGATAATTTGAAACAAATCTGGTCAACAAAACTTCATCACTTCTGGATGAGAATGAATCTGTATTCTGTAAACGGTTTGCCTCAAATAACTTCTCCTAACAAACTTCTTAAAGGACCAGACTTTAGGATGTAATGGCATCTAGTGGTGAGGTTGCAAACTGCAACCAGCTACACATCATTTTTCTAGAGTCAGTGTTTGTTTTGTCCATTCTAGGCTACTATAGAAACATGGGAGACTCTGTGGAGGAGGACCTGCTCCTATAAATGGAAATAAAACAACATGATTAAACATTGATAGAGAAGGTTATAATACTATATAGTTTTCTTTCCTTCTCAATTACTACACACTAGTCCTTTAATATTTTGATTAAAGGTTAGACAATAAAGAGAAACAAGACTAAAATCATTCAAATGTTATGTATATAGCAGCAGGATATTGGCTAAGATACGGAATACTCTACTGGCTACAGGATCTGGCAGAAATTTACAGAGTTTACATGTCTGTGGTGTACTAGTTAGGAAAATATAAAATCTAACTCCATTCCAAAGTAGGCTAAGTAAGTGTGATCACATTTGGAATGGGTTACTCATGGAAAAAATGTGGCCCTTGGTCATTAAGGTGAAATATCAAAGTGCCTGACATGAATTAGTGCAGATATTAATGAAATGCCATCCAGTATCAAAACAAGCTCAACATTTTTTTTTTTTTCTTTTTGCAGTTGGCTGCACTGAAAAGCAAATTCTTCACATTATTTATTTGTTTGCACAAGATCTCTTCAAAGACTTGGGAAGGGGGAAAATACACTTGTGTTTCTGACATAATATCTTAGAGCCACATTTCACTCTATCCTTGTGCAGGACTGGGGAATGCTTGGATGCATTCCTTCCACATCTCACGTCCGTGCTATTTTCTCTACAGCTTTATACGGCTATCTAACAAAGCTAATGGTTTTCCAGCTTCGCGGTGCAGCCGCTCAAAGGGCCGGCAGGGTGACAGGGAATATCTGATGTAATTTCTGTGTTGATAAATGAGAAGCTGAGTTTCCAGGTTGCAAGGCCTATGGCCGCAATTCAGCTTGAGCGGGGCCAGGAAGGGCACCTTTCTTTGGTTGCCAGGTGGCCCAGGGCCAAGCCTGTGGAGGAGCCGTGCAGTCTGCACCCAGTAACTGGAACGTGGATTGGAGTGCCGGAACAAACCCCTGTCTCTTTCTCTAACTCACAACAGTACACACTGATACACAAATGACACAAGCTCCCTCATTCTGTGAAGCACATCCCTTTGTGTCCTCAGTTGTTCCAAAATCTAAAGAGCGAAGACACTGACTCATTCCTGGGCCAACAAAGGTTCGTGACCTACAAAGAAAGATTGGGTATAATACATTAAGTGGCACACATTGCGTGGGACGTCCAGGGTTTTAGGCAGGGTTGTCTGACTTGATGGTGAGACAACCATATACAGAGTCAGCCTTCCTATGACCTCAGTTTATGAGGGTGAACAACAGGGTGGCTCTGTCTTAACAACACTGTGTGTACCGCACTGGGACACAGTCAGCCCTGATGACATTTCAGATGTAAGAGATATTTCTGTCTGCATATGCCTTGATTGCGATGGAACGTGTCACAAATAAGAGGAATGTGGTCAACTGTGCTCGGTCTTTGGAATAAAAAAAAAGGGGACGAGCGGAACGAAGAAAGGAGTAGGATTACTTTGAAAAGTGACTGACGTAAAGCTGCCAGATCGAGCCAGGAGAAATATCACCTCAATTGCATTAATTAAGTCCAAACCAAGAAGATGAAAAAAACAATGATGTTAGAGCAAGTGCACTACTCAAGACCAATCATTCCACCCTCAAAGCCGTCCTGTTTCTCTCCATCCGTAGGTTGGCTCGGCGAAACGCTCTGGAAAATAAATGACTAGCCTCTTCCTGTTAGGATCCTCTTTCAAAGTAACCATACAGAAAGAGGGAGGACCTATTTTTATTTTATTAAAACTATGAGACCTTTCTACTCCGGTAATCTCCCTTTAAAAACAGCCAAATCACATCTGTCACGGCTAGTCTGCCATGACTAAAAGGTTTTTTGTCGCTACATTACTACTGCTGAGAAAATCATATCCCAAAATTATATTTGTGTCGTAATGGGAACATAAACAGAGCTCAAATCTGATATGGACTGCACTGGTAAAACTCATAAAGGAGCAAGAACCAAAGCCTCTCAAGTGCCCTCACGGCCAGCATTCCTTGATTACTCACCTTCCAATATAAGCCTAGAGTCACTCAGCCAGACAATGTAATCTTAGGGCGAGGAGTCATGTTTGACTCTCCAGGAATGAGCTTCTGTTGAGAAAGATGTTCCCACCAAATATCATTTTGTTAAGTGGTTTGGAAGGAGATTCTCAGAATAGCTCTCCCCTTGATGTGGTGTATTTTCTACTATGCTGGACAGAGTTGACCTTAGGTAATTGAATATTTAGCACAGACACAACTATGAGGGTTTTCCTGACTTATATTTCAACAGTTCTCAGTTTTTACACATGTGGTGCTGATATCAAAGAGATCGAAACAAAAGAAGCAGAACAACCCATTTTCTCTCTTGACTTGCTCTTAATTAATCCTAAAATATCGAAATCAAATCCAGATCTTAATACAGGAAAAAGGGGGAATGAATTAAGATAGTATCAACAACAAGCACCAGTAAGAAAATTGCTGTCACAGACTCCAGACACATAGTATTTCACCCAAAGGACCTGGCAGGGGCACAAGTTTGAAACTGTTTAGCTGTAGTGTGCTTAAAAACAAAAGCTGACCTCATATATCTCTGTGTGCTTGGTGAACAGGGACACTGGGAGATTAGTAGAACTGCTAAAGGTTAATGCATTAGTAACACATTCAGGAAAACTCCTGCTGACTTTCTGACTAATTTCTGGCTAATTTCACGTTTTTCTGAACGCCTGCGTGTCGCTCTGTTAAGACCTACACACCGTTTTTCTGGGGAAAATCAAGAGGTGACTCAAAGCAGTAGTAATGCTGCTTTGTGTGGTCACAGGAAATAATTTTACCCTGAATATATGTAGCATCAAAACTGCCAAAAAAAGCAGCAGAAGACAAAAGCAAGCAGACATGAACGAGCAGAAATGGATATGGCTTAGAAATTACCCTGAATACATGTTCATTAAAGGGTTACAAGTTATGGTACAATCACAATTTAGTAAAACAAACCAATGTCTCTACTATGATATGTACCTGATGTCTGCAATGGCTCTGGTCCAGACACTGTTGAGACTTGAGTCTCTGTTGTTGCAGTTGCTGAATAGCAAACTGAAGCTGGTAGCTTCCTTGTGTGGGCTGGTAGCGGTGTTTGGGGTTCACCAGGCTGTAGGCATTCTGCATTTGCCCATCCCAAAGACCTGCCTCATCCTTCGACGCCCTGCGGTTTTAGAGAGCAGTGTCAAAAGAAAGGCAGAGAAAATGAGAATTCAGACACACAAAAAACTCAAACTCTCTGAATCAGGCAGCGAGTGCCAGGTTAACATTTTATTTACCCTGCAATAAAAGTTAAATATGCAAAGATTTCCCCTCATGTTGAAAAGCACTCAAAGAGTCACTCTGAAGAAAAAGACATTATTCTTGAAAAATTAAGAATTCATCTCCTGTTATCATGTGATTTAGTTTAAAGGACCGGTGTGCAAGATCTAGTGCCACCTGCTGGTGAAATTGGTGACAGCGACCGACTAAATAAGCAAGTAGAAGAGCCTAAAGTACGGTGCCAACTCCTTGAACATCTACAGCTACTGTAGAAAAACTCTGTGAAATGAAACCTAAGAGCTTATAGACTACTGAAAACAAAATTATGAACACCATATTCCATTTCTGTAGATACAGCCACCTCAATCCTACACTCTGATCTTTCAATGCCCCTGGTCGGGGTTAACCCTACTTAAGACAGGGATGAGACCAAAGAAAGAAAAAATACTAAATAGAGAGGCTTAATATTGAGGATGCTGTATACAGGATTAGTTGAAATAAATTTCAACTAAATCAATGATTAAATCAATGATTTAATGATGGCGTCATCACAGATCTCTGTTTTCAAATGAAGACACTACTCACTTAAAGACTCAAGCCTCAAATCAGAGTTAAACCAGAGGGCAAGCCTGCGGCAAACACAGGCTGAACCTTTCCTCTTTGCCTCAGAGCTCCCTGTGCTTCACGTTCCATTCACATCACAAAGCCACAACCTGGAAAGCAAACCTTTTGACGAGCTCCACGAGTTTGTAACTGGATTATCTGTCATTAGGACTAAGCCTGTTTCAACTTTTTCTTTCCCTTTTTTGGCCCCTGCTGAAGCAATGAGGTGACCAGTCTTCCCCTTCAGACATGCTTCTATGAGAGTCTATGTGGAGTCTGGTGTGCTGCTGTATATATACCATCTCGGCCAAAAATAATGCCATAAAGAGCACTATTGGGAGCTGCAGGGAAAAATATAAAAGAGCAAAAAAAGAAAGAAAGAAAGAAAGAAAGAGATACACACGCAGCTGAAGAAATGGGATGCCTGGGGGTCTTAATGACAAAAAGGTTCTTGGAAATTCCTGCCATTAAATCCAATAACATTTGTCCACGGGTCCATAGTTAAAGAAAACACTGCAGACTTAAAATCACAATAGCCGCAATATTTTTAGAACCAAACCATGATAAGGTCCAAATTTAGAATTCAATTAATCTGGACCAACAATGCTCACTCTGGGATAATAATCTTGTGTTGCTCAAGTGAGAAAAATATGCCTGTCCTGTGTGGCCAAACAAAGACACAAGGGATCTTAAACTCATGTGAACATGCTATCCGCCCATGCATTTCTCAGTTCACATAATAGCACATATATTGCAAAAACAACTGGTGTAACGACGGGCCAATTCATTTTCTTTCTTTTTTTTTTTAGCCTCTGGAAACAAAGGCTTGTCTGTGAACCTTGCAAGGCCAGAGATTCTACAACGCCAGGGGACAAAACAAGAACTTGTTCTTTGTTTACAGCAGCGATTTCCTTTAACTTGGCTGCAGTTTGCACATTGGACCACGGGGACCTTTGCTGCTACCATTTTATTAGCAGATGGTCTAAAACAGACCGTCTCCAGTTGGGAGCATATGCTTTTCTTGAATACAATGTCACTGTAGTGGTCTTTTCAGATAGGACTTGTCAACACAACATCACACAAAAAATACTACAGATCACCCGGAGGAAGCGGTTTCATCCAACACATCAACCACTGAAATAGGGGAAAAAATAAATGAGAGAGAGAAAAGAGCAGCTTTACATCTGAGTTTCTCATCAGTGCACATGTGCGGAGCTCTCCAGCTATCTGGGACTTCCCTCCCTACCGGACTCCTGCTCGTGGGTGTCAGCTTACTCCCCGCTGTGGTCGCCATCCTTTAATATGCTGATATAACTTACTGTAGAACAACACAGCAGTGCGAGTCGAGCACATGTGCGGCATCAATCTAACTCGGCGCGAAATGTGGGAAAATGTACCGTTTGAGGTGACGTCATGCCAGTGTATCTCAAATCCCTGCCTGCTCGGCGTAAACATCAGCCACCACAAGAGTGTGAGGGTATTTCCAGCCATTAATCAGCGTTTGTTTGCCATGTTTTCGTGGTCCGTTCGTGTAGAGCTGTCCTTTGTCCTTAAAGCAGAATAAGAGGACTGGCATATGGAGATTTGTTGAGCGCAGCGGAGCCAACGGACCAGAGGTCTGCCTCGACAAGCAGGTTGATGCCCCTCTTAGGGTAAAGCTACACAACAGATCTGTTGTGCACAGCACAGCAGGTAACAAATAAAATCAAATAAAATCTATTTCAAAATTTTAATGCCTGACATTGGATCAGAAGCGAATACAAGGGCAGCCTTTTAAAACTCAGGAAGATATAACTCATCATGCTTTGACAGTTTTATAAAGCCCCGTCTTGTTAAAATAATAGTTAGTCAAGGGATTTTAAACTAAAAAAAAAAACAACAACAAAAAAACTCAGTTAGTTTTCCAGTTAGAGGCCCACAAATCTGGAATACATCAGAAACACAAGGCTTCCTTATAGGTACATGGGTCTGGACATATAGAATACATATTTTTTTTCTCAAGTTCTCAAGTGTTGTTAGTCCTTGTTGTCGTTGTTGTTTTATGTGTGGCTCGTAGGAGCTGTTTGTTGGATGGTTATTCTCTATGCCTCCATTGGACTGTTGTTCCTTAAGGTCTGTAAATATGCACTGCATTTTATCTAAATGAAACAAGTCGCTCACAGGTTCAAACTTAATCCAGCTATAAAATGTGTTTACTGCTTAGACTTTTTTATTCCTTCATAAATAATGATAAGCAAATGAGTATTTGCACATGCCAACTCCCTGCCAGTAGTAGGATAACAACACTGCTTAAAATCAAAATGCTTCTAAATTAACCAAATTGATTTCAGGAGGTTCGATTAAGCAGCATAATTGGATTCTGTATGTAACTGAACGTTTCTGTGTGAATATTACAAACTCCATGCATGTATAAGATGTGACATATTAACATACATAAAAAATATATAAATTCTCATTTAAATTTCAAGTGACGTGTTCCCTAGAAACTGTATATTTGAGGCATGACTCAGGTCAGTTCCTAATTCTGCAGTGACTTCCTGTTTACATGGATAATATATAAACTTGATTAATAATTTCTAACTAGCCAGAATTTACGAAAGAAAATATATACGAAGGGCTTTAAAAAACTAAATAAGTAATGGATTTACAAATGGTCGGTGCAACGCCGTTCTAATTCACCATTTCTTTGATAAATGACATACAGTATAGCACAAGAAATAATACAGCGCACCGTGGGACTGAACACTGCTGCTGAACTACCTAAATCTACCCACTGGAATTCCACTCCGTTCTTACCTTAAGGGTTCTCCTCGCTGTTACCACATCTGGTTCTAATCAAAGCGAATAAAAACTTCTTTTCTTTTAAATTCAAAGGAAGAGAGACATCAGACTGATTTTGTGGGACTTTGTCCCCCATCAAAGAATCTTTAAATTTTCACCCGAGTTCGAGTTTTTCTGATTAGCCGGATTGTTGGTACAGGAAATGGGCTGTCATAAAATCCTCTGGAATGGTACATCCTTACAAAATACGACCAAGTAAAATATCAATCTAACAAAATATTGAACAGAACTAAAAATACCCTGCATAAGTAGGGTTGTGGTATTTCTCAACTCATGCAGCTGGAGCGAGCACAACGCTGCAAACAGTTTGCGGTCATTTGTATGTTCAAGGGGTAGAAAATAGGCGGGCATTTTTGGCGTCAATGGTGATAACGCAGAACACAGCTGAGGACCAACAGTGATGCTGATTTAATCCAAAGCAGGCATGAAGGGTTTTCACAAACTCAAACCACAACTGGTTCTAACAAACCAAGCGCTAATTACAAATCCACTATGGTGAATGAGAAATGAGGGTAAAATTACCAGCGAGTGAGTACAACTTGTTTCTTTGACACTATGCAGAAGCAACCTAATCAAATAAAAACGAAGTGCATCTGAGGTGGATCATAGTCAGGACGTCTGACTCCCCCGTGCGTGTGCTTTAAAACCCTCACATCCATTCACATGAACGGCGAATGGAAATCGCCAGCGCCGGAAGTGATCGCCAACTGTAAGTGTAGGAAAATGTGTTGTTTGGTTCAAAAGCTCCTGGATTGTCGGCAACACTGGACGGAGGCAGGAGCTCTCAGAGTGCTGATGCAGCATACCTGCTAGATCCTGGCAACGGCACTTCAAAGAGCCGTGCTGCTCTTTGAAACCCATCATACTTCACCCCTGTGGTTGCTTAAAGAGCCAGTATGCTTAACAGTTTCAGTATGTTTGGCACAAACCGTCAGCCCAAGCGTAGGGGGAAGGGACTCAGGAAATTCTGTGTTTTAAGAAACAGAGTCAGGACGAAATCAAAACAATTTATCCTAATATCTTATTAAAGACATTTCATTGCAATAAGGCCAAGCCAAGGCCTGGGAGTACTGGGGCACAAGAGAGCTTTTTGTATTGCAAGCCAGTGACAACTGGAAAGATAAAGGTAGCTATGTGTTTTTTCTTTTTTTTCAGGAAAAGCTCCCGTAGCTTCTTTCTTTTGAATCTTGGAATTATTATCCTGAAATGTGAAAATCTGGAAGGTAAACCCGTACCAACGTTTCTTTCTCACAGAATGAAGGTAGAACAGAATGAAAACACAGCAACACACGGAGAGGTCTAAAATCACAACTGAAAAAATGAGATCCGCCCCAGCGCTGCGGCGCTCGGCTTCCGCGGCACCGTATAGAAACGATAGATGAAGCCATGTTTAAAATTATAAATTCTATTAAAAGTCTCTTCTCGCTTTGTGGAAATAAAAACATTTTAAAAGGCCAGACATTCCAGGAATTCCCTGACAGCTCGATACATAAGGAAGGGTTGGACTGGAAAAACAGAGTCCAAGCTCAGGGCCAAGCTGTCTGAGACACTGCCACTCACATATCGGCAGGAAAAGAAAAGAGGCGACCGCTGATGCTTAACCCTCAGTGAATTATAGCTTCGGACGCCTATAGACTCGTAATCCTGGTCCGGTGTCATGGACTACGATCATGCGATCGTTTTCTACGCTTCTGTTACCTTCCCCATCTTCTCAAAGCCGTGTGACAGGGGTGAGGGAGGAGGAATTTCAGTGGGTCAGAGGCCGGGAGCAGACAGACTTTGTGGGTGTTGACATTGCACCACCGCCTCTCGCACCCCTCCAACGCGATGTTTTAAGCTGCCAGCGTGCTTCACACACTGCCGGTGCTCGGCGGCCAATTATGCTTCTACTTAGCCCCACAAAGCACAATTAAATAGGGAACGAAATGCCCATTTCCATGCATGTAGTTCAACTAGCCAGCCCAGAGGGGTGTTGGCAATCCGCAATCCCTTTCCAGAGACTAACAATCTTCAATCTAAAAATTCGTCTGAGACCATTAAAAAACCCTTTAGATTATATTGAGTGTGACCAAATGGGCTACCACAATCTCCGAGTCTAAAGTAAAGACTTGTATAAAATTGATTGTACAGAAAATCCTCAGGACAGTAATTTGGCCAAAGTGAACCACACTTGATACGTGAACAGCTTTTTGGAACACGTAAATCTCAAGAATGAAAAAAAAAAGCAGCTTCCTTGAAATTAGACCCCATACGGCAGTATTTTAACACTACTCATCATAGACTCTGAAACACAAGAATAGCTGTGTACTCCAACATCTGTGCACATGAACGCAGCATCTCAAACTTAAGCGCTCTAAGGGGAGGGGCATGCTGTTTAGCTTGGCAGTGAACCCCATTGAGACTGTAACGCGCTATTCACTGTCTGGAGCCTCAGGGGAGGGCAAATAAACGGTACATGTGAGCACGGTGCAGGGTGCGCTCAATGCAAATGGTAACAGAGGAGGAACTGCAATTGAAAGCTTTCCAACACGCTCGAGTGTTGTAGCTCCTGCAGTAATAAGACAATAAGTGTTGAGGGTTTGGCTCCGAGCACCACGGCCACGGTCCAGGATGAAACATCAAAAATCCGAGAGTACATCAAGAAAATGGGCCAAAACGATGAACTGCTAAGAGGATGTCTCAGACAGCAGAAACGATGAGAGTGCAGAGGAAGAGGAGCAGACAACCTGGAGGGACAAGCCCGTACACGGCATGTACCACTGCCAAACTGAAGAAGTGGCTCATATGGGAAAACCTACCAATGGCTGAAAAATGCTGGAATGACACAGAGGCACTAATCATGGCAGCACAAGAACAGGCTGTAAATACAAGAGCCATAGAGGCCAAGATCTACCAGAGTAGATCAGACCCAAGGTGCAGACAGTGCAAAGATGCCCCTGAGACAGTCCAGCACACAGTGGCAGGGTGTAAGATGCTAGCTGGGTCAGTGTAAATGGAGAAGGACAACCACGTGGCTGGGATAGTTCACAGGAACATTTGTGCCCAGCATGGAATAGAAGTTCCCAATGGGCCACACCACAGAAGGGGGTGGAGAACAACAGGCCCAAGGTTCTGTTGGACTTCAGCTTCCAGACTAACGAAAAACGGTTCCTGGCTAACCCACCAGACATAGTGGTGGTGGACAAGGAGCAGAAAAGAGTGGTGGTGATAGATGAGGTGATGCCAGCCGATGCCAACATCAGAAAGAAGGAACATGAAAAGCTTGAGAAGAACCAATGGTTGAAGGAGCAGCTGCAACGGAAGTGGAAGGTTAAGGTGACCGTGGTAGTAGGAGTACTCAGACCCCCTGTTGAAGACCTATGACGTACAGAGTTTGATGCACATACATTGTTTTCATGAGCAGCTGATCACTTTCAGTTTGTCTGAGATATTTATGAAGGAGATGATTCTGTGATGGGGATGCATAAACACTGTGAATGGACTTTACAATGAAGAGAAAGCGGCTATGTCTCCATCAGTTAAATTAAAAACCTTCAAACATTTCGCATACAACTTGAAAACCCATACCCTGTTCAAATAATTTAATTTGTGTGCTTATCGTGTGAAAATAACTCATAGCTTCCAGGCTTGAAAAAACAAATGCAGTTCCTCGAATGGCCATTTAAGGCTGGCTCAAAAATGAGTCAACGGCTGGCTTTAGAGACGAGCATATTTACAGCCTGGGACAAAAAAAAAAAAAAGGTTTCGGGCTCTAACCTTAATGCCCCCATTCGTCACAACTTAAACAACTTTAAATGATTCCACCATTTAAGTTTTTATCAAGATTTAAAGTTATGCATAATTCAGGGAGTGGCTGTTCTCAGTGATATGTGTGGGCTGTGTCCATCTCAGCTCCACTCACGCTCTACCTCTTCGCCCATGTTTAAATTAGCTCGGGGCTAAGCAGAGCCAGGCGCTGCCAAGATGGCGGCGGCCAAAGACACCCACGTTAAGCTCCAAAATGACCCTTCTGAAATCCTATTGGTGACATTAATCTTTTTTTTTTCGCATTCAGTCAACAAACATTGAATGTGTGGAGAGGTGGCTCTAATAACCCTGCGTATGCTACATTCTCTTAGACTCACCTAGTGCTGCTCTGCAGATCTCTCCCAGAGTGAACAGCTCTGACGGGCCCTTGATTTGCAGCAGTTTTAGGGTTCATTGTGAAACTGTCTCTGCTCAGCATCCTGTTGGCCAGGTTCAGGTTGGTCAACTGCGGACAGAAAGGGAGAGTTGAAGAGAATGTATACAAAAGTGACTGAATGGCCATTAAGCTAGCCGCACATAAAAGGATGTAAGCATTAAGTAAGTTAAATCACCGCTGAGACGCTTCAACCAAAAATCTTGATACGCGTGATCTCCACGTCTGAAGAAACGGACGCGGTGAATAAGACGTGATGAATGAGGGCAACGGCGCGTTCCTCCCCACATCAACCACGTCCGCCTCTTGTATCTGGAGGCCGTGTGAAATGTACACACAGCACATGGCACAGCTAGTCTCCGCTCAGCACTAAATCCAGGTGGTCCCCTCCCTCTCCTCCATCCTGAACAGAGTCGGTTATCATGACTCGCCAGGCCAAATGTGTTTACAACCACATCAGCACTTCTGCAGCAAATGCACCTCTGTGCTGGCCCGTACTACCCTGGGAATTGTGCTCGGTGAAGTCCGGCGGGGGAATTAATCATGCTGCCGTGGTGTTTTATTTACATAATTTCCTCCTATGCACTAAATTTCCAGTGGGAAAATTATAAAGCTGCCAAGCTTTGCATGACATAAAAAATGTGTCAGAGCGTTGTTACGCGGCTATAGCTCTAGTTTACTTATTAGGGTAAACTGGTGATATGCGCAAATTGAAACGCACGCGCGGATGCCAATATTGCTGGGAGTCTTTCAAAATGTCCTTTGACACGACTAAGACCAGCCATTCATTTAATATCTGCCGTAATAAATCTTATCACACAAGGCACAGTGACCTCCCTTCAGCGCGTGTAAGTGGCTTAATGCCCCATAGTCTAAGGTCATGTATACAGCCTTGTCTGTTTGAGTTATACAAGGACATCTCGGAATAAAGTCTTGGACGTACACATATACACACGCGCGGTAGGGATCCACCATCATATCAGCGCATCACAACACAGGAGTATATCCATTTTATTGATAGTGACCGCGCCTGGCTTTCCTCACTTTCAGTTTGTATGTGGCCTTGCATGAGAGTGAGTAATTATTTAAACCTTAAAGGTCAACTGTGTAGCAGGGTGTTGTTCGTGTTTACAAAGTTCTCCATTTAGTCCAGCGAGTGATTTAATGACTTCAAATCTGAGCCTTGAAAAAAAAAAAAAAAAAAAAAAAAAAAACGAAATGTACTCTGAGCCTTTAAGTGCACAACACTGGACTATTTTACTCTGCTGCCGTGCCCAGGATTAACTACCCACAGGAAATACAGCGAACACTTTTCAGATAGATGGAATAATGTACAGTCAAAGGGAAGCCATAAAACCTGCAGACTGTGTGGTCTGGTGCCATCACAAAAAAAAACCTTGACAGAAAAGAATCCGGCGAGGCAGAAGGGGAGGCAGAGGAGGAGGAAGAGGAGGGAGGAGAGAGGTTGAGGGGCTCCTCAGGCTGAAGGCCGAACCTTCAGGGAATATAGGGGAAGGTGGTGATGGAGCCAGAGAAACTGCCACTCCCCATCTCAGTGCCAATTTGCCACATTCCTCTATTTATAAGCATCAATTACCACAAAAAAAAAAAAAGTGGCTGCTTGTTAAGTATCAACAGAAATCACTCCCCCATGGTGCATCTGATAATGAGACCTCACACGGAGCTTGAGTCTTGATGCGGCTCACCACTCTTTAAGCCAGCCAGCTCCAAACTCCCGTTCCAGGCCCACCCCCACAACAGCCCCAGCCCACAGACTGCAGGCGAGCCGAGGGCTAAAGGAGGAAGGTGCGTGGTACGAGGCGAGCAGACCCTCTGGCTCCAACAGGTCTGCTGAATGAATGAGCAGCTAGATGCCGCCGATCAGCATGGGGTCTGAGCCAGGTTTACGCATCAACAAAGAGAAAAATATCAAAGACCTCACAGAGAGAGACTACCGCACGGGGGCCAGATTTCTTCTTCCTGACATTAAACATTACACAGATCGGTTTACAGTTGCTTAATAACTCGACAGAGTTTCTTAGTCAAAGTAACTATTGACTCAGCGGGCTATAGAGGTTCGAAGGCATAATAAACGTACATGTTGCGTGAGCAGGTTGATGTGGCCGGAGCTGGCGTAGTGGCGCGCAACCTGCTTGTCGGCCAGCTTCTGCAGGGCCGAGATGAAGGCCTGCTGATTGGCCTGGGCCTGGGCAGACAGGGCGTTCAATTCTCTGAAAGCCCCCGCTGAGTTTGGCTTACTGGAACCGCTCCTCCTGATCACTGAAAAATAAAGAATAAAGGGATCACAACGAATTTAATTTGAAGCAACGCAGTGTAGGGAAGTATGCCTACCTTGGCCCGCAGACGTGGGTCTAGAGAGCTTCTGGCTGTAGATGTGCGTGGCACTTGGGATGGAGGAGGCGGCTCCGGACACGGACGCGGGTGACGTGAAGGACTGGATTCTTCTGAGCGTCTGGGCCGGATGCTCCGAGGTCGCCGCCGCGCCGGAGCCGGCGGACGCCGCCGCCGTCCCCGTCGCCCTCGGCGGCTGCGTGATCACGGGGGCGGAGGCGTACGCGGGAGGGTCCGAGAGAGCCTCGGGGTGGCAGAAGTGAGACTTCGCCAAGGACTGCGCATAAGACGGAGGTTGCAGAGGAGGAGGCGGCGGCGGAGGGCAGTGAAGAGGCAAGGATGCCGGAGCAGGAGAGCCGTGCTGCAGATTGACACGTGTGTAGTCTAACGTCAGGGGAAAGCTGGAGCCGTGCTGAGAAGACTGGACGTCCGGCTGGGGTTCGCCGGTCCCAACCTCCGCCTGCTGGTCTTCAGACGACAAGCGGACAGAAGGCTGACCGTCAGCGGCCCTGATGTCCGGGTCACTGCTGACTTTCCCCGTGGAGAGCGAGGACTCCGAAGCGCTGGAATCGTCTTTGGTCGCAGGCAGAGCTGTTCAAGGGAGGAAATAAGCCAGAGCTCCTTTATCGTCATTTGGCCATTCCTCAGTCCTGACACACATTTTTTTTTTTAACGCGATGACTTCAAATCATTTGAATCATTTGGCCTTTTACTCACCCTGGATGACTAAATATTTTTCCATTCACTTTTTTTTGGGAGTTTACAAATCTAAACAATCCCTGTTAACTGTGCATAAATGATAAAAACCCGAACATAAACCAGACCTCCAGCGGAGGAATTTGAAAAACATGAAAGGAACTCACGTTTGGATTTCTCACAGTCGCCTGAGTCTCCCGAGGCGTTCACTTCACGGGCGTCACTCTTAACACACCTGACTTCTGTTCCCAGGAAGACGGTGGCCGATTTATTTTTCTGCGTGTAGAATGTCAGCACCTCCTCCAGATCGCTTTCACTGTTAATAAAAAAACGACAGGAGATGAATGCGTATAGCAGACTGAGATCAGGGTCCAGTCAGATATACGACTGGAACAGCAAAAGGACCGAGCGGCAGACGAAAGTAAGCGAGCTTCCCGGCTAACTAACCTCGCTGCCACGATGTACTCTTGAAATACTTTGGGGTTAACACAATGTTCCTCTTTGTTCTCCTCCTGTCTTTTCACCATGTGCTCAGTTTCCTGAGAAGATAACAAAGAGTAAGGCAGCAGATGTGCTCAGTAGTTTAGTTTAAAGCCGCAATGTCTCACGGCTCTTGGAATTCGCAGTTCTGTGATAATACCGAAGTTCGGGAAGCGTTACCTTGTTGTAACAGTGAATAAACTCCCCTAACTGGTGGGACAGGATGCGTCTGCGGTCTTGGAGTGGTAACTTGCGACTGGGCAAGACTACCCTTATGTCTTGTTGAAGGTTACTGGCTGCTCTTTTCAGGAAGCGAATCACCAGCTCCTGTGCAGACAAAACACACACACACACACACACACACACAAAAGCAATCCTTTATTATCTTTGCCCTGAATCATCGATTCATCATGCCGCGTGTGTTTCCTCCTTTCACCGCTCGGCTCCTTCTGAAACATAAATTTAAAAAGGGATCAGCCCGAGACGGTCGTGTGAATTCGCGTCGATCTCTCCGACTGATGATGGCGACGATAACGACGATGATGCACGCTCTCAGAATGCAGACTTTCCAATCAGATGTAGTTTTACAAAGTCCATGTTTTCCCTCTATGTGACCACAAAGGCCTCACACACACACACACACACACTTCAGCTACAGCCGGGGTACAGATGAGTAACGGGAATATAATAAGAGAAATGTTCCAGGGTATTCCACGGCTGTCTATTTATAAGAAAAAGGAGATTTATAAATTGTTGTCATTGTACCATCTGGTCGTTGTCCTTGTCTGGCCAAGCTGGGATGGCGTTGGCTCTGCTCTCCGCTAACAGTCTCTGCTGGACTCGCTGCAGGTACGAGGAAAAAGCAACCCGGGCCTGCACTTTGCTGGAGAGGGGAAGACAACGGCAGGAGAGGGAGGGAAACCATAAAGAACTGCAAATTAAAGGTCCAACAACAGTTGATGGTAAAACGATATCCACTAAGTCCTGTTTGTTCAATTGAAACTGACAGCCAAAGCTATTATGAGTTAGCATCAGTGATATATCTGATACTACAAAGAGAACAAGCAGTAACACTCAATCAATTCGCTGGCATCGCGTCCAGGAAGAGAGAGAAAACAAAAACAGGTATGTATCACATTCAGCCAAAAGTTGTTGAAACACAGTGTCTTGTCTTGCATAAGCATAAAAATGACAAACTGTCTCCGTGGCCTAGGTGAACCTGGGGAGAGCGCTGCCAGAACGCTGTAGTTGGAAAAAAAAGGAGGTGTTTTGGAAAAAGCTGTCAAACGCAAACAATGATATGCTGTACTATAATTTCCCTGCGTCGCGCACAGTCCTGGCAGGCGCTGAGGAATTTCTACAAACTCAGACTTGTTATTGTGATTCCTCCTCAAATTATAATTTCAGACATACGTTCAGCGTCGACAGGAGACGGCGGTCTTTGTCGCACGTGAAACGAGCAGCGCGCACTGGATTTGTACGTCCGTGTACGTAGCTGTAGTTTTTTATCTAAAAATCTGGATCTTTTCATTCTCGGCAATTTTGGAAACATCCATCGTCTGCTTTTAAATCCTCCTTTTTCCCCATTTAATAGGACATGAAGATCATGGTTTTAACAATTCAAAAGAGCAGATAACCACAATTTGAAAAGAAAATCCTTAAATCTTTGAAATCTTTCGCAGAGCTTTCTATAAACCTGAACGCATCTGACAAAGCTCCGGTGATGGCTGGTTAATCTACACCTGATCAGAACTAACTGAGCCGTCTAGGCCCATGAGCCGCGCAGTTCAAACAGCGCTATCATCAAAGTGCAAAAAAAAAAAAAACAACGCTGTGTTTTGGGCTCTGTGACATTCAGAACTAACGAAGTAATTACATTTGCTGTCTCCCCAATCGGTAAAAAGCCAGAGGCAGTGGATTAGTGGATTAGGAATAAGATAAATAACCCTCTATATCCTTAGTTTTCCATGCGGTAGCACAGGAGCAGACAAGTAATCCTCAGGAAAACCTGAGTCAAATGTATCCTCCCGAAGATGTATTTCTAAATTCCTGTAATTCTCTTAGAGGGGGTGCAACTCTCATTTCTTAATAGAAAAGAACTGAAATGTGAGACCACTACGGGAGGAGGAGGATGAGGGGAGCAGCAGCCAGGACTACGGACTGACCTGAGGTCCCACCCCTGCTGGAGGATGTTGAGCAGGTTGACTCTTGGCCGGGCACTGTGCACGGCTGCCTCTGAGCCGGAGAGAGCCTCGCCGTGGCAGCACTCCAGTGGCGTGGTCGCTTGTTTTGTTACCAAAACCTCGTTCGAGACCGCCCGAAGCGCCTGCTTCGCCTCCTCTCTTCCGTCCCGAGCGCACCCCTCTCCCTCCCGACCGCCGCTCTCAGCCGCCGCGGCCCTGGATCCCTTCCCTGAGATATGTCGCAGAATAGGCAAAGACAAATGTCAGTTGCATCACTGGCATTTTGGATAAAAGACACACACGCACACACACACACACACACTCGAAATAGGCTTTTTATTGTTGCTGCAATGAAATGAACTCATTCAGAGTCATATTTGGCCAACCTCACTGTGACACAGGGGAGTTATTTATTGGAACCGAAAAGTGCATTAGTGTGTGATGTCGTTCTACTCAGCTACGCTCTTCTCAGTTTTAGAAGAAGAAGAAGAAAAAAAAAAAAAAAGCAGAATACACAAGGCCTACCCGATTTTTTCTTCCCCTTAGCGGAGCGATGAGTCAGGTGGCGCTGTCTCCTCTTTCGTGCCTCCAGAGACAGCAGCTTCCTCTCGTACTGAACAACGTGACAGCTATGGACGGTGTCCACCTGCAGCTGCACATTCCCATTCACATTCCTGAGAGACAGAGCAAGACGTGTCAAGTAGTGGTAATAACAACAACAGTAATGATTTATATGTATATCATCAACAATTACAAAGCGGAGGAAAGGTTGTAAATTTCAACTTTGACTCAAGCCAGTTCAGAAAAATATTAGTGTTGTTGAGTAGCTTGTCCAGGAGTTGACGTGACGGAGGGTGACGGTCCAGAGCAGAGAGCAAACAATAACAGAAACTTCCAGCAACAATCTGACTGCCTCTAAGAATATGAAAAAGTCAAAAATGGGCTTGGCTGGGGGCTGAATCCCCTGTACAGTACGGTGCAGCAGTCAAAGCTGTGGTTAAAACCTGAAAGCCCGTACAGACTCGAATAACCTAATAACTGCTGCATTACAATAACAAAAAAAAGTGGTAAAAAGGCACAGTTCAACTGGCTTTCCCCCCTCCTGCCCCCAAAAATGCCACAATGCCACAGGGACATCGGAAAAGTTGACTTCGCTTCATCTCTTCAGCTGTTCCTCTCACCTATCCAGTCGAGAGACCAAACAAACGCCACGTTAGGATCCAGCACGTTTCCACAAACTGATGGAGAGATTTATTTCCCCCCGCTCCCGACCACAATGGAAACGCTTACCTTCCATGGAAAAGTCTGTTCGCCAACATGAAGTTCATTGATGTCTTGGACTCCAGATATCCACTGAGAGGAGAAGATAATGAGCAAATTACAATAATCATAAGGGCATCGGCCCCAATGAGCCTCGACGTCGTTATTTGCGGCAGACGTGTTAAAATGGGGCTTCTGCGATATAGCTGCGGAAGGAGGCAGCCGCTATTAATTTCCCCGACCGCTCAATAATACGCTTTTAAAAAATGCCACAGAAAGCCCTTCTGCAGAGTCATGGGTCTAATCAAGCGTCAAATCCTCGTATAGGACTTGAAATTGTAGGCACAAAAAATGGATTTCCTCTTTAAATAGGGGGCTTCAATTGCATTTTAATATAAAGTCTCTGTGGGATAATTCTGTAGGAACATAGCGCAAAAAAACCTCTGACAACAAATTGCCAGTTGCTCCGTAGCTACGCATTAGTCTTGCGGTTCAATTAGTCACAGCCTTATGGCCTGGCTTTACGACGCCGATGGCATTCATTTGTCATAAATGTCCCGCTCGTTTGAGCGAGAGTTTTCGGAATGAGCAGCATAGTAGACAAGTGTGGACTGCAGTTACCCGTAAAGCTCCCACGTATCTTCGGTGGGGAAGATCCTGACGAAGCCCCCTCGTCTATCATGCTCCTCCTTGACCCTCCTCAGCACTTTGATCTGTATTGACGGCAGAAAATAAGGCACAGGTTTCAGACACGGAATCAGTTTGGATTTGGCTGCTATCAGTTCAGCCGCCATCACGTTTCACCTCCTCAGCCGTCAAGCTCAGGGTGCTGTCGCCTTTAGCTCCGTGCTTGTCTTTCGCGACCTCCGTTTCCGAGTTACCGGCTGATGAGGGTCTCTGTCGCTGCCGGGAAAAGAGCAGAGACACTGCGGCTCAACGCTCACATTAACTGCTTCAACAGTATATTATTAATAAGTCTGACTGGGTGCTTCATAATTAGCAGAATTATGCTTCCCTGTTGTTTTTGGGTCGCTGTTGTAAAAGCTGATACGGAATTAATTTCCATCCCAAATGAAAAATGGAGACTACACCTTAGGTAACGAAAACTACCCTCTTTTTTTTTTTTTTTTTTTTGCTCTGTGTCACAGAAATAGAGTTTTTATTTATTTTATTTTTTTTGTTATGCATTTGCATTCCTGGCTGTCTCCCTCTGGCATGAGCTACCAGGCCGTGACTGACAACTCTGGCATGCGGCTTGGAACCTGGGCCAGATAGCGGGCCACAACCCCACAGGATCACACACAAAATTTGTCATCTAAATAGCAGGGGGATTACATTTAATTTGTCTGACGTGGCTGGGGGGATACGATGGCAGCCAAACCGTGACAAGGCCTAATCCCTGAGAAAAAAGTCTCGACTGTTGCCCCTGATTTGAGTAAAGGGGGAAAGGACAGGTTGCCTGTAGGGCCCCTGGAGTTCCTCAGCAGCCTGTGTGACAGCTCTGGCCAAGTGCTGGACTTGTTTTAGGTATGTCTGGGCAACCGAGACTGCGCGCGGCGAAGATTCTGGCTGTTTGAGGAAAGTGGTGCACTGCGGCATCCGAGGCACTCACTTACGAAGGCCACTTTGCTAATGTAATGAGGAGCCTTTTAAAAAATACAGCATTAGGAATCGATATAAGCTATCCGTCTGTCACTGTGAAAAATAGTAAAAGCCACATAATCAAATCAGGAAAAGAAAAGCGGAGAGCAATTTCTTACCGGTAATGTAACAGGCATCGGCGAATTGCAAAGGGACAAGGCAAAGGAAGATTAATATGTCTGAGTCGGAACAAAAACTTACCGCTCTGCTGTGTGCGGCGGCTGTCGGTGCAGAGAGAGGTTTCTAAGAGCCAACGGGTGAAGACATTGCATCAGCATTGCTGCCTTTACGATATAAAGGCACATACAAGGCGACATGCAGACCACATGAACGTGCGACAACGAAAACACTGTTACTGTGTGTAAACGGGCCCCGTGCACAATATTAGGTGGAGCAGAAATCTGTCCGATTTAGTAATATCTTCCAGCGGACGCCGCGCCAAATTTTGGTGCAGTAGTCGATCGGAGGGAGCCAAGGGCATTAGCTGCCGTGGCATCATTAAGCAACAAGTCCTACAGAGCGCATTAGTCACTTGATTAGAAATTATAAAACAATGAGCCACAGAGAGTGCAGCGCTCACAAACTGATGTCACTCAAACACTGTAATTACATTAGCAGTTGTTTTGCATTACAGTGGATTTTCCATTAGGGTTAAAATAAGAGCTCAGCGGCAGGAATGTACTGTAAGCAACAAAGAGACGTAGAAAACAGAAACGACTGCAGCACTTGGCTGCGGGGTTTGCACCGTGTGTGCGTGTGTGCGCGACTGTTCCCCTACCTGCGCTCTTTGGGCCGCCGGTTGCTTGGTGCCGGCGTTCGGGGTGACTCGGTCAGAGCGCGGCTGCCTCGACAGGGGGTCCTGACACACAAAGCCTGCAACGACACAGAGGAGCCATAAAGGGGCCGCGTTGAAGACATCAGGTCCTAACTGCGCTACTCATTCCCACGGCCTTCACGTATTGCATCAACCCTCCAGTGTTTGTGCAAGAAACCAAGTAGAGCACTGAGGCAATAAATAAAACAATATAGTGCTCAATCAAACACGTACACATTTTAGTCAGAAGAGAAGTGTTTTGATATGGTGACGCGCCGCCGTCAAACGCAACCACAGCCCCCCCCGTTGTGCAACTCGGACTGGGTTTCCTGCTTATACAAACGGGCTGATAACACACTCGCCGAGTTCGCTCAGTTTAGCCCAAAGGCTTGAGACACAAGACGCTTTTGAGTTGTCAGACAACCGGCACAAACTAAAAAAGCAAGATTAGGGGTTGTATTGAGAGAGCTGTCACTCAGCCTTTCTGTCCGATCTCCCCCCGGTGCTCAACAAAAAACATGCCGATGCCAAAAAACATATTTTTTTTAAAACATAATACAAATAAAAAACACACATCTGTAAAACTAGGGACAGGATTCCTCCAAGCTGCAATATCTGTGCTCGAAAAGTGAAGCCAAGGGAGGACTGCCAAAACCTGCAGTTCCTCGGGTGGCCACTTGAGGCTGCCTTTAAAGATGAATCAGTCCCATACAAATAAAGAGTGTGGCTACTCGGAGTGGTAGGTATGTGTCCTCCCAGGTCGCTAGGTGTCACCTGACGACCACAGCTACAGTCACACTTTGACCATTTCTGGATACCAATTACTGCAAACACGTTTTAGTATTGGTTTTTAATGGAGGTTTTACATTTGTAAAACGTGTTTTATTTTAATTGGTTTTATTATCATCCTCACAATGTAAAGTCTATCTGACAAACGGGAACCTGCAGGTGGACAGGGGGCTCTTTGGGGTTCTTCTGTCACTTTGGTTTTTGCATAGATTTTTCTTTAACTTAATTTATTATTATTTTGTTGACTAAAGTTACTCAGTAAGATTTATGGGTATTGGTAAACGGATTTTATTACTGTTGGACACAGCCAGGTAACTTGTTTTGCTTTGTTAGCGGTATTCAGGCTAAACGTAAGCAAGCCAGCTCGAGAACGATCCAACTATTACTTTCCAAAACGCTGAACACTCCCTACAACCTTTTAGTCAGGGAAATTATGTACATTTTTCTACAGTGACACGCTGCTGTGGATTTATACAGTGCATTCCCACATTCTTTACATTAAAGTGCATCATGCTGGTATTCCCACCCTGTCAAAAAGATTTAAATCTGTGATCTTCCATTCATTGGTTCCCACACTCTCCCAGAGCCAACTAGTGGTCACAGTGAAGTGTTAAAGAAATATGTTTATACTGTATCTTGCACTCACACTTGGGTTGCATGTATTCAATTGACAACTTCGAGCCCGGGGCTGTTTGTTCTACCTCATCCAAGATGTCAGGTAAGAGTCAGGCCTCTGCCATGCTCTTGCCTAAACACGGCAATTATTACAAACATGGGCGACACGGAGCTGACAGCTACACGCAGGCAGAAAATTAATGCTAATGGAATGCTGTCATTATTTACAGGTCTGGGATGCGGCCCAAGTGTTATCAGCCAACAGCGACTTTGTTTGGTACATAATAGATGTGCTATGTTTTACATGCCACTGCTCATTTTCCCCAGACCCGCAGTAACGTCTCAGTCCAAAGATAACTGGCAATTTATGATTCTAGTCTTTCATTTAATGAGGCAGGGGGGGAGGGTTTCAAGCCACAGCATGGCCTAGGATAAGGCGCGCGCGCGTATGCGAGCGCACGCGCACGCACACATGCGCGGCATTCCTCTAATATCATTAGGCTGCGACCACAAATAGACATAATGGTCCAGCGCCAGTTTAGATTGACGCCTGCTAATCAGAGGGGTCCATGTATATTGTGAGAGGATTACGTAAAGTAAAATAATCAAGAGATGCTTGACTTTTTTTTTTTTCATCTACGAGGAAAAAGAGAAAAACATCTGCATGCACCTCTGTGTGCGTTCGCCGTGAGATTCTTCTCGGTTTGACGCACTCAGATCTTCTTCTGTATGAGAATTCGATAATTAAAAAGGGAGGAGACGCGACGCAGATTTATCTCTTTACCCTACTTCAAACACTGTTGTATATACAGTGTCAATCTCTGCCTTGGGCCAGGCTTAATGACTACAAAAAAAAAAGTGAAGCCTATGTTGACAATTATGTCCGCAAGTCATTTAATGTTAATTAATGAAGGCTGCGGTCGAGTCTCTCAACGCTGGAGCGCCCATTATGAAGCCATGCAGCTATTTCCGTCAGTTTGCGCAAACTCGACTCGTGGAATGCAGGAAAACATTAAGCATTAAACAATAGGCGACTGTCTCTATCGTCTGGAAACCTGCTGGTTACAAGGAAGGCCAACTAGCAGCTTTGCCTTTGGAGCGACGCTACCAGTGAACAAAATAGAGCACAATTACGGCTCTTTGCTTTTTATACCAGCTCCTCCAAAGTTAATACTCTTTCCACAATTACATAATTTAGTAATGACCGATCTCAAGTTAAACATTTTTCCGTTCAGATCTTGAGTATGAGTAACCGAGAGTATTAGCTCTAATCATAATTTTATTAGGGTAAATCAATAGGACTGCGTGACATGGTTGCGAGAGTTGTTCCAGCTTAATATTCTGCATTTTAATTTATATGTTTATGGATAATTTTAGATAAATCCAATAAATGTGTATTTCTTTCCATCGTTTTAAAGGTGTTTCCTTCTCTTCTCTAGTGGTTAATAATGTAACTCACATTGTGGACATGTAAACCCACTATTAGACATTCTCTACTTATTAAGAACACTTTAATTTAACTATTAAGCAGTATGGATGTGAACTGAATGTGCGTGAAGTTCAACCACTTGTTCAAAAGTATGGAACAAAATAAAGCACGGATGCAGTCATCGTTTCAGCACGCACTCACCCACAAGTGAAAACATGTCCGCAATCATGCTGGCCTTTATCTTCAGATCCAAAGGCGCATCACTGTAAATAAGCAGTAACAAACAAGTATGAGGGAAGGTCGAGTGAAATAAGTCAGCTGTCATGAAATGCCGCGGATTTGTTCACCTTGACTAAAATGTTCAACATTCTTGCAGACATCTCTAGCTGGAGGCTTTTTTATAAAAAAAAAAAAAAATTGAATATCTAAAGAATGAAATTTGACTCGCGGGGTAATGGAAATGTTTCCAGGAACGGATTCGCCGTTCTTCTCTGAAGCAACAAATAAAGATAATTGAGTCACTCACCAGGCCAGGGAGGGAGAAAGGTTCACCTCTAACAACCATGGTTTGAGGTTGGAGTCAATGAGCACATCAAAACCGTACAGTTCTACAGAGAAAAACACAAAGTGAATCAGAAGGTCTTCTTCACCACAGACGGGGGAACTCAACAGAGACAGACAGGATGAAAAAAAACAAAAAAAACTCTAAGATCTGCTAAGTAAAAATAGAGAATGAAGGGTGTCTAATTCACAAGAGTTTTATCATACGCCCATTATGTGGCATTTGGCAACGTGGCCGACGTCTTTCTGCTGTTGATTACACGCATGTTACATACCCAATCACTCGGGAGAGAAACGTTCGATGCCTGCTACTGTGAGGGAGGGATTGGCTGAATTGCATTAACTGAGTACACACACACATTTCATCTGTCATGAAGCCTCTTACGTAAGATCGCAGATCAAAAACAAAGTGTGGCTGCGAATATTTTCACATATACAGTCAGTAATTTTCTCATGACCGGGGGAAGGTTGAGAAAGTCTACATATTGTCACTACGCATTAACGAGAAGGCAGAGCGGTAATGGCTACCAGAGAGCGGCTCCAGCCCCGTCAGGAGCCAGTATCTTGTCCAACTGGAAAAATAAATCCAGAGGTAAGAAGCCGAGAATGTGACGGTGCGACCCAAGTGGTAAAAAACCTGGGGAATTAGAAAGCCCGGGGCTTCGGGGGCTGTATATATTTCACTCCGGTAACAGCTTTAGCACTGAGTGACACAATGAAAGGTTTTTACGAAGTGGTCAGGAAGTTCCCCGTGTAAAAAAAAAAAAAAAAAAATTCATCCACGCCGTCCCAGTATTCTCTCTCGTTTCACTGACTGGTGCATGTATGGCTCACTGCGGCGGAGGCGGCCTATGAGCCATATGAAAGCCCTCACGCTGCTCTGGGGAGTGTCACCCTATAAGCCAACGACCCGCCGGCCCCGGCAGCAGCAGCAGCAGCGTGCAGGGAAACCACAGCATTTTACAGGGATAGGGTGAAGCCCAGCCAAAGAGCCAAAGGAAAAATCCTTCTAATGGCACTTCAAAAGAACAGACTGTGTTGAGAATAGGCCAGGGGGGTTGGAGGTTTCAAAGCAGCCATAACCAGCACTGTTTGTTCTAGCATCTCAGGTCAATGCCAGTGTTAAGCATACAAAAGCCAGCGTGACAGCCGGCGATGGCTTAATATCGCACTGATAAAACTAAGCAGCTCTAGTTCGGCGGAACGAGTTAACGTTATTAAGAGGTACGTTATTTATTGTAGCGCACAGTTAAAAACTCATTAAGTTAACCGTTCAATGAATCACGGCCACATGGGACGTGCGCCGCGGATACAGAGAGCGCGTATCCAAATAATTTCAAAGTCAAGCTGAACCATAATATTCATCAGGCACCGTTGAGATGTTTTTACTCGTTCAGATGGAAACGCAGGTCTCCGTTTCTTTAACGTAATCAGTTAATTGGCTCGGATTCACGTGAGAATGAAATTTATTTGTATTTCATGACACGTGGGGTTCCTTTTAGAGGACGAGGAAAAAAGGTCAGAGGACGGATCCAGAACGGAGAAACGCACCCGCCCGCCTGGAGGAGACCGAAGATATCGAACTGAAATTGAGTTGGAATTTGTTTCGTTTAAACGAGTCTATAAACAAACAAGTTTATAAGTGTTAAATACATTTATTAGACTTCCCTTCTGCACCCTATTATTTAATGAGGAACAGAAGCCATCAGAACCCGAGCGTCTGTTTAAACGGTAACAGATCCGTTTTATACATTGTTAAGTGCCGCACGTTTATGAAAATTCATGTAAAGGTTTTCACATAAGCCGTGACACGGAAAGCGTCGGCTGTCTAGAAAGCGTTTTCCGAGCAGTCCGCTGGCTACCGTTTATGACGCGCGCCGGGAGTTAAAAGTTGCTGCGGCGTCCAAGGGTCCAAACCGGCGCGAGCTGCGGGCCGCATTTTCACGATGGAACCGAACAAAGTTTGCCATGCGTCCGCGAGCCAAGGGCTGCAACACAAGCCGCCCCTGCCATCTTCAACTTCTGAGGATGGACCGGACCCCTACTGCTGCGCGGTGCTCGCTTAAGCAGAGCGGATTTTATTTTCCACCAGCTGGCTTATCCAATTTTGTAGAAAAACACACACAGATAGAGTGAAGTTGGAGAGTGTGTTGGTGTGTGTGTGTGTGTGTGTGTGTGTATCATAAAACATTATGCGTTCGGGTTGGGGAATGGCACGCTGGAATAAATGGGTTTGGCCTCATCAGTGGCACCACAACAACAGGGGAAAATGGGGAGGTGTTACGCCGCCTCACCAGCCCCCGACAAGCAGGCTCCATGCGCCGCGAATTTTCCCCCAATTAGGAGCAGACGCCGCTCCTGCCCCACGAGCCTGCCGAGCCGCTCGCTGTTAGACACGTTTGTTCTGCGGCTCGACCGCTGCCGGGCAGGGACTTTTAAAACGCGCCCACAGAGAGCCCACAACAAGCATCGCAGACAAGGACGAGAGGCAGCGAACATCCACATCACACCCATTAAAGAGGGAGGGAGGAAAGGAGGGAGGGAGGGAAGGGGGGGTAAGACTATGACAGAGAGAAGGGACGATGATGAAGATGAAGGGTTGTTTTTTTTTGTTTTTTTGTTTTTTTTTTGTTATTGGATGGGCGCTGCTGGAAAGTTCACCACAAGAGACAAACGCCCAAAAACAATCATCTCCCCACCCTGGCCATGCAGCCTGTTGGCCCACAATAACAACAGCAAGTAATTCCTTCATGTGTGTTTCCCTCATGGGCGAGGACAATTGAATTACTATCACATCACTCCGAGATAAATTATTGCCGCTGAACTGTTTCGCTGCTGTTGCGAGGAGCCCGGCGGAGCAGCTTGGAGCCACAATCGTGAAAACAACAAATTAAAGTTGCAGTTAGCACTCCGTAGACTTATTGTGACAGCGGGATCCAAACCATTAATCATTCTTAAAAAGGCTCGGCGTTACAGCAGCTACACTGTCATCACAGGGATACAAAATACTGTGCCACAGTGAAGTGTGGGAGTATCTGACAAATGTAAAACAGGGAGAGTGGTTCACAGACGGGAGATCCAACCACACTCAGCACTTAATGAGGGACGCTCAGTGGAACACAGGACCAGTAAGTGGAATGTTTTGTGTGTAATAAAATAGGCCTTTGGCTTGGCTAATCAGATCTTAGTCAAAACATCTCGTAATCAGCATCTCTCAGCAAAAAAGCCCGTCCATTAATCACACGGCAGCGGTAAAGAGCTGCATGGGTGGCATTTTCTCCCCGCGAGCGCGCGCGCGCGTGCGCCCTCGCACACACTTCTTACAATGTAAAAATCTGTTGTTTTTATTTCTTCCCACATGAGACATTACGGAGCTATAAAAAGATTTTGTTGCGGCGTGCCCATTTAGATACACCGTGCAATTTCAGCGAAGGGAAGAAATCCCATTTGAAAACAATAAACATTGTATTAAAGCCATTAATAGACATTAAAATGGCCGGGAACAATTTGCAGTAAATTAAGATTATAATGTGCTTTATAGTCTCGCGTGGCTCCCTTCCAGACAAGCCAGAGACTGTATTAAAAACTCCAAAACAATGGCTGCTTTTATCGGCGCGTCGACTGGGCGAGCGCGCGCATCCGCGGCCGTGCGTCCTGACGCTTTACCTGTTTGCCACTGCAGGCGGCGGCTGAGGCCCAGGGAGACGGCTGTGGGTGCGGGGAGTGGGTGAGAACAGCAAGGATAAGAGCAAGAGGAGGAGGAGGATTGAGTTTGGCTCCCAGGTGGTTTTGGGTGGGTTTTATTTAATGGGCAAGAAAAACCCAGCGAAAATACAAGACCGGACCCCCTGCAGCTGAGACAGACCCGCGTGTTTGTGGAAACCCACGCTTCACACGGGTTCCTACATGTCTCCCTGTTCGTGCTGTACATACACACACACACACACACACACAGAGAGGGAGTTTGCGTGCGATATGACCACACTGGGAGAGCCTGGATCGGCACAGGGAGGATGAGGGTGGTCCACTGGAACCGTCAGTGTCTGTCTTTGGAAACTTAATCCCATAGACAGACGTTAAATGCCGTAATTAACTGGCTCGGGGCCATTCGAAGACAACAAAATTACACTCGGTATAACAGTAAACCGATACAGCTGAAGTCGGGCCCGTTCGCGACGGTGTATTATGTATCTTTTATTCATGTGTGTATCAACCTAATTGTTTTCTGTTCTTTAGCTTCAGGCTAACACATGAAAGGGAGTTCGGTTTCCAAGCTGCTCGGCAGATATGGACGGAAACATGAATAATGGTGATAATTTAGTTTCATTTTAACGAGAACATAAAGAAAAAAACAAACAAACAAAGTAGCGTGTGTGTCTGTTGTTAGTGCCGGCAGCCAGCGCGAGAGTTTCAAGTGATCGCGTTTCATTCCGATTCACCTCTAAATTCTTTTTCACTGTCACTACACGTCAGATAAGGTTGTTGACGTTTTCGTGCCGCGCGATAAGGACATTATCCCCGAGGTGTAAATTTGAACATTGTTGTGAAACCGATACGGGGATGTATGTGAACGCATGATCAAAATACATGCATACCACGCGAGGCAGAATGAATGGGAATGTGAGCCGGGACGTGTTTTTTTTTCATTCATGTTTTTTCACTCTCCCACCAAAGGCATGTGTCATCTGGTTGTTTTTTTCGTGTCTTTAAGGCGCGCAGGGGAGCCAGGTTAGAGCTCGGTACGCCGCGTTTCCCTGTAAATACCTGCATGGTCAACATTCACACCCTGCGTTAATGTGGTTTTCCAGCCTCGCAGCGATCCTCCAGGCGCAGATAGCATCTTCATGCGGGCGAATCCAGCCCATGCCGCTACGCGCCCGGCTCAGCCCAAACAACCGCCAATACGGGGGGCTATTACGTCTAGAGACGCCTGTCACAGCTGCGAGGTCCTTTATTTTTCTAACATCTGAGGGGTGAAACAGAGTGTGAGCAGGGGAGCGAGAACTATAAACAAACAGAAACAGCGAGAGAAAGGGAAAAAAGGGGGCGAAAAAGAGACAGTGGTGCCGAGGGGAGGCCGGGCCAGCGCGCTCGCTTTTCAAACCCCAGATCTCAGAAAGGTTGCCAGAGACGGGGAAGGAGCGCGGACAATTAGTGCCAACACTAACATGGGTAATGGCTCCAGAATGGAGTTCACACAAGCCTGCTGCTAGGCAAGGCTGGCCAAGAAAACAGTCAGCCTAAATCAGGCAGACCTGAATGGCAACAGAGGAGAGGAAGCGAATTCCTGCCTCAGTCAACAGGCCCTCCGCGACCCGACAGCCAGTCAGAGGGCAGCAACGGCCAGGAAGGCTCCACACTGAGGAATGACTGTCTACAACCTCGGCGCGGCTCAGTGGACAAATAGCACGGAGGAACTGCTGGACAATGAATCTGAAACTGAAAGGAAATGTGAGGGGTGTGGTGACGTGCATGACTAAGTGTGTGTGTGTGTGAGTGTATCTGCGCGGCGAGCGAAAAAAGGGGTTTTTCTTTTCGTTTCGCCAAGTTAGAATTTCTTCTCCTTCTCATGAAGCCACAATTAGTTTCACTTTGTTGGTCCACGCTACTATATCGGGTGGCACGCCAGCAGGTTTGAGCGGGGTTTCGCGAGCTGGGTTTTGTTTTAGAAACGCAAATTTGAGGAGAATAAGAAACGATTACCGAAGCAATTGGCCTTGTGAGGGACAAACATCTTGCAGGCGGTGGCTATCTGCAGCTCGGCGCTCAGCACGGCCTTGACGATGAGGTCCTCGATCTGTCTCATCAGCACTGGAAAGGCACGAGAAACGTTTTCTCTATCACCCCGAAAGAATTCTCATGTTTTAAATCACCTTTTTAAGTCAAGCAGAAAAAGGCAAAAAGGTCTGACTCACACGTGGTGTCCTTTCCCTCCTGCTTCAGATACCTCAGCACTGCGCTCATACTCCATTTGTTGCCATAATCCTCGACTTCGGGGTCATCGCAGCTGAAAGGGAAGCGACGCACTTCAAACACCGGGGCGGCAGCAAATGAATGAGTCAGTGGGCTTCCCGTAAGGGCGCCCGCGGTGGATGTGTGTACGTCGGGGCTTACCTCACATAATCGCTGCTCTTTTTGTTCACACTGTAGTTGGTGAGGTGCATGAATGTGTTCTTGATGTTCTTTGAAGTGCGGTCGTACTTGACCGTGGCAAACCTGCGGACAGGAATTGTTCATTTACGCAAGGCAAAAGAGAGAGAAAAAAAAAAAAAATAGCATCCAGCTATTTTACTATGTGCCTATATTCACGGGGCTACCTAAATAATAGGAGCACTTTGGAGAGAGATTAGTCTCTGGCAGTATTTGAGAGGAGTGGATGCCACATGTGCAATAATGAGAATTCCTTGGCACGCACCATGTACCTGAATACCAACACAACCAAAGGAATGTCAGGAGATAAAAGCAGGATTCAGGATATGGCCGTGATTTATTGCTCACAGCTGATAATGAAGGCAGCAAATAAGAGGGCAGTGGCACCGTGTTTCCAGCACGAGCACGTACCTCTATCAAACCGGGGCAAAGAGCCAGTCCTTCTATAAATCATCTACCCTCTCCTGACCCGCCTGCCTCAGATCATAGCCTGTTCTCGGGTTTAATATTCCCGCACTGAACACCCTGACCCAAAACATAATAGCGCAATTACACGGAGTCATAATAAGATATGATGAACAATGACACAAGCAGCAACACTTGATTAGCACATCCTACAGCTGAAACAATAGAGCGCTTTGTTTCGCAGTCGCCCGGCGCCTCGCGAGTCCAGAAAGTTAACACTGCCCTCTTCTGGGCGCTGAAAGAAAGCCGGCGAAGGTGTCACAGAGAGTTCATGAGATCACTGTCAATAAGAAGAGGTAAACGATCAATCCTGAATTAACGTGGTTGAATCTCTCCACGCGGTGCTCCTCACCCACGTGCAGGTCGGCATAACATCTGCAAACGCACACAGCGTGAGGCGCCTCTTGTAAAAAGGGTCGCCATTAATTTCGAATGCCTCCCCTTTGCAACATTAAGCATCGCCATCGCCTCTTTGAAGACGCTTATTTACTTCCTGCCTGTTTTGAGTTTCTGCTTAAGCCGTGGGGGGAAGCGAAAATTATTATTTATATCCTATTTTATCAGGACTTAATTAAAATCAGATTTGCAGTGTTGTGCCCTTTTGTGCAACCTGTCACGCTGCAGCTCACATCTATGTCTGCTTTGGATCCATATAATATATGCAGTTTTGTATACTTTGAAGGAAATTAATTTTAAGTGTTTCTGCATTCAATTACTGAGCCACAGCGAAGATCCCCTTGGACCTTTTGGATATAACATATGACGTGACACGACTTCCTCGTAATATCCTATTAGACAAACTCCCTCAAGGCACTTGAGACCATGCATGTGGACAAAAATATGTCACAGCTGAGAGACATAAAAACAACATAAACTCATGAAAGTGAAGTTGCATCGTCTAATATATTGTTTGTCTACAGTGTACACAATTTAAATATTAAAAAAATACTAAAATTCAAATATGTATAAGTCATCACCGACCACTGGACAGGAAACAAACACACGCACTCACCTGGCCAGGCCCTCCTCATAAACATAGACGAGGAGCGGATCGTATGACGTTACCAACACGTACAAGCGCACGTCAAACTTGAACTCTGCAAACGAAATAAAAAAAATCGATAAATGATATTTCGGTTAAAACATCACTTTAATGCTACGCAACAACTGTTTCTGTAGCGACTCACCGTCAATCAGCAGGGGGTTGTTAATATAGCGGGACACCAAGATGTTCTCGTCCATCGAAATCTGATTTGGCTGCAGATCAGAAACAGTATCGTAAGGGATAGCGCGGCGAAGATTTATCGCGGGCCTAAAGCAACAATGCTACAAGTTAGTTGGTTCATAAAGGCGGGCATTAAACACTCGATTCCTAACAGCTGACGTGACTCCGCTGTCGAACATCAAAGGCGGATCCGATGAAGAAACGTTTTAGTGACGCTGGCCATAGCAGGTCAACCTTCAATAACAGCCTATAAAAACACAGCCTGGTGGTGGGAGATGGGTCATTTATGAGGTTGAAATGTGTTGCAGGTGGCGAAGTTGAGAAGTTTGGTGGTGGTGGTGGTGGTGGTGGTGGTGGTGGGGTGGGGGGGCAGCAGGCGGAGTAACCTCAGCGCTGGCCGCAGTTCAGAGAAAAACCAAAGTGAAAAGATGAACGTATTTCTTTCTTCTCTCCAAGTATCGCTCCGACATTCTTTCCACTGTTTCATAAAAATGCCTGAGAAGAAGAAGAATCGTGCATGCGGTTTCCAAGAGTGAGAAACCTTGTTGCGCTCCTCCAAGAGCGCGGGCCTTGGAAGTGTGTGATTTACTCCGCGGAGCTTATTAATGTCTGCTTGATACTTATTTTTCAAAGACAGCTGTATCAGTGCACCCCCACACGCTGATAACATCTGGCCGAGTGACCGTTTCGAGTTCGCACAATATATTTTATGTCAGTGTGCTCGCGGTTAACTCCCACCATGTTGGCCATTAGTGTGTGAATCTGCACTTACATGTGAATTGGAAGAAAGCGTTCCAAAGAAAAGCTGACTGTTCTGTTGATCGTAGCCGTATAGTTAGCGGTGTCAGTCTGGGTTTAAATCTCTATTCATCCCACCCCTTCAATTAGCTTTGCGGTTTCTCTCCTAGCGCATGTACTCATTAAGAAAGGGAAAAAAAGAAATTGCTGTTTCAGTCGTGTTCGGTATTGTTTCACCTGCTAAAAGGCAAGGCAGCAGCACACATAAGAATTACAGTTTTTGAGGTGAATCCACGACTCGGTTTAGTCGCACCAACCTCAAACAGGGGTTTATTTTAGTGCAAAGGAGGGGTCAGAGCGGCGCTTCCCAAACTGGGAGCCCCAGACCACCCAAAGAGTCCCGAGACCAAAGTTAGGGGTCACACGAAGATTTAAGGGAAGAGAGAAAGAAAAATAACCGAGAGATACTGAAAATTAAATTTGAGCTTGAACGTTCTTGACCTTTAAAACAGCTGTTTGGCAAAACACACAATTTCCACTTATTTGATTGTTTTTTTTTTGGGAGCTTTGGCCCCCAGGATGGCAGCCACAAGCTATAGATCAAACCTGACGGAAAAGAGCAGTGATGAGTATTTCTCAGTCAAAATCTCATGTGTTATAATTTTGATTTCCCTTCGAAAGATCTTGTTTTTTTCAAACAAAGTACAGAAAGAAGGACGAGAAGGTTAAGACTAGTCACACCTAACGTCATTTGTTGGTCTGCCGGTCACCAGCCAGACAACTCAGCGACACGCAGCCACGCAAGTCTGGAGGTAACGTCGGGGTGAGACAGCTAATGTTAGTGATCGTGCTAACAGGCGCTGGAAAAATGACTAGTCTTTTCACCATTTATTTTTTCAGTGCTTTTCTGTGGAAATGGTTGCAAGCATTGCTACTGTTTTTCTAACCTGACAACAGTAAAATATGAAGTTGGGTAGGAGCCTTCTGGTTGGTGTTCAGCAGACAAGTCGGGAGGCCAACAAAGGGCCAGTTTATCGTGTCAGGAAGAGGGATTGCACCAAAAGACCAAATGACTCACATTGCTGACCAAGTAGATACCGCGTCCTCTTGAAGATGCAACTGGTTTAATTATCCACGGGCCCTTGTCCTTGGCAAAACAACCTAAGAATGAGGGACAGGGGAAGCAGACAAAAAGGGTCTAAGATTTTCCGTGAATGTCGGACTGTAAACATGTGAATACAGCTCTGTTTGAACCAACAGCATCGGAAGCATCCTTCGGTATCTTACTGCAGAATTCCTGGTACTCCGATGGGAGCACGAAGGTCTGGGGGACGATGTGGAAGTTTTTGAAGCCGTGCGTCTGCTGCATTCGCTGGATGTTTTTATAGAGACGGTCTTTGCGCGTCAACTCGTACGACCTGGAAAAAAAAAAAAGGAGCGGATCCCTCCGGTGTAAAATGTTCTAGCGCCACACTCCACTCCCGACACTGACAGAACAAACATATGAATCCATAACAGCTACAGAACGCACTCTGCCTGACAGCATGATTCATTTCATGCTTCGGAGAGGCACCGGTCCAAACTAAATGTGTGCTGTGTCGGAAGCCAACAAACACACTGCCTGAACCGAAGGGCTTAGAGTGGCCCACTGGTGATATTTATAATACGGAAAACAGTGGCGGCGCACTCGCGCAGCTGAGCGCTCTATTATACCTGGGAAAGTGGTTGACCCTCTGGAAGTCTTGAAGGCTGCGGAGGATGTAAGGCTTGAGGTGAGAGCCCGTCCACATGAGATTGAAGTCATTGCTGTTCGGGTGAACCTGGAAAACAGAGGCAATGATTGACAGGCTGGGTTGAATTATTTGGATTTGGTGAACAGCGAGTAAAACATCCGTGGATTGTTAACAAAAGCCTAAACAAATGTCCTTCACATATCAGCTTAATCTGAGATGACGTTTTTTTTGTCCGACCCCTAACTTGACGACGGACGGCCTGCACTTTTGACCAACGCGCAGATGACCATCGCTGTTGTTTTATTTGTTTCATTTCACGCCGACAGTTCCTTAGGAGGCAGAGCTCACATGACACCACTGCCTGCGTCTAAGTGAGCGCCAGATGTTTGTAATAAAGGCTTATTAAAATTTGGCTCTGCCGAGGCTGTGGCAGACACCCTTTGATGATGGGTTAACAGGAGACAAGAAGCACTGAAATAAAATGAAAAGGGAATTAATTGCAACCGCTCCAAGAGTTAAATAATGGCTATTGTGCGCCCTCGTGAAACAGGATTAATGCTCCTGAGGTCATTTTGGCTTCCCCTCCCGCACCCTGTGTGCATTCCCGGGCTTTGACATCAGCGTTCCGAGTCTCAGGAAGGATAAAATATATACAGTAGTATTCTACACAAAAGAGCATGGGCATAAATTGCATACGCAGGGAATAAAACAATTAGAGAACATTACCTCATGGAACCCGTGATTGGTGAGTATTCCTCGTACCAGGCGGCTCTCTGTGCGCACAATCTTGAAGGCCATATTATATCGCTCTGTGCATTTGGGACGACAGAATACGTTTAGTATAAAGCTTATATGTCAGTTTCATAAGTGTCCGTGTTATTCTTCGTTGCGCCGTACCTCCAACAGAGCAGACATTCCCATCTTTTGAAACAACAGCTTCGGGGAAAAACAAGAGAACCGGGATCGTCTTGCTAAGGCCGCACCACGCGATGCAAGGGTGGTCTCTGTTGGACAACGAGATGAGATAAAACACATGAAAATGCAACACGTGAAAAGTAATCGGTGAAAAAAAAAAAAAAAATGTCTGCGCAACGACGTCATAAAGATGCACAAGGCTAAATCTCACTGTCCAAAACCCTTTGGCCTCCTTTCCAGGATGATGTGAACTGGCCTAAACGGGCGGCTTAGCTAATATTGAGGGAATGCTTTCTGACACGGTGTTTATTTCAGTCTGGCCCACAGAGACAGAACCACACACTGTCTCATGAAGCGGCGGGCCATAACAAAACCCGTGTACCGCGCTAGCAAACACCCTTGTAAAAGTGCAGACTATCGCACAGTACCAGACGCAGCCTGCTTATCGAGGGGCTAAAAATAAGATAAGGTAGCGTGATGATGGAGAAGAACTCAATCAAGTATGACGGGCCGCGATAAAGGCGGGGAGGCATGTAAACAATTGCCGCCCGTAGCTTCCAAGTAACCAGGTATGTCAGACAATATAGCAGATATCTGTTCTGCCGGGTTGCACCCTGCTAAAGAAGCTTGTTGTTTATTATGAACGTAAGCCACCATCGAGAGCAGAGATAGCGCTGTACCTGTATACACACAAGATCCTGTTACACTCGTGTTTTAGCAAGTTTGATCTCACAAACATTTGGGGAAATATGCAGGATACTTCAATACCTTTGTAATTGTAATTTAATATTTTGTGTGAAAACGTCACTCGTCGTCAGATTTCAAGTTCAAGAATGCGCTTAACTGTCCACGTTTGCTGAGTCTTGATGAAATTGTTGCGTGAGGCGTTTCCATCAAATGCAATACAAAGCATGAGGTCAAGCTCTGTCCTGTACTGTCCATGCACCCACCATGTCTTCATGAGTGCTGCGCATCTTATACCTGTAATCTTATACTTTGTAGTCATTTGAATTATTGAACACTGTCTGACGTTGCGGTAGACGTTGGGTGTCAACTAATGTCAGGACTTTTACCTCACATTAATGTAAATTATTAGCAACTGCTCCTGATGAATGAAGAACAGATAATGTTTAAGTCAGGGTTGAGCAGAAAAACTTATTGGCTGATTTAAGTGAAATGAAAACAGGTGTACAGTCTAAGAAAACTACTTTCTATTAAAAAATTCTGTGTATGGACATGTATTTTGGAGGAAAACTTTTCTTTTTTTTTCCAAAAGACACGTGTCTTTCTGGCGGCATTTCAATAACTGGCCTGTCAGCGAAGGCAGCTCTAGCCACGTGGAGGTTAAACCCTAATTCTAAGCAATCCAAACTAATTCAGGAGATGGATGGAGACACACTGGCAGGCACTAAGGCATCAGTAAGGCATCACTAAGGGTGGCTTAAGAGGGAATTACTTGGCAGTGATAACAGAGCAAACACCAACTGTTGCATCTACGCTCGACAGAACTTTCATCAATTATGCAAAATGAAATCGAAGGTGTCCTTTTATCTGTATGCATCTTGGCATGAAATATTAAACAAGGCTCAGGACATGTTCAGTAAAACCTGAACAGGACTCATAACTCATCTAATAAATTAAGGCAAAGTGCAAAGACATGGTACAGCAGAAACGCTAAAAATCAACAATGCTTTCAGTCCCATAAAGGTGCCATATTAATAATGTATCACGAGGCAAACCTTGGTCAAGAGGATCAGTATAAGGATAAGACTTTAACTAAAGACCAAAGGAGAGGAGACCTTCCAAGTCCACAAGCTGCCAGGGCTGTGTGAACGATACTCTGCATCTCTCCAACTGTCTATGTCTCAGTTTCGTAAACACAAAGCCCGTTTTGAAAAAAAAAATAAATAAAAAATCGAAATAACTAAATTATTTAATCAGTTATAAATACAATATTCATTCTCGTTAATCTTCGGTGCAGTCTGGTTGCAGACCTCTGAATCAGCCACATCCCCACATATTTAAGGAACTACATGTTATATCACAAACTATAATGAATAATATGGAAAATAAATTTCAGTGTGATTCACTTTGTTGTAACAAGGAACAAACCATATGACGGTTGTTTTCATACTTAAGTGTTGTGTGAATTTGGACGCTTTATCCAGGTGTATCTAATGCATAGCACCCACTGTTGATCTCACGTTTCTGAGATTGCCTAGAGGAGATCAGTGATCGCTTTACTCAGCAAAAGTAATGAACTGCAAGAACTGCAAACTTGTACTTACTCCTGCTCATCCTCTGAGGAGGAGTCCTCTTTATCCCGGGTCACAGCTGGCATCTTTACAGTGAGAGGAGACAGGCTGGCCGGTGAAATCTTCCAGGGATCAAGCAGCTATATTTTACCATGGCATCTATCACGTACAACAGCCACAAACGACAGTCAGTGATAAACATAAATTGACACCAGGCCATTCATACAGTTGTAATAACAGCCACTTCACACAGGGCTGCTCTCTACCTCTACCTGGTGGCAGTGGAATCATCTCACTGACATAAAGCATATAGACGTTAAGACTAAATCCTGACAATTTAGCAGGCGTTAGCTTAATAAGACTTACCCACTTGTTACTTTAGCTGTGTGTCCGAAGCAAGAT